>NC_080431.1:105883615-106189150 GCF_028018845.1 Melospiza georgiana
GGGACTGTGAATCCAAATAATTAAACTGGCCAGGAAAACCAGGAGCACCCATCTTTTTTATCTTGCTTGGAATATCTACAACTACATTTTCTTCCACTGTAGGTGTTAGGGCCTCATTTATTATTGAAGTTAATGGTAATTAAGATGCTCTAATATGATTCAGAAATATGATATCTGTGTTTAATCATAAATTTTGTGATCAATGTTAGTTAAGGTATAAATTGGATTTTATATTCAAATCTCAGTGTCAAACGCTTTCGTAAAACACAAGCATGAAAATACAGAATTCAGTCTAAAATGGAGTATTTTCACCCCTGGGCAGATAAATAGGTTTGGAATTTCTGTTTTAACTTGCAAGTGTCTTCACATTCAATTTCTTCTTGTTGATAAACCTTCTAAAAAGCGTTGTGTTTGAAAACCTGTTCCAATATTGTTAAGCTGTAACAATAAATCACACCACAGGGTGACAGATAGCAGCAAAGTCTTCCAAAGCCTTGCTATAACTTTTCCTGCTGTATCTCATCATCTCCCATCTAGAGAAATACTGCTGGTGAAATCCTGGCTCTCTCCCCTGACAGCAGATATCATCCTGCTGGGAAAGCAGAGCTACACACCTTTAAAGCTGTTTATGTTCCTATAGGTGCCTTGGCACCAAAAGCAGAACTATTTATACATGAAGTGTTAGTAAGTGGACATTTATTTTCGTGAATGATCAGTGCATGTCTGGCTGTGGTACCTAAGAGGGGTATGTGGAGCTATAAGATCACTTTAAAGGTTTTTTCCATTTTATGGCAGGGATTCTCCTCAGAAAAAAACAAATCAAAAAACCTTTTTTGCTTACCTCCTCTACTTCTTCAGGTGTAACTTCTTTTCTTTTATGAGGGTGGCCTGCACCAGGGCGAAATGCTCCCATTGGGATGTTAATATTAGCCTGTGAGAAGGAAATTTGATGCATTTAATAGTGACTGATAAATGAAGATACAGTTGGTAAATGGCAAAACTCAAAAGGAGTGGGACAAGCATATAGACATTATCATGCTTTTTCCAAGCACTTATGTCTTCAATGTATGCATCATCACACCACTCCTGTGGAAAGAGAAGTGCTTTCATCTCCATTTGCAAGAGAGAAAGTGAAAAAACAAACTAAAAAGCTTTCAAATTTCTGCATTTTAGACTAATGCTTTCTGATTTCATTGAACTTTAAAACAAATGAGTACTGGACACTAAAGAGTCTTTAGGCACCTAGGTCTGCTTCAGTTTGGTCAAGGTCAAACAGAGAGTGACTGCCAAAAACAATGTTTAAGTGTAAATCATGCAAATCCTTCAATAACAACCAATGACTGGACCACTCTCCATTCTCTAATGACACCACTTTTCACCTCACTTAATCACAGGTATCTTAGAAGGGAAGCCTGTCCTGTGTCATCTTAAGCCATAAGTATTTAAAATGTGATTTTACCAATAAAATTTACCCACAGTTGCTACGAACTGCAAATACTTGAACCAGCTCCAACACCGGGCAGACCACTGGCCCCTGGCTTCTGCAAACTACCTCCAGAATTACACCCACACAACTGCATCAATCTCATCCTTTATCTGGGGCAGAAAGCCAGCAGCCATAACATAATTGGGGCTGATAATAGATATCTTAAAAGTAAAAATTTTGGGGAATAGAATAGCACAAAACACTGCTTAGGAAAGAGCAGCTGAAACGTATCCATTTCCCAATGTGACCCAGCCAAGATTGTTTTAAAAGTCAAATGGCACGATCAACTAAATGCACAATTTATACTTATTCTTATCTCGTGATCTCAGAAGAGAAGCTGCTCCTAGGAAATGTCATCAAAATACCACGACTCCCACTGGTAAAACCAGGGGTTGAATTGGTAATGTTACGGAGCAGAAGCAGAGAGCCTTCTAACAGAGAGCTCTGCTCTTGTCCTTTACCACCTGACTGATCTGCATTAAATGAAGACAAATAATCCCATCCTCCTGCTCAAGTTATGGTCTTGCAGATCATGACCCACTTGGGCAACCACAGGAAAACAGCTCACGGTTTTCAGTAACAACAACTGTTCTGACAGCTGTAATCAAATGGCAAGCAAGTCAAAAATCCATCTGCCAAGAAATGAATGCTTTTCCCTCTATTCTGTTTACCTGTTTCCCATTATCTTATTCATGCAAGATGACACTGTCATTTCAGCGGGGCTGCCAAATATCTGCAGGGTCACAGACAACCAGGCATTTGTTTCATAAAGGTCTTCCACTGGGCATTAGTTTGGATACTGTGAAACTTTTCACCTGCACTTTTAAAGTTCCATAGGGACAGGGCATTTTCAGCCTCACAGTTCCTAACTCTCTATTTCATTTATGGGTGAAAAAAACCCAGCTTTGCCATTTCTAGTTTTAAGTAACTGCCCCACCAAGCTCCCGTATCTCCAGTCAGCTTCGATTTTTGGAACAGGAAACTTCTCTGCAAATTACAGCTAGCATGGTCATACAAGTTTGCAGAGTTGAACCTTTAAGAGATATCTCTTCTTGTGGTGCACATCTGGAACTTGGACATTCCTTCCCCTTGGAGGCAGCCAAAGCAGAAGCCAGCCTCCCACAGAACACTACAGCCCTTGCATTTCTCACTGTGACTGACAGACCAGCTGCAACTAAAAGTGGTTCAGAAAGCAAAAGTCCCAGGCTGCTAATTAAATTCAATAAAGAACTCTTTGGTCTGCTTCAGCACTTTCCCAGTAATCTGTGTCACACTAATGCAGTTTGTACTTTTTTGTCTGCAGTAGGGACATTCATGCCAGAGTTTGAGCAAGAAGTATGCAGTTTTGACAAAATAATTTAGTAAAATGAGCATCCTTTAAGACATAGTTAAAAACAGTTTGGATCTGATAATACATACTGTAAATTAAAATATTTCCAGCATGAAATGAAAATATGACGTTTCCAAACAATTCCTGACCATAGGTACCAAAGTCCTGAGCTGTCAATCTCTCTTAATCCGGAGCTGGTCCTCTCTTGCAGATGAGCAGCTGTGTAATGTGTGTGCCAAATTCTGTACAGCAGCATAGCCCTGCAAGGACTTGTGCTGTGTTGCCTAACAACTTCTGTTGTTTAACAAAAAGACAATTCTGTTTTAAAAATATGTTTCAAGACTTTTGTCACCTGTGAGTTGAGATGGAGATATGACCCTAGTGTATCTCCATCCAGTAAAATGCTAAATAGGAAATTTTCTGTTCTAGACTCTGGAAATCCTAAATTATAATTGCTTTAATCAGAGTTTCTAGGTGTGATTGTTATGTTTATCCATACTAATTATGAAAACTATTGAGTTTGCCTCTTCCTTTGTTTGAAAGGCATACCATATTTAGTGCCATGCAGTTTTTGCAATGACTGGATAGGTGGGCGCACTGATGTACTCTACCAGGCTCCTTCTGAACAGACCAAAGGAAAAATACCTGTACAAATGACATACTAATATATTGCTGGTTTGACAATTGAATTGGTACTTTGAGATTTTTTTGTGTGCTCTTCTTTCTGTTTTTTAGAGAGAGGGCATTAACGTTAGGATTCAGCTGATGCAGCTGTGCATGAGTTGAGGACTGTTATGGATAAGTCCTTCACAACATCACAGCCATTCCTGGCTGTCCAGATGAATGACTGAGTAATCTGCAAAGACACTTTTGTATAAATTAATGGGAAGGAAGGAAGGAAGGAAGGAAGGAAGGAAGGAAGGAAGGAAGGAAGGAAGGAAGGAAGGAAGGAAGGAAGGAAGGAAGGAAGGAAGGAAGGAAGGAAGGAAGGAAGGAAGGAAGGAAGGAAGGAAGGAAGGAAGGAAGGAAGGAAGGAAGGAAGGAAGGAAGGAAGGAAGGAAGGAAGGAAGGAGCTGGAGAGAAAATGGAATGAAATCCAGAAACAAACAACAACAAAAAACCCAGAAACCTCCTCACCCTTACCTCTGGGCAAAGCAAGAGTGTTTAAATATAGAATAATTTTCAGTCAGAGCTGTTCACAGCCTTTAGTACAGTGAGAAGGGGAGGTCAGCAATTGTTTCCAGAAATTAACATCTTTTGGTCCTCTATTGCCCCAAACTACTCTTGGGAACCAGCTGCTGCCTTTAACTCTTACACATCTGTATTTAGTAGCTATTAGGAAGTGAACATTTTTGTCCATATCTAGCACAGAAAGAAAAAAGCCATTTCAGAGACAGAACACCATGAAACACTTCAGTTAGTGAGGTGCCACTACTTTCCCTTTGCTGCAGCACGATGTACATTCCCCAGGGCACATCAGTCCTATTATACCAGCACACAATAGCAAAGGATCATAAGATATGAATCACAATGTAGAAAAGTAATGTGACATTTTGAGTCATAGTTCTTAGACTGCTCAAAGCGTAAAAAGCATCAATTCAGGTGAAAGTCTCCCGACTAGAACCACCTTTGACCCAATGCTTAATAGATATATATTAAATTTTTGCTGTAATTTTTCTCATTATTCAAGTCACCTTTGCAAAAAAATAAAATTTCTTAAAATATAATACTTAGTGCTTAAATTTAATGCATTTTTAAAATGAACAACCTAGGAGCATTGTTTATATTTAGAAGTTGGAAGCCATCCTAGAAACAAAATGCAGCCTATCATTACATCTCTAAGAAAAAAATGTAAACCAAATAATTCCTTAGAAATGTTTGTATGTACCTGTGGAGATTAAAGGAAAAATGTAAATGAATACTTTTCAGCTATTAAAGATCCATATTTTTTCATTAATCCTACAAACATTTCTATAGTCATTGTAAAAGAGGGATTTAAATTGAACTGAGTGAATTCAAAAGTCTGGCAAAATGGCACTTTTTTCTAATTTCAAGTGTACAGTATTTTTCATGCCTATTTTGGTAGAATTGATGATGATGATAAAGAGAATCTGCATTTTCACAGTGCCTTGCATCTTTAGTATGATGCCTAGCCCCTGGCTGATTAATCTTGATACTCCAATCCATTGCATTAGTATTATCTCAAGAAAACCGAGAACAAAGAAGACTTCAGAAATTCCATTTTGTGTTTCTTAGGTAAGGCAACTTGAACTCCTAGTAAAATTTCATTGGAAGTGCATTTTACAAAATACATGAGAATTCTGTAAGATTCTTCAGTTGAGAAGATATTTTGGCCTTTTGAGAAGAACCAATGATAACATGAACTAAACACGTTCTTCATGACCTTACTTCATGATGATGTTGGAATAATTCTCCAGCTGTTTATTTTATAAGTATGCAAGTATCCTTATAAGCAAGAAGTGTGCAACAATCAACTCCATCTTCCTTCAATATATCATTGAAGAAGTTATGTGGCAGACAAGAATGTTTCAAATTAAAATATCTGTGTTCCTCTCATTTTCCTTGGGTTTCTAAATAAAATGCTTCTTAAACAATTATTTGAACTTGAAGGTTTTTCTCCTTAAGAATGCAAACATGAAAAACTTCACAACACCCATGCTATCTTTTTAGCCTATCATTCTCCCAGCATTATATTGGCTTTGTGGCAAATCTAATGGTTGCAGGAATTATTTTTACTTAACAGTTACACAGATGCATTACCATACTTTTCTTAGATGATCCTCCACTAGGCATAACCTAACACTGCAAAGACCAAGCAAACAAGTGATTAATGAACCTATCTGATCCAGTTTTTCTATCAGTTCAGATCAAAAGATGATCTCCAGGTCATGCTTTTTCAGTGCTTTCATATCTACTAAGCTTTTCACTTTAACAGAATAACCCCAGCTAGCACTCCTATGGTGCTTTGTCTGAGTAAAAATGCAATCTGCCAAGCAATGGAAGACGATATTTATTATTTTATTATATTAAAAACATAAATGCTATCTCTTACCTGAATGGCTTTGACATGTGATGCTGGTTGTTTTGACATTTTTACGACAGAGGCTTATCCCTGCAAGCAAAATTGGAAAGTGTTACAGGCTCTGACATTCTGATAGCTGTGGAAGATAAGCTAGAACTTAACCCACACTGCCTCTTGACAGGCATCCATTTCATCTGCCCAGCTCCAGTTTCCATCTCAGTTTCCAAGCTGCTTAGTTATTCCTTCTGATATCAGGAGGAGACAGAACACCTGAGCTTCACCAATTAATCTTTCATAGCCACAAATGAAGCTATCTCTTTCACATTAAAAACAATAATGAGTAGAGATAAGGAATCTCTCAAACCTTAACAGCACTGTAAAATGAGTAAGAATTAAAGGAAGCTTTTGAGGATAAACAGTGTATGATTAGCTCAGTCACAGTATGTGGGAATTATTAGAACTTTCAGTTTTATTATCATTTCAGTAGTATTAGTTTAAGCCTTCTCTCAAATAAAACATAACTTGTTAGAAAATATTGATAAATGCAAACATAACCATTTTCTGACTCAATCCTTGCAAAACTTTAATGCCCGTGGACTGAAAGTTATCAAGACTGTCAAACAGAAACGTTCTCCTTGACAATTGCTAGAGCACAAAGTAGCCTCCCTTCAAAGTTTTGGATCATATAGATTCATCCATTTTCTTAAGCAATAAGATCAAAAATAACATATTTTTCCATATAATTTTATGCAGGTGGAGAAATACAGACTGATACACTATTATTATACAATAGCAAAGGGAAATACACCAAAGTAAAAAGGAAGAAATTTTATTAGCAGATGATTTGAAACACCATCTCAGCCTTTCATTCTCTCACTGAGAAGTTACATTTTAACTGGACTAGAGTTTCATCAAAGTCTTGTTATTTAACTATTACAATATAAAGTAAGGCAGTAATTCTAAAGGCTGAGAAATTAATTCACCAGAAAAGTCACAGATCACCACCAAACTACAGCACATTTTTGATACTGTATTTAATCTTAGATAGGAAGGGAATAATGAGAACAGAAATAAATGACATAGGAGAGAATAGCAGAAATACACTGAGAAATTAAAAGTGTGTAAAGACTTGGCTACCTCAAAGAGTATAACTGCCACATGAGGCAGTTCCCAAAATACCAGATGAGTTGTAGGTTGGCTTCAACTTAGAATATCAGCAATATCAGCCTGAAATTGTATTGCTGGGACTGACTAGAAGACTTCCTCCTGCATATTCTCACATCAGTTTTAAATCTGTGCAGGATGCTGAGCAGAATTAAAAATACAAATGACCTGCCATTAGAGGTCTCCCTCTGGTCACACTCTCAGCTGCTAAAAGTGGCGTCCAAACCCACACAGCATTCAGACAGATGACAATCATATTCATAAATTGTTTGGGTTTAAATTGCTTCTACTAAATTAATAAATCAGAAAAAATCCCACTGTGCAAAATAAAATCAGCATTCTTTTAATGAGCTTTATATTGTGGGTTTATATATACAATTTTCAAATGAGAGGGAGTTTTTAAAACTTCAGAATTTACTTTAGGGGATGTAATCTCAGCCACTGACATTTGTGATAAAATTCAAACACATTTCAAAAACACAAAAGGATTTACTAGACTCTATCTCCTTTAGTTTTGAAAATCTTTCTTAGGCATATAAATAACTGTTCCATTGATCAGTGACTGTATTCCAAAATAAACACAAAATAATTCCCCAACTGACTGGGAAGATAGAAGTCATAATACAGAATGTTTAATTAATTTTTAATCAAATTCTCATCTTTCTAATCAGAATGAAAAATGGAAACAAAAGCACATTTTAAAATGTTTAAACAACATTAAACATTTTGAAGCACAGTGGATCTACTTCCCAAACACTGTCACAAAGAAATTCTTGCCAAGATGTACTTCATCTTGCATGCCTGTGCATTGCAGAAACACCCATACACACCTCTTGGGGCACTTAGAGATAAATGGCAAGGATTTACCCTGAACCTCAGCTCTGAAACAAGCCCAGCATTAGTGCTCCTCAGCGAGGTGCTCTGGGTTCACAAGCAGCCAGTGCTGGAAATTACTGCAATCAGACACCGGTGCCTAAAGAGGGATGCATGATACAATTGTGTAGGACTGCTTTTGGAGGAGGTGATTTTCCTAGCAGACCATGCTGTCCTCATTACCGCCACAGAAATCAGGACAACAGCACACTACTGAGTAAAAATAGATCTCTGGCTCTTTCCCCTTCCCTCCCTTCCCCGAATTTCCTTACAGAGCAATACTGACCATCAATCACAGGAAAATAAGCCTTAGATTACACAAGCATCCATTACAGAAGTGATAAGTTAATTTTTATCAATTCCTTTGCTCTTTCACCACGTGTCTCAGAGAGAGACAGTCAAGAGTGCTGCACTGATTGTATTATTTCTGGTATTCCAATCAGCTCTGCAAACTTGAAAAAATCCCACTTCACCTTCATTTCTACAGCAGGATTTAACGTCTCTGGCAGGCAGAGAAATGCAGACATGCAGCCTGTATTCCCTGGTGTCTTTTTGGCCTCCCCACACCTTACCTTTTACCTTTTATGGGCTGCATGCTGAGCCAAACTTAGAAAGCAGTGGCAGCATTAGTTCAATTTGGAGCTGGTTTATGGCAACCTTCCCTTGCAAATTCCCTCGCTTTGCAGTGAAGTACTCACGAGCAGGACTACTTGTGAAATACAGGACTATTGCAGGGGAATAAATGAGTGTTTTGAAGCAAAACTTTGTAAAACAAAGGAACCTATCTTCTGTCTCTCCGCTAAAAATAATTTCTGACAGAGCTGCACCAAGATAATAAGCTGATTTATTCAATTTGTTTTAAATACGATATCATAATGCCATCTTTTGTAATGCACACAAGAGATGTACAGTAGCAAACAGACAACAGCAAGAGCCCTCCCCCTGCCCCAGCTGGAAGCTGTCCTCTCCCCCCACTGCATGCACAGCATCAAGCACAACGGGCATTTTGGAGACAGAACTGCAGTGTATTATCTTATTAAAAGACTTTGACAGGAACTACATGACTGTGAGACCTAAGCAATTTAATGAAAGAAGAGAAACCTCTACTCTGCAGCTTTCAGCCTGTTACACAAAAACTTATTACAAGCTCTAGGCAAATGTGGTCACATTTTCCGTAATACATAAACAATAATCTGTGTTACAGCTGCCTGTTAGGCTTAGTGAAAGAAACCTCTTAGATCAAAACCATAATATTTCACTAAATATAATAAACATACAGAAAACAATAGCCTTCTGCCTATCTACTACAATATTCAAACTCATACACACTTCTTATGAGTCATGAGGTACTTAAGTGACTTTTATTTTAAATTTTTAGATCCCCACAGACTATGAAGTAATAGCGATCTGCTCTGAATACTCTGATGCACTGCATGAGACATTAAAATAGGCAGAAAACCACAACTATTGTAGTAAACATAGCAATTCCTAAAGAGTTTTCATGAGGGTCTTTCAAGATTTTAATTGACCCCTTCAAGAGTAGCTAACTTATTTACTTATATAAAAAAAGTTCCAAACCGTCAAGTGAGTATGCACACCTCCTTTTGATGCTGAAAGAGGTACCTTCTTCTACCAGCTGAGGTATTGACTGTGACCCTTTTAATGTGTCTGAAATAGCTCCGATGCTTTCAGCCTGGACGGCACTGAGTGCTGCTCCAGGCTGGAGTGGGACTCGGCAGAGAAGCAAAGTGTAAAAGGGAATTCCTGTCATAGCTTCCAGTTGTTCTTCCTAAATATAGAGTTTGATTCACCCTGTAACTTGGTCCCCTGTGACACTTGACCATGGTAAAAGCAGGGCTCAACTGTCAAGCAGGAGGTGTTGAAGGAACACACCTTTAGGTCCTTTTTCTGCCCTCCCTCTCCCTGTCATTCCAGGCTTTTCCCAAGTGCCAGGCATACAGCAGTAGCAGGTAACACAGAACTCCTCCCACAGCATTTGGGGCAGTGTGTGCCTCCCTACGCCACACTGCAGAAGGAAATAATTATGGAGACATAATTATGAAGAAGTCACCTCAGAGAAGCTATCCAGGGGAGGTGAATGGTGATCAACATGACCATATTGCTGCTGCTTTGGGAGCAAACTCACCCAGCAGCTGCCCTGGGGTGTCAGCAGAGCCTTCCCCCTGCAGGACAGCCCTGCTCACCAGGGAGGGCTCCTGAGCCTACGAGGCCACAGTGACCAGCTGCTGAGCCTGTGGGCGTGGGGATGAAGAAAAGCCAAAGGAGGAGTGTGTATGTGAGAGAGAGAGACAGAGTTGTTATAGCTCATGAGTGAAGTACAACATTACATAACTATGCTCATGCTGGCTGGAGTATTGTCTTAGTGAGGGCTACTGATGGAGCTCTCACAACAAGTCGTGTGTGGGGCATATCCTCAGGTTTCCACTTGCAGAAGTGCAAATTCCTGGTCATCTGTGCATCTTCACAAGAATGAATTTCCCTCTTCCTCACTCCTCTGCTGTACCTGATCTCCACTGGACCCACAACAGTAATGGTGACAAGAGCAGTGTCATTATGGGTAATAACTGTCAAGGATCTCCCTTGAGTTTAACTCATTTGACCAATAACCCTTTTAATTTCAAGTATCTGAAATACAAAGGTGGCCAAGCAGGCTGCTTCATTAAGCCTGTGACTCACTCTCCACTGCCCTCTTTCCCAAAAATGTTGTCATCTGGAAGCTGATAAAGCTGATGACTTGCTCTGGGAGATTGCTGACTACCTACAGCCACTCCCTTCCCAAGCAGCCACGAGAAGATGAATGACACAGAAACAGGCCCACAACCAGGACATGCATTTGTGTAAGGCAGGACTGATGGGTGTACACACAGCCACCAGCTCGTTCCACAGAGACCTCCACTCCTCAGGTAGGCTGATGCCTGTTATGCCTGTTGCCAAAGATTTTGAGGCAGGAGAGGACTACTGCACTTGAAACGTGGTGGGGTCCCCAAGAGGGCTCACAAAGCTGCTCCTTGGCCAGAACAGAGCAGTCTGCAGTCAGTTGAAGGCCCTGCCTCCCAGGTGGTTGAGACCACATTAAAACAAAGCCAGACTCAAGTGAGTGACATTACATACCTCCTTCTGAAGGTTCATATTTACCACAAAAGTACCAGAAGGCAATGGAAGAGGCAATACATTTTTGTAACACGGTTCTGTACATTAACTTATTTCAATTTATATTACAATAGTAATATTACAAACTAGCTCTTGAACATATAGTTCTTTCTCCCATGTGTCATTAATTAAGCAAAGGTAGACCATTGTTTAGATTTTATAATTTCTTCATTTTGCAAATATGCCTAAGAAATATCAGCTCAACAATGTTCCCTTCAACAAATTTTCATAGCAGTGACAAGTAATTTAGTAGTCTTAGTGAAGTGTAAACAAGAAAAGAGTCTGTCACCCACCTAACATCCAGTAACTATCACTACACCTGAACTATATTAAATTGTGAGGATAAAAGGAGTAAACTTAAATCTTATCACTAATATCAGAAAATGCAGATCTGAGTAGATTTTTAAGGGAAAAATAGTCACTCAGCATTATTTTGCAGCATATCATTGCCTTTGAATACCCTCTGGGATGCACAACCCCATGACTTGCAGAGTCATCTGGTAAATGCATACAGCAGATGAATTAGCAAGTAAATAAGGAGGCATATGCGCATTTCACATGATGGATTCAGTGTCTGGCAAGTTAGGGCCCTGTACATTGACACACATGGCATAAAATTACTATGTCTTGTGTATAGAGATCCAAAAGATATAGTAGAAATGCATTTATTTGAAGTGTAAAATCCCAATATAGTTAAAAATAGACTGTTGTGGCATAGCTAGAAGCTTATCTAATTAATATGCTTCCTGGCGCAACTTACTAGTTTTAAAAGTGAAGTTGATGGTGAACAGAAATGTGTATGTGTCTTACTTCTCCACTGAGATATTTCACTGCATAATGTCAGAACTGTTTTTTAAAGCTGTCACTACTTAATACATTTACGTAAATGTTTTGCTTTCTGAGAAACCTCATGAGCATAGATAAAACTTCCTGAGCATGCCAAAAGAACTTATTTTTCTATTGTAGTCCACAATGTTTCAGTGTAATGCAAACAGTGTAATACAGTTGAAAGTGCAAGTCCATACATAAGAAGTCCCAAGCTCAGTTCACTTGAAATAAGACTTCTTCAAAGTAAAAAGTTAAAAAATACATTTCTGGAGTTTTGCTTCAAATTACAGATCTTTAGAAATGCAAAACTTTGCTTGTCTGTCTTAATCTTAGCTCCATAAATTACAGTTTATTATCAGGGAAGAATAGTGAGCCGATGATATTATGTATTTGGCTAATTAATTCCTATCTTTACCTTCATTTGAATTTTTTATGAAGAATACGCAAACTAAAGTTGCTGTGTAACTAGTACAACTATTCTCCTCAGTCAACACACCAAAATTACTGGTCAAGATGTAAAAATAAGAAACCTGCTATGAGACAGATTTATCAGAGGACTTATGCAGAGGATCCTGAAAAAATCCCAGACTCATCATCCATTTTGTAAGTCACTCTGGTTTTATTTGTATTTTTGGGCTCTTTCTCCTTAGTAAAGATGCATCCAGGTAGTAATGACTTGCCACATAGACTTGATGGAAGGCAGAGAATTTTAGCAATGGTACCCAGTCACACGCACTCAGAACTACAGAAATTTAAAATATGTGGAGCTATCAGTTTTACCAGGCATCACAAACAATTCCTATGCTTGATTTCAACAGAAAGCAACTTTGAATCATAGATTGCAGAAAGAGTATCAAAGCTCAGTGATTTTGTCAGAAAAAATATTGTTTGAGGAGGTATCATCTACTGGTTGTATATGCCTTCCTATTTTGCCCAATCTCTATTTCTTAATGTCAAGAAAAAAATCAAGCACTTGCTCTTGAGTTTCTACTTGTACAGTTATGCCAACAACAATAACAGCAATTTATTTAAATAATGAATGACATAAAATAGCATGCAAAAATGTTTGCTGTTATCTAGTTGGCAAGAATTCAATACAAAACATATCTAAATTAGATGATTTTGTTTCTGTGGCATTTCTGGGCTACTAAATATTAATTCAACTCCTGCACACTCTCTTTTCCACAGAAAAGTATGATGATTATTATCACAGGCTGTTCCACAGAGAAATAATTGGTCTTGTATTAAGGAGATGGTCTCATTAAAGGCTCGCAGTGACCTTGTTCTGAATTCCAGAATTACAGCATCATTAATGGTGTTGTTAGCATCATCTACCAAATTGTATTAAGTTCTGAAAACTGCCTTATGAATGTAACCCATACAAATTCTAGAACATCATAGCTTTGACCACTATTAACCAAAAGCCATATTCTCTGTTGCTTGGTATTGTGTAAAATTTCTAGTTATCCAAATGTTTTCAGTAACCAAAAGATGATGATCATGATGATCATGATGATCATGATCATGATGATGATGTACAAGCAACAAATTTGTTTCCACTTTTCTTCTGGTAAATTTTAACCAGTATATTTGGCAAAGCTGGTAGCATAAGAAAGAGCAAGGCTAATGGCAGATTTTGAATATGAAATTTAAATTACATGCTGATTTTTGTAAACATCCTGTCTACTGTAATGATTCAGAATTATTTGGAAAAGAAACCAAAAACATGACACTGCCCCATCAGATACTGTTCTCAGCAAGCATTTTGACAAAACAGGAACTACTAAATCACAGTTGAGACTTTCAACAGAGAGACTATTAATTGTTTTCACAAATCAGGATAATTCAAGTAAGCATCTACTATCTTTCTCAATCCCATCACACACGTATTTGATGATGCCCCTCCCCATCAGCTGATCATATCAGCTGTGCACTAGTAGATCTTTATTCAGATTAAGACCTTACCTGACTGCAGCAGGGAATTTTACTGTTGACTCAGTACAGAAATATATATGAGAACTAGGTACAGATGTACCAGAGGACTTAGGAACTCAGCACCACAGAAAGTACCTTATTTATCTGCTGTGATAAAGCATGACAAAAAACTGCAGCTATGGTCCCTCTGTGAGTGCAATCATCTGCAGTCCAACAAAAAGAACAATGACTAAATTCTCCTGATTTCTCATCTGAATGGCATATTGAGAGGAAAGAAATACATGCTTGGGACATTAAAAATCTGTCTGGCAGAAAGATGCACCCAGAACAAGATGAGGAAATGGGCTGGAGGAAACAGAATTTCAAGGACTGTAAAAATAAATTCATGCCTTTAGATAAAAAGTTACCAAACTCAAGTAAAACTGCACAAACCTGCTGAATTGTATGTGATTTATCAGTTGCTATCTTTGGTTTGTACCTGTTGGACAGAAAATAAAAGATGAAAATAATTAAATCGTGGATGTGAAGATTTTAAGTGTTTGAATCAATATTAGGACATTAAGCTTAGTTCTCAAGAGTCATTAGGAAAAAATCCTTACCTTGTCACACCTGTTGTGAAAAACTAGAGCATTAAGAATGATTGCTTTCCATGGTGAAGATATGAATAAATCTACTAGCCATACCTATCTATGAAGTAGTCAAACATGATCCCTATTTATAACCTTTATTTTATTGAATCAAATCTGCTACAGAAACATTTTTTAATTATCTGACCTCCTGCCATACAAATATTGCAATGTTCAAAGAGAAATTGCCAAAAGAATTCAGTGTTGGCACAGGAAGACAAATCCTCCAGCTGCTCCACTGGGCAATGATGTTTTCCAATACAATATCAAATCTCTAGAATCAAAAAGTGTTTCTCTTAAGAAATTACACAAAGTATTTTATAAAATCTTCACATCTTACTTTACACCCATGTGAATTAGAGTTGTGGACAGGCAGTATCTTCTATAAAAATAGCCTGGAAAAAGAAACTATGTTAAGCTGTTTCACTCCATCTCCTGTGGCTGCACAACACAGCTCTTTAAAGTACAGTTCAGTTCTCAAGATCTGGAGCTAAAAGTGATGCTTGAAAATAATTTGTCTTGGAAATTACTTTTGAGAACCACAGGCTGCTCTGTGTTCCTGTGCCCACCAGCTACTGGTGAGGTAGCTGGTGGGCACAGGAACTGGTAGCTACTGGTGACTATACTCTGACTAGAGTCTCCATGAAGATGTTCCCTGTTTTATTGCAGCCAGCTCTCAAATTATTTGTTTTCATTAGTATGAAAGGAAATGCTCTTAGCTTAGGCTCCTAACACAAATGGTCTGTGTAAGGCAAACCCACAGTTTTGTCATGGAGAGTTCACAGGTGCTCTGGCTGACAAGGGGCAGAGTGGATTTGTAGTACTGGGACACCAGTTAAAATTAGTTATCCACTGTGTGCAGTGCTGTGTAATCACAAAGCTGCTCCCCTCTGTCCTTGAGGTAGAACAAAGCCAGTGCTGGTTTAACTGAGTGCTGTGCTGCATGATGAAGCAATTCAGGAGCTGCTTCAGCCATCAGTGATAGTTCTGGAGATATCCTCACTGATCCATCCTGTGCAAGACATTCCTCTTGTTCAGAACAGCCAAGTATCACATATGCACAGATTAATCCAGACTGGATGGGGCCCTGAGCAACCTGGCACAGGGGGAGGTGTGCCTGCCCATGGTGGGGGACTAGAACTGGATGGTTTTAAGATCCCTCCCAACCCAACCTAATCTATGCTTCTAAAAATGTTTCAGGCTTTAACGGTCTATGAAATTATGAACTACAGACTACTTTGTCTCAAACTCTTACCTCACTTTGAATTGCTAATGCTAAGGGCATTTCTTTCCCTTTCCCTTTCCCTTTCCCTTTCCCTTTCCCTTTCCCTTTCCCTTTCCCTTTCCCTTCCCTTTTAAGGTTCAAAGTTGATAGGTCTAAAGCTATCAGGTGCATTTATTTCAGTAGGCATGAAATAATACCTGTTAGACAGAAACTATTCAATTTATTTTGCATTCTGCAGTAGAATAGGGGATTGTGTCCATAGGAATTTCGCAGGTACTTTAAAGCAAAAAAAAATCCCTCAAACCTTGAAACAATTTTTTGATATTATGCCCTTTTATGGTCTCCTCCTTCACTGACTAAGCCTTTTATTTCCTGTAATTTAGGTAAACTCACTTTCATGGATAGAATTTTAAATCTGTAAAGGGCTCCCAACATAAGAGCTAACGCTGAACAGCTGTTCTCCAGGAGATTTTCCTCATGTTTAACTTCTAAATTTTTACAGAGGATGCAAGCATGACTATAATCTAAAAATGGGTAGCATAAGCCTGAAACTAGTATTTTTATGGAACTGCATTCTAGAATAATATTCAAGCCACACCTCTCAAGTTCCTCCATTTCCTTTGCTTTTCTTTGATACTTATTTCTCCTTGGAATGCCACAGCTTTGGAGGGCCCTCTCTTAGATGTAATTCCAGCTGAGATTTGCCTAACAGAGTAAACACAGAGAGGTAAATGCTGCAAACTCACAGCAGATAAGAAAAACCTATCATTTGTTTTGCCATAGATCAACACTGTAAGACAACTGGTGAAAAGGCATGTACAACTATTATTTTTTGCATCATAATCTAGTAAAGGCATATTTCTAGAACACTTGTGCTTTACCTATGTTTTCATGTGAATAGTGATTTAAGGACAAATTTAATTTGTTTTAAGAATCAAAATCACACCTTTCCAAAAATACCAAGTATTTTTGGTAACCAGGTTAAATACTGCAAACAAATTCTGAACCTTAACAGAGTATTTTGACCTCATTTCTATTTAAATAAAGCAAGACTGTTTTATACTGTAATTGGAACATAAAAAACACCCAAACCAATAAAATAGTGTAACATCCTGCTATTATGTGTTTTAAACAGAGCAAAGATGATTTTTTTTATTATCTTGTTTGGATTTCAGTTTAAAATATCACACATATCACCTATCTTCATAATTCCCACTACTTGAGTTTCTCCCTATCTTGAGAGTTTTTTATACAATAATATTAGTAAGGTAATGAAACCAATTTTCCTTCATACTTTCACAACCAATGCTACACATGTCTGTAATGTGCCAGTCTCTGTATGTCTCGTCCTGTGTCTCAGATTTCTTCTTTATTCTGACTCTTTACTTCCTCCAGAAGCAATCTCCTAACCTGCAGAAGTGCTAAATGGACCATCTATTTCATCTTTTCCCATGGATTTCTTCTTTCATGCATTCTAGTCTGTACTTTAAATTCTCAGGTAGGCTTGGAGGCTCATTCTGGAAACATTCCTGCACTCTGTGAAAGCACCCCTTCACTTTGAGTTACAGAGGCACATAAACACTTGCAGAACCACATTTCATCCCAGCACTCCTTTGCTGTCCTTAGCTCATCTCTATGCACAACAATCTAGAGATGAAAACTACTCAGAATATATCTAATATCCCATTTTCTTTCCCTGAGGCTCAAACACTTATCCAATCAATTCATGTTCTGATTGTAGTATCTTCAAACTGGTAAAATTCACAACCTCTCCTTGACAAAATCAACATCTTAGCTGATTTTAGGTCTGAGCTTCTGATGAACTGCAATTGGCTACAATTTCCCTGAAGCCCTGCAAACCCCTCTAACTTAGGAGTTTTTGATAGTGCTGTTCAGGCTAGTTTTACTTTTCATTATGCAACATGTCTTCTATGGTAATATCTGAATAATCACATATCTCCTTCAATAACAGATCAGAGTTGAAGATATTAATTATTAGACATATTGTTAATTAATCTCAAGATAAACGTATTTACTATGTGTAGAAAAAGATGCCTATGATATTAAATCACTAATTGAACTTGAATATCTTAATTACTGTATTATTAACAGATTCTATTTGGTATTTACTTGACAAATTATATTTAATCAGTAGTATTGTTTATGAGAGAATTTTTTTCCTGTCTAAGCTTTTTGCATGAACTTAGATATTCTTGTGTGATGACTGATGTTTAACTTTTTCCAGCATTTTTTTATACCTGCCCTGTTGAGGTCCAGCCCTGCCCTCCCCTGAGCACCCCTGAGCTGTGACTGCTGACACTGTGGCAGCTGAAGGGCTCTGAGCAGCGTGGGGACACCGTGCACTCCCATGGAGACTGCAGGGCACTCTGCTCTGGCCCCTGCTTCAGCTCCATACCAGCTCTGAGCACAACCAAGCAGGGGCAGAATGTGTATCAGAGTCTGTGCTACCTCCTGAACCATTCTGAAGTGGGACTCTTTAATCCTGAATGCCTTTGCTTTAAAATACAACCACTCTGTGTAACACAGTCCACAACAATTTAACTCCATGGGAACAAGGATAAACTTTGCCTCTCTGCCTTGGGCAAAACACCTGCTCAAGTTACCCAAGTCAGAACTGGGGCTGGCAGCTCACTCAGAACTGATGGAACTGTTCATCCATCTTCTGCATTTTAGAAAATTCTTATTTCTGTTTTCTTAAGATAAACTTTCCAGCAGGAAAACACAGACTGTGAATTTTATTTTCATTCCTTTTTCAGTTGCACTTCCAATTTCCATAAAAACTTAATAAAATTCAAGTCTGTATTTTTATGGTACACTAACTGAATGTAGAAGCAAAAATAAAATAATGTTACAAAACCTGGTCACCAACTGGTTTATTTAAACATGTCCATTTTAGTTTTCTTTATTTCAGTGAGGATATGACACTAGGAAAAGTACTTGTGTTCACAACTGTTTGAATACAATTCCACTCCATTGCTTCTGAAGACCACCATTGGTTTACAGTCTGTATATTTATATTAAATTCATGTTGGTCTATGGAACTACTTGAGTTTTCAACCAATAAGGTGTAGAATAAACCATATTTACATAATTTCTCAATGATTTGATAAATTTGTTAGACTGGGAACCAATGCAGAAAAAAATCATTATCAGATCTCAATATGCTGTTACTGTCTGTAAGTCCTTTTAGATGCTGGGGACATCCCAAAGTCATCAATGTCAGTGCATAAACTCAAATTCAGCTGCATGCAGGGCTGGATACACTTCCTGTAATTCTTCACTTTTATGTCCAAACGAAGTTCTTTCCAACCTTCATCAGGCATCAGTCAACACAGACGGCTTCCATCAAAAAGTAGGGTTGTTAGAATGATGGAAAATCTAAACGTAAGGGGCAGATAAGCCCCGAGCTGAGATGAAAGACAAAGGAATTGAGGAAACAGAACAAGTGAAAGCCAGCATGCACTACTGGCATCAGCTCCTGCTCTGTGCCCACAAATGCCAACGCTGAGAGGCTGCCCAGGGCTGTTTTCTCTCACTTGCTCTGCAAGTCAAACACTGTAAATAACAAACACCTCCTCCTCCTTTGCTTAGTTTCTTAATGTAATGCCACACGGTATGGAATATCGCTTTGGTTAATGTGGGTCAGCTATCCCAGTAGTATCCTCTCCCAGGACCTTGCCCACTGACAGGGACAATGTCGCAGGGCCAGCGCAGATGCCGTGCACACCCCGGAGTGTCACCAACACCTCCGCAGGCACCGATGCAAAGCCGTGAGGGAAAGTGAGCTCCGTGTCAGCTCCGTGGCAGCCTGACCAGACACAGGCACAGGGCCCAAGAACTGGCACTGACCGCGGCCTGGGAAGGAAACTCGGGGCCCAGGAAGCATCTGCTTAAAAGCCGCGCTCCCAGGCAGCCGCACAGAATGATTCTGTTGTGCTAAATTTGTGACAGAACGCCAGCGGTAAAAGCGAACCCCGTTACTCTCTCGTTACTGAAGCGTTTCCACAATGCGCTTTCATCTTGCCACCACAAAAGACTTTTATTCTCCCGCGCAATCTCCTGATCGCTGCCAGTGGAGCCTCTCAGAAGAACCCACTGGAGCAGGCAGGTGAGGGAAATTTAACCAGAGGAGGGGCAACGGCCCTCAGCGCCCCGGCGCCCTCAGCCCCACGAGGAGAGGGAAACGCCACGACTGCCTCAACCCCCGGCCCCGCGGAGCCCTCAGGCAGTCCCGACCCCGCCCCTCAGCCCCGGCCCCGCCCCTCAGTCCCGGCCCCGCCCCTCAGCCCCGCGGCGCCCTCAGGCAGTCCCGATCCCGCCCCTCAGTCCCGGCCCCGCCCCTCAGTCCCGGCCCCGCCCCTCAGCCCCGGCCCCGCCCCTCGGCCCTCCCGCCCCACTGCGCACGCGCTTCACCCTAACGCCCCGAGCGCTGCCCGGCGCCCCGGCCTGTGACGTCATGCCGCCACCTGCCCTCGCTCTACGCGCCACCCGGAAGCGTCCGCCCGGGCAGCAGAGCCATTGGGAGAAAGGTTCCGGGCCGGTTGGGTTCCGGGGCTGCCGCGCTGAGGCGCGGCGCGGCCCGCGATGATCCCGGTGCCGGTGGTGGTGACCGTGCTGGGCGGCTGGTGCGCCGTGTACCTGGCGGACACGCTGCTCAAGGTGAGGGCCGAGGGCGCAGAGCCGGACGGGGCCGGGAGGAGGCGGCGGCAGCCCCGTTCCCCCCGCGCCGGGCGGCCCCGGGCCCCGCTGCCGAGCCCGGGCTGGCGGAGCGGCCACGGCCGGGCCGGGCCCGCTGCGCCCCGCGGGCTCTGAGGCGATCCCGGGCCCCGGAGCCCCTCCCGCCCCGCAGCCGGGCCCGCCAGGCCCCGCTCCCCTTCCCCCGGGGCTGCGCTCCGAACGCCGCCCGGGACAGTGCACGGGCTCCGGTCTGTGCTAAAGGACCGGAGCCGCGGAAAGTTGGGGAAAACAGCATTTAATAGATTGCCTAAGCGGCTCCGTGGCAGCTTAACGTGGTGTCTGGAGTTTATCATTAACTAAACCTAACATACAACCTTGTAAGTCTGCGGTATGTGCCTTATAATGATGATTTTCCTAAAAAATGTAAAAAGCGATGCATATTTATTACTTTTGAATGTCTTTAGTTCTACTGGAGAAAATTTGAGACAGAACTGTATACAAATACTTTTTTTTAAGAAATAAACTTTGCTCCTCGGAGAGTATTAGGAGAGTCATCCTTTTCCTTCTGATACAGAGAAGTTTTAAAAAGAAAATACACCATATCTGGTGTATTATATCTGGGATGCAGCTGTGCATTGCTCAAGTTTCATTAAGTGGTGTGGCATTGTTTTGCGTTTGTTCTTTTTTTACAGATTCAGAGGTATGATTTCTAAGATATGACCAAAATTGCAAAGAATGCATACAAAGTAGGCTGTGTGCTGGTTAAATATGAGGGAAAATGAAATGAGAGGTTTGATCTGTAATTTTTAATTTTACAGTCCAGGGGCTGCATCTGTTTCTGCCAAGGCAGATAAAGCTTAGTGATATGAAAGTACAAAATGTGCATTTTGTCACTTCTGTAAAATACAGGAAGAAATACAAGAAAATTCAGGTGCTTAGAAAACTTGGAAAAGTGTCTCCCCCTGCAGCTAATTGGAGAGCAAATGTAGCTCTGTTAGTGATGAAAGCTGATAACTGCAAAATACAGTCTGTACAATAATTACAATAACAAATAAAGTCATTTACCTGAAGACTTCTCAAATTTTCTTGCAGCAAGTCTATGTTAAGTATTAAAAAAACAAAACAAAACAAAACAGCATTGTTTTGAAACACATGAGGTTAGCCAGGTACCAGAGGAACGTGCTCTGACTGAAGGTCAGCCAGGAGGCTGCTGCTTCTCTTTTGGCAGCAGATTTGTGCCTGGTGGAGACTCCTGGGCTGTGAAGCAAGAACTGAGCTCAGGTGCCGGACCTGTTGTGCCATGGTGCTGAGACCATTTGCATCTCTGAGACTCTGAAGATCTCTTTCTGCATTAGACCATAAAATCATTTATTAGACCATAAAATTACTTCTGTAAATAAGGAGAGCCACTGCATTTCTTGCAGCAGCAAGGGAAGGAAAAAAAAAAAAAAACAAACTTTGCACTGGAGCCTTCTTAATCTGGAGCCTACTTAATGCCTGGTTTATGTTGATAAAGAAGTGGGGATGCCTAGAATTCTATAGCAAGCATGAGAATCCAGCAGTTAAACTTTAATTCTGATATTTTAACTAAAAGTTGACCTAGGTTATTAATCCTGAGGAATTATGTGGGAGCTGTTGAGTTTCGGTGGTAGATTTCCTGTACATCTCAGTTGTAAGTTTCACTGTGAGTACCACAGCTGAAATAGAGTTTGGATTAAATAACCAGATTTATATCATTAGAAAGCTCAGGTTGCTTGTTTTTCTGCTGGTACTGTAAATCTCCACCACAGTCACAACCCAAGGCTGCCAGCAACCACAGCAACATTGTACTGTTTAATTAATTGTACTGTTTGAATCTCAAATCGCTTTCAGTGTAATTACACCAAGAGGATGTACAGAGCATGAGTGAAAAATAACATAGGAGCACTTTTCTGTGTGTGATCCTGTTGATATTTTTGGCAAGAGCAGGATGTGTGCTGTAACTTGCAGTTAATGTTTATTCTGTAAACCTGTTCAATGTGCAATATTTTTTTGCTCAATTTGTTCCCTTACTGGTTTTGTTGAGATTTTAACTATTTTAATTTGGCAGTCTCACTCCTAGACTACAACATAGAAAGTAAAACTGAGTATAATGTGTTTTTTCCCAGCTAAATCCACATTTTATAATATTCCTAGAACTAAAAGATACATTTGTGTCAAGAAACTAAAGCTATGCCAAATCAAGCTGGAATTTTGGATGTTAAGTCCCCCTTGTTGCTCCTCCTTGTACCACTGCCACCAACATTTTCATTGAAGCCTGAATTCTGTAAGAGGGACTCACTCAGACCCCTGAATTCCTTCTCCCCAGCATCCTAAGTCTTCACATTCCATTTTGCCTGAAGGATCAGGAGTGAGTGAAGTGCAGGAGGTTGTCCCTCCTTCTGCTGTGGGAAATAAAGGATGCATTAGACACGTTCAGTCAAGGTTGGTTCTCATTTTTTAAGGTCAGGAAGCTGAAATGATTCAGAGCTCCTGAGCAGATTCTGCCAGCAGAGAAGGATGTTAAGGACTCCTGCTTGCTGGCAGGTTCCTGTGGAGCTCCTGGGGTGTTTAGCAGGTGTCCAGCATTTTAAAGGCTGCATAAATAAATAAGTGCTGCTTTTATAGTAAAACTAATCTAACAAAGATCTCTTAGATCTCAAAGAAGCAGGGCCAAGGCCTGTGTGAAGCAGCTTGAAATGAAACAAGGGCATGAGGGTGTTTGTTTAATGTGGTGATCCCACTGGGATCAGGACAGAAGGAGCAAAAATTTGCAAAGAGCTTTTTAAGTTATTTTGCAAAAGTTTGCAGCCATTTAGTGATTATGAATAACATTTACACAACTTGTGAGGAAAATACAAAAGGAGAAGTTTTGGTACCTTTTCCATATTTGACAGCTGTATGGTCAGTGATTCCATATTCCTCATGGAAAACTTTATACTTGTTTGTCTTGCTGGGACAGTGGGGCTGTGATGTTGGAATGAATTCAAAAGGATGAATTTGTGGCAATTCTAGGGAAAAAAAGTGGGGTTTGCATGAGATAGAAGGAGCACATTTTCAAGTGTCTAATCAGTGTATCTGATTAACTTTATTAGAATAATGTATTTGGGTTGTTCTGAGGTTTTTTTGACTGTGAATGAATAGGACTTTTTTTTTTTTTAATTCACAGAAGACAGTTTCTCACATCAGGGGTTCTTAATGATATATGTATTTTTGTTCTTAATTATCTGGTAGATTATGTGAGGTCTTTTTCTTTGTTTCCTTGGCTTATGTATCACTAATTGTGTACAAGTCCAATCATCTTTTTGATCTCCTCTGTTAAAATTAGCAAAAGCTGATGTGATTGTGAGCACTAAACTTAATGGTGCCATAGGGAGTGAGTGGTGTTGATGGGAGTGCATTACAGTGAAAATTTCTGTTGGTGCCCTCAGCTGACAGAACGAAAATGTGGCTGAAATCAGTAGGGTGAAGAAGAAGGAATATACAGAAATATATAGGCAGAAAGGATAAATGGTGTAATAGGTGATATGTGAACAATGGCTCAAGTAAATGGGTCTCACAGCTGAGCAAATTTGTTATTTGAAATAAACTTTTAAGTGTTCAAGATTTAATTCATTTGACAAAATGAGAAAATCTGACAAAATGAGAAGTGTGCAGCATGAGATCCTCAACCCCCAGCACCACTGTGGTGCAGGGCAGGAGGAATGCAAGGCATTGGCAAGTTCTAAGTTTGTTCAAAGGACCACAGACAAGAGCCAGAAACTGTGGAGTTCCTTGTTGGGGAGAGAAGGGAGCCTGTTGTGAACTGCACACTTGGATGTCTTCAGTAGGTGCTGCTGCTTGTGGGGATCCTTGGGAACAGTGCTCCAGCTCAGACAGCTCCAAAGACTTGTCTGGGTTTTATCAGAGACACTCCTGCCTTGGGAGCTGCCCAATGTCAGAAGGCTCAAAGCTCATCTGTGCTTTTCCTGGGCTCTGAGTTCCTCCAAGGAAAGCATTCCTTCATCTGGGAATGACACAAGCTTCCATGAAGCAAGTGACTAAAGCCTATTGAGAATGCAAACACCATAAAGTAAAGTTAGCAGCTGCAAAACCCATGTCTATAATTCCAGATAATGCTGCAGATAGGTATTCATAGGTCACATTAATAGGTCACATCTCTCATCAAGAGAAATCTTTGGAACTACTAGAAGTACCTTGAAATGCTGGAAAGTTACCATAGTGAAACTGCTATTGCAATACAGGTTGATAATTTTAAATTTCTTGTGGTGTTTTGTCAGCCTGATCAGATATTCCAGACTCTCTTTAGGCATAGTATTTGTGTTTGAAAAATAGACCCTGTTTTTGTCCTTACTAGCAGGTATCTGCAATAGTGAGCCATATCTCATCTGTATTAGAAAGTTTTATTCAGCTGGAGACAAAGAAGCATTTTTCATTATTGTAGTTTTTAAAATGTTTATTGGAATATAATTGCATGTTGAAAGACTACCATCAACAGTCTCTAGTGTTCTAACCAGAAGGTAGAACTACTGAAAGGGATTTAACACTAGGAAAGGTGATGCAAGACCTTGTTTGTCAGATAACTGGATACCCAGTCTCTCTCCCAAACCTACAATTGTTGGAAATAACATCAAAACAGTGACATAACTTTTATGACATTACATGTGACATAACTTTGTCACATTACAAGTCACACCTATATGTCAAAATGCAAGTAAGGTGTAGGACATTTACTTGAAATTATATATCTGTTTTTATACAAACAGATCACATTTGCTGCTTGGTCACATTACAAAATCTTCCCAGAATGTTTTGGTCAAGCTGCTTTTCTGTTGTTTTGCAGTCCTCCAACTCTCTGAAGGCGTCCTACGAGGACTGGCTGCTGACGTACGGCCTGAGCGTCTCTCCCTTCCACCTGCGCTGGCAAACCGCGCTCTTCAACCGCCAGTTCTACAGCTGGGGCAGATGGAAACCCAAATTCCTCTACTTATGGTACCAGTTCAGCCTCCTTTCTCTTCATCAGAGTCAACAGCTGAACCACCTTGGTGCCTTTCAGCATTAGAAGGGCAGTGGGTAGACATGGATATTTTAATAGGCTAATGATAAACCCAATTGGAGTGGTTGCTCTAAGCCAGTATAAGTATTTAACCTCTTCTAAAAAATACATAAATGTAATACAAGTTGCATATTGAGTTTCTATAAAACCAGAAATCCTTAAACTATTTTTATCTGTGGTTTGAAGTATGCATAGTTCTGAAGAGTACAGCTGTTACATGCAATACTGTATACAGAAGTAGGTCTGAAGGCGTTTGCTCAGATCCTAGGTCATTCCCAAAGCTGTAGACTTAGCTCTCCCAATCACTAGAATTTACAAAGTATTCAGGGCCAGCTCTGTACCTGTAGTTAATAACTGCCCAGACATTCAGCAATACCTGCTCAGGAGCACCTTGCTTACCTTCTGTCTTTTATCTGCCTACATCTTTCCATGCAGAGGTTGCAGAGTCCTGGGAATGGGTAGATAGTAGGGTGGTCTAATATGGGTGCTCCTGGACTGGTTTAGAAAACTATTCTTCAATTGCCTCCATAGCATTACTTTGTATCTGAAAATATAAAATGAGTAAGGTTTGAATTTCTTTTCATTTCCTGTATTGCTACCCTCAGTGAGAGAGTAATAAAAGAGAGGTCTGCTTCAAATTGGTTTCTCTAGTATGTAATGATTTTGTAATAATCAGTCTGAAATAGCTCTATATCAATTACAGTTTTTAATGTGTATAATTTATTACAGTATAATGTTTCCACTAGTCTCTTTAATTAACATTACAAGTACATGTTGCTTAAAATAAATCTACTAATTCCCAGTGAGCTTCATTAAGGCTGATAAGAGAACAGTTGAGCTGTTATGAGAGGAGGAAGGATTGGTAGTGAGGTGTATGTGCTGGATTTACATCATGGAAGTTTTTTTTTGTTAGAAAAAAGAGTTATCACATCCTTCAGCTATAGGACAGTGTAAAATAAGAATAATAATATTAATCCTGAATAAAAATTTGTCATTAAGTGGAGTGACATGAATTGAAATTATTTTCAAAATTGATTTTAATGAAAAATTGGTGAGAAGAACAATGTAGCTTAAGAAATCGGTGTTAATGTGGTCTTGCAGTTGTACTTTTTAGTTACTCTTTAAAAAAGATTGAGTCTCATTTATTGTTCCTTAGCCCATTTTATTGTTTGTGAGAATGCTGAAAAATGTACAAAAGAAGCTTATATATAAAAGTGCATTAGCTGCCCCATAATTTGATCCAGGTCTCTAAATATGTGATGCTGTTGTGCAACATGGCCAATTATGCATTGTTAGTTAAGTTTCTGTATTCTTATAAACTTATATATTCATTGCTACAGGCAAGTTACATGTATTGGGTAACAGAATAAAAGTATTTGAAAGTTGATCAGGAGAATATAAGGAGAATAACAAGGAGAATTAAGGTATTTGTGTATATTGTTGTTCTTAGTTTCCTTTAGCATTTTTGTACTGGATTGTTGGTGAATTGTGGTAGCATCAGGTAAGTTTTGCCCTGTGTTTTGTGCAGTAACTTGTGCTGTAAAGCAGAGATTTGCATAGCCAGAGATGACACCCTTTTTCTCTTGGCTGTGCATTGCTGAACTCTTTGCTTCTCTGTGTAGGTTCAGTGTAGGAATGGTGTTTGGAATCATTGCCATGTTTGGCTCTGTTATCCTGCTTGGGAAGACCCTGCTGCAGACACTGACCCAGATGCTCACCGAGGCTCCGAAAGCCCAGAATGATCGAATGCTGCAGGTTGTGGTGAGTGTTCCCCCCTCAGGTCTTTGTTTGAGAGCTGTGTACAGATCTAAAGCAGCTTCTTAATGGGGTATGGGGTGCTAAAATATTCCTATGCAAGAATAACCCAACTCCTGGTGTTCATCTACATGAAAATGTGCTGGTTTTTTACCAGCCTTAAAAATGGGAGAGTGGGTATAGAAAAAGGGAAAATGAAGGCAAACATGTGGAAGAGTTTATGTTGAAAATCCTCAGGAGTGGGAATTGGATAATCATTTTGAAAAGCCCTAAATTATAGTACTAAGAATAAAATTATAGTACTGAGCATATAAAACTGAGTTAAGAACTCGTTTCCTGTAAGCTGTGCAGTAGCTCTGGTGACCTTACAGTTTGCAGAGCTCATACCTATGTGACAAGAGGAGACAAGTTCTGTTTCTTTTAATACAATAGAAAACAGCAGTGGAAAAGGAAAGAAGGGCAAAAAACTTTGTGTGATAGTAAAAGCAAAGAGTCAGTGAGGAGTTATTTTTTGATTCTTCAAGGACTTAGGACTTAATTTACTATGTGAAATTTCAAGTGCTGTTTCTGGCAGTATCAAAGTCCAATGATATATTTAATTGTTCTGTGCATTTCTGGTGCTGGACAATATATTGTATGGTTTCAGAATGTAATATTTCACAGGATGGGGGAGATTTCAAATACTGTCTTTTTAATCTCTTTGCAAGGCAGTAATGGAAGAACTGACATTGCCTTGCAACAGTTTTAACCTGGAAGGATTCCTAGTCACCTTTTTTATACCAGGAGGGCAATGTGGCCAAAATGTATGGTCATTTTCCTGAAATTCAGAAAGTGTTATGGGGTTGCTCTGCCTTCTGCTACATGGCTTAGAGCAGAGGTGCCCAGCCATGTTACTCTATTTCAGTACTCAGCTATTCAAGTGACCAGATGTTGAGAATTGTGTGCAGACACAATAGACCTTCCTGTAAGCACTAAACTGACTGCATGCAGCTAGGCTGGCATGAGTGCAGGAAGCCTGTTTTAGCATCTGCCATAAACACAGTGCCTTTGGATGTGTCTGTTTCACACAGGCAGAGTGAATATACAGAGTTCAGTGTGTGTTGGAAAAAGCAGGCAGTGAGACCTGAGGGGGAACCACTGTCACTGCCACTGCCGTCCCCTGTCCAGAGCCTGCTCCTGAATTACCTCCAGGGGCAGGCAGGAGTGGGCAGTCTGTGCATCTGGGAGGGCATGAGCTGAACACGAGACAGAAAATTTTGTAATTTACATTCCAACAGGATCTGTCCTAACTTTTCTGGAGTTCTTTTACATCTTCATTTTCTGAGGTCATTGTATGGATCCATCCACTTTTGTGACACCAGAGTACAGTGGTCATTGACAATATATTGCTCTTTGGAGAAAATAACACAGACACAAGCAAAGTAAAGATGAGCCTTTGGAATCAATCTGGTGTGAACTGGAACAGCGAAAGCAGAAATGTAGGATAATGTTCACAATTTCAATGTGGACTTGTTTCCTCAGTGACTGCCTCCTGGCAATATCACTGCATTCAAACCAAGGATTGACTGGCTCTGAAAACAGCTTAATAGATAGGGATAAAGTAATGTCATGTGTGGGGATGAGGTTACTTCTCCTAAGTGGAGTTGTGGTTCTCTTTCTTTCTTACCTCATTCTTTCAGTTTTGAATGGTCACAGTTGTATAATTCTGCCTTTAGCAAGTTTCAGTATTCTTTATAAGGGGAATGTGCTAGTGTAAATTGACACCAGAAACAGATTTATGTGGTTGCAAAGAGGTGAAGAATGACTTAGGAGGACCTTCCCATTAAAATTGTTTCCTTGTATTTGACTGCCTGGAAGAGAGCAAATTAGTTTTAAAAAAACCCAACAAAATCCCACTTTTTCTTTTTAAACTTAATTTTAGCCTGTGGCATAAAGCTGTTTAGCCTTTACCCTCTGGGTGTGGAGAGAGGGAGAAACAGTTGTATTTATATTTTATTAAGGTTTTTGTATGCTTCCTCTTTTGTTCAGTCATGTACTTGATGTAAAATACCTGTCTATAGGTAACTGGGCTGTTTCTCTTCAGCTGCCCCCTCCTGTGTTGGTTGCCTACTTACAAAAGTAGGGAAGAGGCAGATTAGTTACAAGCAAAGGATCTTCTTTTACTAAAGGCATTTCCAGAAGGCCATAAAATACAAGCCAGCATGCTTTTTAACAAAATCCTGCTATTGATTGCAGAGCCCTTCATGAGAGATAACTTCTGTTTTAGGTGAATCTTAAAATAGCTCCATTGACGTAAAGTCTGAAAGCATCTGGTGCTGTGTTCTAGCAGGCTGCAGTCATGGTGGAATGGAGATGGCAGCTCTTGCTGCTGCCATCTGTCCTCCCACTGCAGAGAGAGGCAGCACCACTGAAGTGATGCATTAGTGCCACCAGCTGATGCTGTAATGCAAGCAATGGTGTTTCAGAAGTGAAGTGTGGCTGTCTTTCATACTGTGAGGTACCACAGCTGAGCTAGTTAAGGTAAATTCCTTGGTCACCATCACGCTGGACAGAATTTGTGAGGTGATTAACATTAATAAATCCTTTTGAAGGATTTAATTCAGCTAGATTGTGTCAACCAACTCTTGTAGAATTCTGCTACATGGGTAGGTAAATGCATATAAGTGAAGAATGTGCAGGACTGAACAAAGGTAGAATCCAACCTACCTAGCTGGATGTGCAGCATTTTGTTTTTCATGATGCTGGGTTTTACAGAGTTCTATAGACAGGCCAGGAGTTTTTGCCCACAGCATCTGTTTTGTGAGGCTGGATTGCAATTCATGTTGTGTTCACATCAATTGTTTGTGAGCATACTGGAGTGCAGCCTGCTATGGGTAGAAAAAGCTGCAGATCTGACAGGAGGAATGTCCCAGAGCAATCCCACTGCAGCCCAGCAGCTGAGGGTGATGCAGCTGAGCAGGATGAAGGTCCATCAGGAGGAAGGAGGGGATGGCTCCTCATGCTTTCATTAGTGACCACTTTGAAGCCTGTTTGGAAGCAGTTGGTGTCTCATGACAAGCACAGTGAAGGACCTGGGAGTGGTGGGAATCCACAGCAATGGGAAGAATACGAGAGGCCTGCATATTATGTCTTAGGTAAATTAAAAATCATTTCAAGATGGGTTTTTTTTAAGGTTAAATTGCCATATGTAGACTACCAAAGCCTGAAGAATAGATGAAAATTACTTTTTTTTTTTTTTTTGACACTGTAAACTGAAATAATTTTGTGATTTCTATAGGAAGGGAGAAGGAAGAGACTGACTGTTCAGCTGTCAAGTCATTTTTGAATTTTTCATGTTCATACTTTTTGGAGTGCCTTACAATTGTTACTATTTTCTTTTGAAAGGTGGATCTTTTCTGTAGCTACGTGAGTGGTGGCAGGAAATTGTAAACTAATGCTCACAGTGCCAAGGCTGTTTCATTTGAATGGAAGTCTGTGTACATTTTTATAAACTTGTTGAGCTTAATATAGAGTAGGATTTGTTTGGTCAGAGCTGTGGAGAATATATAGGGCAGGGAGAGGGCTTTTGTGCCTGGAGAGATTTTTCAAGTTCCACAAAATAATATATATTTAACATACTTTAAAATACACTGAATAAGTTGGTAAAAGAGGTGCAAACTGATCGTGCTGCATTGAGAACAGCCCCTGGTCTGCTATGGATGTGAAGGAGTGAGTGAGAGCAGCAAATTTAGGAGCAGAATGATTTGTCTTTGTACCTCTTGTTTTCCTCCTGTGTTTTGTTTTGTTGTCATGCCCACATCAACAGGTGCCTGGTGTCAATTTGCCCATCAGCCAGCTGACCTATTTCTTCTCTGCAATCCTCATCAGCGGTGTGATACATGAAGTCGGCCATGGGGTGGCAGCTATTCGGTAATTTCTGTTTTGCTTTTCTGCTACTCTTGACAACAAAGCCAAATACTCCAGAGCAGTTACCTGGCCATGAATGTTGTTAGCTCTGCTTTGTTTTATCTAGAGAGTCTGTAATTCATAGCTTCCTTAGATTTGAAGTTTGGAAGGGTGTACAAATTAGGGATAGAGTTTTAATGCAGTATCTATTATACAGATCATGAGAAGGGACTTCTGCTGTGCAAATATAGCATCAGGTTTAAAACAATTTTTTTTTAAGTGGCCCAGTTTTTTACACAGCAGTTTAATTTCTGTGCTTGTGGCACTTGAACTCATACTATTGCACAGTGAAAATAGATTTTTAATTGATTTGTTTAAACATAGCTCATGAAATATGATACAAACAGATTGAAGCAATAACTTGGTCAAATGTGATTTGTCCCTGTTAACCTCAATGATTTATTAGCTTTGATCAAAAATTATATTTTTAATGTCCTTAACTATGATGATTACTTCACCAAAATTATTTGACAGATTAGTCATTACTGTTAAATGCCACTTTAGCATAAAAAGGTTAAGCAGTGATTAGTGGACTGATGATCAGGGGTCCTCCACATTTCTCCTGGGCAGTATCATTTTCTCTTCTTTGAACATAAAGCCCTAAGTTGTTTCTGTGATTTTCCTGAGTGTAGGGAGTCATGACTGCATTTGAACCCATATGCTACCACAAAGGAGTGTTTTGAGAACTTCTGTCATATGCTCTACTTGTCTTTCAGCTTTCTTGTCTCAAATATTCACAGGGAATTTTCTGTGGAGGGTGAACCTTTTGCTTATCCCATCACAGGAAGAAGCAACAAAATTTTCTTTCTAGTGCATGTTGCTGGCAGACTGCAGAGAAGCTAGGAGTTACTACAGAGCTCTTTTTATGCAGAAAGGAAGAATAATTCTTGTATCGTAATTGTGTGATATCTTTATTCAAGGTCTAGAGCAAAGGCTTTGAATATTCAATTTTGGATTATATTTTCATCAAAAAATTATTTTCCAGTATTTCCAAAGGAGAAATTAGTTGGTCCAATGTACATTGGCAGCTGATGTTGCTGCTGCTGTTTTCTGCTTGACTTTTTTATTCTCCTTCTAGCACAGGTTGGGTCTATAGCACTGTTACTGTAAATTCTCAGGGTTTCAGCTTCACTAAAAAGCTGTGCTGTGGGCAGATTTTATTATTCTGGCAAGCCACTTAGCCTTCCTGAAATCTAATACACTTTTTGCCAACTTAAGTTCTAGAAAGCATTAGCTGTGAGCTATAAGAGCTTAAATATTTGAGCCTTAGTTTAGTCAAGGTTTATACCAAACAAGTCTTTTTCTTCCTCCCTGTGTGTCTTCTACCCAAGTCATGAAATCCTGAACAGGCATTAAACTACCTGTTATTAATTGGTAGCATGGGCTGAGTTAACTCCACAGTATTAGTGTGAGAATTAATTCTGAATAGTTTTGTATAATTGTCTTCTTTTGGTGTATGTACACATTAAATAGATAAATGTAAATAAGGAAAAGGTTAGACCCAGTATATTGTCCAAGTAAAGATAGGGGATTAGCTGATCTGTGCCTGGTTTGTCTTGGAATATGATTTTGCCATGCTCCTCTTAAGTCCCTTGTAAAATTTCTAGCTTAAAAAAACCTTAATGTGTTTGTTAAAAAAAATCCATTTAAAAGTAATTGCAAAACCCTTGGGAAAAATATTATCTGTGTAATAGTGTCAGCTACTAATATATTTCAATAGAATCATGGAGTGTTAAGGTTTGGAAAGGCATTAGCATTTGTCCTTTTAACCTCTTGACTTGTTTTCATTTTTTCAGATGATATTTTTCACTCATTTTGTTAGTTTACAATGTACTCTAAGGTCCATTTATGAGAAACAGAGGAATTAAAAATTCCAGAACTGTGGAAGTATTTCATTAAATGGAAAGCAATTGATTCTTGCAAGTATTTTTGCATAGATGAGTTTGAAACTGCTTACAACAAGCTGCCATTTTTTTACTTAAAAGAGCTATTACCCTAAATGTTGAAATATATGTTAACATTGAAGTTAGGTAGGTTTTTAAAAAGTATTTTATGTGTAACTGTTACCAGGAGACAGAAAAGAAGTTTATATTTCTACCAAACTTAAAAATGTATACTGCTTAGAAGTGACAACTACTGCAGAAAACATCCTTTAGTTTCAATACCTTTCAATTACTGAAAATATAAAAAATAAATTAGTTTTATAATTAAAATTTAGTCATTCTTGTTGTCAATAACTGTGTGCTTTGTAGACTCTCTCAGTTTTTCTTTTGTTTGTTTGCAGTTACACCACTTCACTTTTCTTTTCTTCTTTTTAAGAGAACAAGTACGATTTAATGGATTTGGAATTTTTATCTTCATTGTCTATCCTGGAGCCTTTGTTGACCTCTTCACAACTCACTTGCAGTTGATATCTCCTGTTCAGCAGTTAAGGATATTTTGTGCAGGTAATAGTTTGTGGTTTTTTTATTAAATCTTTGCTTAGCACCATTCCAAGGCATCATTGTGAATCTTTGATTGACTATTTAACGTTTAGAATGAATAAGTACCAAAGCTTCTCTTTACCTAATGGTGATCCTCCTGTTCTGGACCTGTGTTGGCATTTGATCATTACTGCCCTCATTGAGCTGCTTTCTGGGCTAGAGATGTCACTTTCTAGGATCTTAAACAAGTGCAAATTTCCTGTCTTGAAGAACTTTATTCTATTCTAGATCCAATTCAGAATAGTTGTGCATAAGAAATTCCAGTTGTGTGGTTGGCAAAAACTGATTTCTGATGTTCCTCTCATTAGAAAGAGCTCTTGCACTAGGTGCAGAAGTTCCTCTGTCTTTTTTGTTTGTTTGTTTGGGATGTTTCTGCACATTGTATGGCCTAAGTAGTAAAACCTTGGAGCACACAAGCTGGGAAATACTGAGCCAGAATGGTGCTATGAGGAAAGCTACTTCCTGTCAACACAGGTCAACATCCTCGAACAATTCATTACTGTTTTCTGCAATAGGAACAATCTATTTTTCAAAAGTATTGTGATTTTCACTGACCTGTGAGTTGTGTTATTGTACAGGTCACTGTGTTTTGATGTTCAGGAGGAAATAAAGAAACTGTTGTAATGTTTAGTTATTAACATTGTTTCTTGAATATTGTATCTAAAACATCGTATAGAGGGTGAACATACAGAAGCCTTTAGCATGCGTGTTTTCAAGCTTTCATAAATCAAGTAAATAATTACAAATATTAGGTAAGTAAATATATCTGTATTCCAAATACCCAAATCAACAAAAGTCATTCACATACAATAGGCTAACTTCTAGGAAGCCCTGTTTCTCAAATTAATCTGTTTCCATTTCCATCTACTGGGAACAGAACTGAAAGAAAAGGCATACTGAATTTCAAAATTGTTTGCTTACATAGATTCCTAAGACATTATCTAGAAATATAGAATTCTCAGCTGTAATAGAAAATAATTGCTTGCTTGTTTTGATGACAAGCAAACACCTGTAATAATTTCTCATGTTTCTCAGGAAACCTGAGATAGGGGAATACAAGGCAGGAGCAAACATGTTGCAAGACTGGTCAGCATGAATGGCTTGCTTTCAGTTAGGTATAATAAAGAAATGCGTTTTTTCACAGTTTATAATAAATATGCTTCAGAACTAGGATGCTTGATAATGATAAAATGCAATATTCAATAAACAACCAATTTCTTTTACTTTTATTTGTCAGAACAGTTGAATGAACCTGTTCCTGGTGTTCAGAAATCTGAATTTAGGGAGATATGCTCATATTTTTGTATAGCAGCTAAGTAACAGAGCTAGACTAGAGCCCAATACCAAATATTCTTTTTGTAGTCCAGCTATAGTCTGGAGATTAAAAAATATATTTTTTGTACAGCAGATGGCATCATATGTTCAAGAATAGAAAATGAGTGTTCTTGTAAGACTTGTGATATTTATAGCATAATTCCATGCCTACTAGATAGATGAAAAGGGATTCTGTGCAGCACCTTCTTGTAATTAGTTCAAGTATTTGTATTACTTTCTGAGATAATTTTTAATACATTTCATCTTGTCTTTAACAGGAGTTAAATGTTTTTGGTTTTCTTTTTTTTAATTAAATAATAGTTAATAAATTATTTTAAGGTGTTTTAGGGTTGTGTAAAGTGTCTCTTCTCAGATGTAAGGAATTAGGTATCCAAGGATGAGGTTTTTTTAGCAAAATGAAGTGGAAGGTAGACTGAGCAGTGTGCCTCTACAGGTATTCTGATTTAGAGCATGTCTATTTTTCTGTGGATCACCTGGGATGAGTTTATAAACCTTTCTGTTTTAGACTTCTTGCTGTATTCCACACAGCAAATGGTGTCAATTTTGGTAGCAAGGCCCTTTTTTCCTAACTGAAAATATTCCTTGTCACTCTCTAGCAGTTCCATTACCTCTTATTATTATGGTTGGGATTTTTTCAGTTTACTCTTTGTGGCTGCCACACTGTTGAAAAGAATTTTGTTTCCATTTTCCATTTTTTGTGTTTTGTTAAGCTGAAAAAATATTTTTAAGATAAAAAAGTTAAAACAATAAAGTTAAAATATTTGCTCACTACTTCTAGATTTGTTGCAAATAAATGTGTGTATGTGAGATAAGTAGGAGGGATTACAAAACATTTCCTCTATCTGAGTGCCTTTCCATGAGATAAAATTAAAACTATTGAAAAAAATTACTGTAAGAAGCATGTACCAGTGGAAATGGCAATTTACTTCAAGGACTCCAAAAATGTCTCTCCTTTCTGCAGCAATATAAATGTGAAAGAAGGTGAGGTGAGGTGTGGAGATAGACAGGGGACATAAGTCTGCCATATGCTATGATTTCTGTGTTATATAGACTGCAGGAAAGATAGGTTTAATACATTTGTGAATATATTTGATTGAATTCCTGTGCTGTAACTGCACTGTGAGTACAGAATTGAATCCAACTCCTCACAATAGGATGAAGCACTGTAAGAAGGAAATAAAGACTCTTCAACGCTGAAAAGTTTTCCTGCATTGTTCATACAAAACTGTTTGTGCAAGAACACAAACGAATGAGAAAATTTGTGTAGTGCTGAATGTGGAAAGCCACAAAGCTTTGATGATGAACACCAGCTGTGCCTTATAATAGTGGTTCATTGCTCTTATGGAGAACCACATACTTTAAAGATGGCAATTGCAAATATGTTCCCCAAAACAACGTGTCAGGAAGTGCTGCTATTTGGTTTCTTGATGGGCTTTTAGGTCCATATTTTCTTGTAGAAGAAGCCATTTTTTTCAAATAATTTCCTAAATTCATTTGGCACATATACATGTAATAATTTTAATTGAAATAATGTAGGTTACCATCATAAATACTGAATTGCAAGTAAATTTCAGACATCTTGCTCTCTAGGACAAACAGTATTTTTTCAAAAATAAGCCCATGTATTGAAATTCTTAATTTCAACAGTTTATTGTGTTAGAAGGTAACACGTAATGTATTTCATTCCACTGATTTTTTTTTTTTAATATTTATGATTGAAGACAACTCTGTAGATAGAAACTGTATTTTAATAATTGATTCAGAAGCCCAGTTTCTCTTCTGGGTACATGACCCTCTCATAGTTAGAAAAGTAGTGGTACATGAAATCTTACTCTGGTGGAATGACACCTTAGAAATGGACTTACTGCTCTCCTGTCTTTCTTGATAGTATAATTCTCAGGGGCTTAGAGTTTTCTCTAAAACTCCCTTACAAAAGGGCATTATAGAAGCTGAAGTTTGTAATCTATGTACTCTTCTTTTATGCCTATGTTCACAAATTAACTTTTCATTTATTCTTGCAGTAATAATTTCAAGAAAGTTAATTAGAAGGCAGCTGTAGGATCATTTAAAAAACAGCTTTTTGTTATTAATGTTTATTTAGAAACTTTTTTTGCCTTCTTTTTAGGGGTGTGGCATAATTTTGTTCTTGGTGTTGCCAGTTTCATGGTGTTGTTTCTGCTGCCAGCCATTCTTTTTCCTTTCTATTACACGGGTGTTGGGGCACTTGTCACTGAGGTAGCAGAGGTAAGAAGGATATTTGCTGTTTCCATATTATATGCTTTGTGATCTGAAATGTACCTGTATCTCTGATTATCACAATCAGAATTGGTCAGTGCAGGTCCTTGCAGAATCCAATATAGCGAACTTCTTGCTGAAAATTTTCCTTTCAGTCTCATGTATCTTAGTATTAGTAAATAAAGGAACATGGTGTGAGCAATAATAGACTAATTAGCATACTATAAAACTGTTGAGACATTTGAGATGAGTTTGCAGGTTTCTTTCTGGTTTTAACTGTTTTTTAGTATTAGCACAAAGCAAATCTACTGGAAATTGTGTTATCACCCAGTTACTGCTATCTTTTTTCAATGTTAAAGATTATTTTGAGCTGATTTCCTTGTTTGGTCAGCTGGAAGCAAAGTAGAGATAGATTTCTGGGATTCTGGAAAGGAATTATTTTTTTCTGACTTAATCAATTAGAGCACAGTTGAACAGCAGAGCTGAAAGGATTCAATCTTTCTTGCACCTAAAAGTCAATTGATAAAACTCAGGAGAGAGTGACATTTATAATGCTTTATTACTTTTGAAAATATAGGTACACCTGCTTTCTTGAAAAGTTCAGGGTATTAGTTTAAGTTACTTGAACTTAATATGTTGTGGATTTTCTTAGCATTTTGACCCATATGAAAATGATTACTCAAATCTGAAGATGTGTCCAGGACACTTGAAGAGTTCCCTTTCCCTCCCCTTCCCCCACATTTTTTAGTGTCTTAACCTAAAGATTTCATAGTATTCAGTGAACTGTAAACTAATCCTTGTTTATCCTCCTATAGTAATACGATTGACTTCACTGTTCTTCTCAGGATTCTCCTGCCAATGGACCAAGAGGTCTTTTTGTGGGAGACCTTGTCACTAACCTACAAGACTGCCCAGTCTATAATGTGGAAGACTGGAATTCCTGTCTGGGAGACATTTCAGAGAAGTCACAGGTCGGCTACTGTGTAAGTGCAGCCACCCTACAGCAATTAAGCTTTCCAGCTAGAGGTATGACTTAAGGTGCTCTCCTCATTATTTTGTATGTTAATTAATTTCTATTTTAATCCAATCATGTCTTAAAAGACTTTTTGGATTTAGAATTTGTTGTTGGGGTCAGATTTCTTGTAAGTCAAATCTGCTGTCCTGTCTTAAGCAATTACCAATGTGCCATGCTGTTCTGTGAAATCTGAAAGTGAGAGAGGGCTACACATAGGAATTTCTCTTGTCTTTCAGTCATCTTGTACAAATATCCTGTATGATCTGAATAATAAAATTTGCTTCTTCAGGATATTGCAGAACTTGGTTCTTAGCAGTAGTACAGTTATCTCCTCTATTTAAGTTCTGTAAAATAGATCAACTCAGTGATCTTTTGCAGATGTAAATTTCATATTACCTCACAGCTTTGATCAGCATGACACTGCAAATTGTATTATTTAACCCAATGATGTGCTTCATTATGGTCATTTCTTCATATGTGTCTCCCTATAGGGTTTTATGTCATTGCCCATGAACTCAGTTTTGTCTGGATTGCACATACTGCTTCTGGAAGTCAGTGTGCTTCCTTCTGTTTCCATTTATACATTAGAGTGCTTGTTGCTATATGAGCTTATGCCCAAGAAACCGAGAAAAAAACCCAAAAAACTGAACTGAGTTAGAACAATAAACAAAAATTGAGTGGAACAAAAAAGAACAGTCAAGTTAAATTGGCTGAGTGTCTTGTGACATGCCCTGAAGCTCTCTAAAGTTTCTTTCATGCAAGCACTCATGGAAACTGAATTCCAGAGGTAAGGGGCTGCTGCTGAGCAAAGCTTGTGGGATGTTAGTCAGAGCTTTAAAATTGTCACTGCATTTTTCCATCATCCTGGAAATAAACAGGAGGTCAGGCAACTCGACTGTCCGTGGTTTTGATGCACTACAGAATTTCTGTGACACTGGAAAAGTTGGTTTTTTTAATTATGTAAAGAAAGTGATCTTATAGCTGATACTGAGATAAATATTTAAACTGGAAACTAGTGGAGTATGGGTAAGAACCTGTTTTTAGAGGTCTGACACTTTGGGTTATGCCTCTGAAGAGGAATGCAACTTTGGCCCATGCTTTCAGCTGGGCAGGGATGGCAAGAGCCAAATCTCAGATTTTGTAGGTATATATATCCTCAGATTGTGCTGTTCTCTGAAGTGCAATTTTGGAGTCATGGGTAATAAAACTGCATATTTTGCAGATGAACTGGTCCTGTTTAGATTGGAATACTAGAGGCTTACTGCTGGAGATTCAATATTGCTTCCAAGCCTGCTTGCTGTATTGTGTTAGCAGCCCATTGTCCCCATTGCTGCCTTCTAATCAGACCAGTCTGTCTGCATTTTCAGAGTCATAAGCCTCCAGCAGTGAGAAATATTCCTCTGAAATTAAATGAACTCTCTTTGGTGTTGAGCAGCTGTCATTTTTCAAAATCTTGACAGTTCACAACTTGACATAAATGCAGAGTATTGATAAAAATGTATATAGCAAATGGACTCCATCTAGTTGACTATAAAACAAATGGAGAGTGAACTATCTGAGTATTGAAGCTAGAGAGAAAACAATGCCCTAAGGAACTTTTTGAAATTAAAAAAAAGTGGTTTCAATGTAGTTTATAAGAATACTAATTTCATGGTCATTTGCTATTCAAAAATATCTGTGGTTTCTTAGCCTCAGGGTACTTGAAAAAAGGTTTGTACGGTACAGTGCTTGCACCTGTAAGCCCCAGGCATAGAGCTCCATGTCAGTGATTGCAGGTTGTGCAGTGATAAATCAGCAGGCAGTATCACAGGCTGGATCTGCCTGGGAAGGGACTGCCCTTGCTGTGATACAGATCCTTACCCTGACCATTCTTCTGCACCTGTGTGTGTTTCAGCTGGACAGCAAGTTAGGCTTAATTCATTTCAAGAGCACATATACAAAGGTTCTTTACCAGACTAGTTAAATCAAGGTTTAAAACATCATTTGTTCACTGCTGCAGCCTTCAAGGCTTGGAAGACTTTCATGATGTAAAAAGTATGTTTTGAGTCTTGGCCATTTCCATAGCCAGCCAGTGAAATCACTACAGTAGTAGCTAACAAATTTCCATGCCAAATATTGGTGCAAGTTAGGGGAAATGGATATAGAAGTGTTTTGCAACTTGTAATAGTCAAAACAATGCAATGTTAGATCTCCAGTATCTCAAGGAGGTTTATAAAGGTGAAAAAATCAGTATGGCACGTGACTGAAATCATGGGACATTCACATGGTTGTGGTAAAGCTTTATTTTAGTTGTGACTGAGCCTCAGCTAGACTGAATTAGTGTAATTCTTGAATGCTGCAGGACAATTAATAATACAAATAATTGTTTTACTTCATTCAGAGACTAATTTTTCCAGCAAATAATATTGATTATTTGCTCTATGCCTATGTTCTTTAGTTTACAGAAGACTTGATGGCACAGTAGAATGTTGTAGTAACAACAGCCTCACAGACATTTGCTTTTCATACAGCAATAAGTTGGACAGCCACCTGGTAAGTTACTTAAACTGCGGATTCTCTTTGGTAAATCTAATTTTTTTCTTGTATTAATTTAGTAATATTTGCCCACACCTATACAGCATACTCAAGTGTTTAAGGGTATCTACAGTTTGTAATAAAGGTGTGCATGTATACAATTTTCCCAATTACAGCTTAAAAAACTACAAAATGCTAGTTACAATTTTTCCCATAATCAAACAGGAAGTCTCTGGAAGAATCATAAAAAATCTTAGACACCTCATTCCTTTAGGCAGAAAGACACCTCAGTCATTTTCAGTATTCTGGATGCACAATACTTGTGAGAAAAAACAACTTTTGAGAAGAAGTCAAAATTGCTTATTTTGGTGTTTCAGTCTTCTAAAAGTATTCAGCCCTACAGGGAAAGCAAAGCCCTGGACTGTCTGTTCAGTTATTTTGTCTGAAGCCAGCAGTGCTGCTCCCTAAATTTAAATAAAAACATGCAGGAGAAGGTCCCAGTTTCTCAAAATAAGGGCCTATACTTTAATTTTTTTTTACTATGTTGAATTTCTTGTCACATAGAAACAAAGTTTATCAGTAGGATTTTGCCTTACTCCCTTAGAAAAGGGTTTAGCAGCATTCCAGTGCTTAAAGGGGCTACAAGGAAGCTGAGGAGAGACTTTTCACAGGGGCATATAGTGATAGACAAGGGGGGATGGCTTTAAACTGAAAGAGGGCAGGTTTAGATTAGATGTTTGGAAGAAATTCTTTACTGTGAGGGTGCTGAGCCACTGGCACAGGTTACCCAGAGGAGCTGTGGATGCCCCATCCCTGGAAAGGTTCAGGGCCAGGCTGGATGGAGCTCTGAGTAACTGGTCCAGGGGAAGGTCCCTGCCCATCACAGGGGTTGGAATGGGATATCTTAAGGTCCCTTCCAACCCAAGCCATTGGGTAGCCATTCTATGAAAATACATCAGTGTTTTTTAAAATATGTTTTCCATACTGACAGTGATGGAATATTTCTGTTGGCTCTTTATAAGCAGCAGAACACACGAATCAACTGTGTAAACTTCTACACATACCAGTTTGTTATTGTTCTGACTCTAGTGATAAATACCTGAAGAAATTAAAATAAATTTTTTCCAAATCTGCTATGTTTACAGTTTCTGCAGTGGTAAACTTCCCACTCCAGGGTATTTAACCACTAAGAGCTGAACATGTTCCAGTGGTTCATTTGAAATATGACAGTGGCAGCAAGATTTGATAAATCACTATCCCATTGAGCCTGGGCATTCTTAAGCTTGTAGTTGCTACTTATAAACAAGGAAGAAATAAATGCATCAGGAAGCTTGAGACCTTGTGACTTTCAGGTGTCTTTAGACTGGCTGTGATTTTTGAACTTTTTTTTAATGGTCTTTGCAGTGCTATGCAGCAGTTTTTGAAAGTGCGTCTTCTCCCTCATTAGAGTAGAAGGAATTTATATCAAGGTTAATGGTGAGGGTCTGACACTCATGTGTTATGGGGAGTGCAATGATCAGGCTGAGAAGGCAGAAATTACTTTTGCTTTTCCTCCTAAGGCAAATAGTAGATTATGATTCCTTACTACTATTTTTAGAACAAAAGGAAAAGTGTCACTGAGATTTTTCCAAGAGACAAAGAGACATGAAGGGGAAAACTAATTTCCTGTTCCCTCCTGCTGTACTGTCTTTGGCCCATGGGGAGCAAGAAAGCTCTGGTCTGTCAGAGAGTGAAAGAGTGTTACAGGCAGGGATTGGGGCACAGCAGTGCACTGAGTCCTGTGTTCATCTTAGTTGAGAATGATTTCTTAGCCACCACACACCAAGCATGTTTGTTGGTTTATTTGCTAAAACTTCATCTTGAACAGGTAAGTCACTAGGCTGTTAATACAGGCTCTGTCCATTAGAAATCACTGACCTATGTTTAGATGCCATGATGTTTTGTTGTGCATATGTGTACTTTGCTAGAAAAAGTTTGCTTTTATCTTGGAATATGTACATACTCTCTCTTCCACACTTCAAAATATGGAATGACAGGTTGAATATGCATCAGGTAGAGATTTGTCAGGATTTCAGAACAAAAAACCAGGGGGAAAAATTAGATTTTAGCTCTTCATGGACTTATATCAGTGAGGCATTTCTTTGCTTAAAAAATGAACCTTTTGTTCCTTTTAATTTGATGTGCTGGAAAATAGCTTACCTTTACCTTTCATGATGAATTTGAATGCCCTTTGCAGTATGCCTGTCTGCCAGCACGAAAAGTTATTGAAGCCAGCAAAGTTTGTCGAACCAACATGGACTGCCAGAAGGACTTTGTTCCAAGCTTTTGTGTGACTCCTTCTTTGGAGAACCAAACAAGGCTCATCAGGGTAAAGCATCCTCCCCATATTGACATGCTCTATGTAGGACACCCCATGCATCTTCAGTACACAGGTTGGTATCATTTATTGGAAATTTAGCAAAAGCAATCTCTAATATGGTTTCCTTTGCCTGCCTGCTTAAACCAGGTCTTAGAGTGCTTCTCAGTTAATTTGTTTAAAGCAGAATCCATTTCTTGTTACAGCCAATGGAGAGACATGGACTACTCAGACCTAAAATAAAATGTTCACAGTGCAATGAGTTATGAAGGTAATAGAAACCATATGTGATATGAGATGGTTGTTTTTTCAGAAAACTATGAAAGGGCTATTTCTGGAACAGATCCTATTCAGGTTAGTCATAGGAACCAGGTGCATGCATTTTCCTAGCACACAAATGTCTCAAAATGCTATGGTAAAATCTCTAGGGCACCTTGCTGCAATGCCTTGCCTGGAATATTAGCATGACAGCTTAAATCACGCCTAATATCCAAATATCTGTGACAGATTCCCATAACTGCTGAGCCACAAGTATTATCACAACATTTATTTTTTTTTATCTGACTGCCCTAAATTAAGTAACATATAAAATTTTAGTTCCTTTCTTTGAAGTTCACTGTGACTCTCCTTTGGGCATCTCATATAAATAAAAAGTTATTCTGCTTCTGAAGTGAGTATGGAAAGAATGAACAAATTCATCAACATCTGACTTGATAGCTTGAGTGGCATGGTGAAAATTAGCTGCAGATGGGCTTTAAGAAATTTGAAGTGTTAAATTACTATCCCTTCTTGTGAGGAAGGTATCTGTTCCTCACAGACAGCTGAAACTCTTGAGGTGAGTTTAGAAGTACTACCTTGGAATTATCTCCTTAGGAAAGCATTGTACTTTTCTGAATAAGCAATGGAATTAGTTGCAAAAGAGTTTTAGAAACAGTGATGAAATCTGCTGGGGTAAATCCAATAACATTCTTGGATATCATATTTTTAATTAAGTCTTTATTTTTCCATACTGGTAATTTGATACTCTGTGAGGAGTTACTTATTTCAACTTTTTTTTATAATTTAAACTTTTTTTATAATTTATAACTCTAATTTAAGCCCAAAATATAATCTTCATTTGTTACTTCTGGCCTTGTGCCATTTAAGAGGAAAACATTTTTCACTTGTGTGTTACCAACACACACTACTGTATCTGATGATATTTATTTCAAATGCGGCAACATATTTTAAGAATAGTGTTTTATAATTATTCAGAATTCCTTTTCTTGGTCTTTAACAATACAAACTATTGGTACTGAAGATCAATTGATGTTGTTTCCTTTTCAATACATTGGAGCAATGGAGTTTTCATTGGTGTGATAATTGAACCTGGCAGTCTTTCAGAATAAGAACAGAAGTCAGAAAAGAATGTTATTGCATTTAAAGGGGTAGTTCTTCTTTAAGAAGTTATTTGTAAAAAACTGTTTGCATACACACATAGGAGTAGAATTTTAAAGTGATTTACCCTTGGAATCGTGCACTTAATGTATTAATTTGAAAGCTAGAAGTTTAATTTTATTAACAGCTTTGCTGCAAATGTAATCTGTGCTCTTATGTTCCCTTTGGAAAAACACTAGACCAAAATGATAGGATGCTGGCTTGGGTAGCAGGCAGTCTGCTGTGCCATTGTAGAGTTTCATTCCAGTGAAACAACTTCTAAATATTTCAGGCTTAGCATTGCACTGTACAAGACTGGCTGGGGCCAACAGGTTTGGTGTGGGTTTTTGATTTATTTTTTTCCCCCAAATGTGATTGATCAAAATGTGGTAACTGTTTTTTACAGTTAAAAAAAAGAAAATAATTTCTTCCTGTACTGTGTGAGCTTTGAAATAGGAATATGTTTTAATGAAATGCCTATTCTGTAGTGTGATCTTTCTATCTTCAGGAAATGTTACTTTTTAGAGTGGTGCTATATTTAACAACATAATATGGGAGTTGTAGTACTAGTGTGTACTATGACTATACTTTCTCTAGAAATGTCACTGAAGCAATGTTTGAATAACATTCTAAAATTATGCATGCATTATTTTCTGCTTAGGCTTGTATTGTTGTCATGGTAGTCCTGGTTTATGGAAAAGCAGTAATTATTTCATATTTTCATTTGAAGGTAACTTCAGATGACATGTATTTTTTTAAAAAGTATATCTGTATTAGCTACTTAGAAGAAATAGTCTTAACAGTTTATTTCTATTAAATCTTTCTGTTGCCTCAAATTTAAATATCCTAGCAAAAATACTTTTGTTGTTATGGAGGCAATAGATACCACTTGTTTCCAGTATTTAAAAATAGCAAAATTTTCAAGGATTATAATCCTAAATTAACTTACAGGGATGGAGATTTGGCCAAAACTAAAACAGAAGCATGATTAGGAGTGCATATTGTTTGGGGCAGGCACGTTAATGCTTTTAATTAGCATTCTTTCTGTAAAAAGTATCTAATGTTATCCAATATAAATTCATACTGCCAGTTCAAAACACATGGTATTAAGTCCTTTAAACTCTTCCTATTGCAGGCCAGTTATGTTCTAAAGTCCCTTCCTCTGTTGGACAGTTGCTCTGTAAGGTTGAAATGGAGAGCCCTGTCAGTACTGCCATGCAAAATTGCAGTGTTTCTTCTTTATTATATATGAGGGATTTTATTTCCTCATGTCATTTCTAATAGTGCAACATTTTTGCTTCCTTTTCTGGCCCTTGTTGGTTGGGAAGAATCTGGTGACTAAGATTTATATTAGGAATTCACACTACTTGAGGAAACATCATATCCCTGAATGTTACTCTTACCCATCACAGACCAAAACTGTAAGATTTTCTTCACAAAAAGAAGGAACTTACCTAGAGATCATTTCCTCAAGCTTGACCAGCCACCTACTTCTGTTGTATCCAAGTCTTTTAAAATGAAAAAGGCACTTCCTGGCTTTGGGCGTGTTTATGAGCAACGACAATCCATGGTGAAGGTCTTTCTGGTACAGCCTGCTCTCTCAGTATTTCCATGCTTGTTTACCCTTATAACTGAGGATGATCCTTCATTGCTTTTAACCCAGGCTTAAAGGATTACACATACAGTTCTTCAGGAGACCACACAGAAGTATCTCATGCCGTGCTGTCTGTCTCTTCTGTGGCATACATGCCCTTTCCCCCATGAAGAAGTTTTGAAAAGCTCTTTGGTCAACCTAGTCTACAAGTCACTTCCAATTAAAATTGTATCTGTTGTGAATCCTTCTCGATATTTGCCAACACCATCTAGCATGAGTCAACAAAAGAAATGTTATTTCCAGGTCAAAGGATTGTTTAATTAGAGTGGGAAAACAATGACTGTTTTCTCTCACCCAGGCTCATTGCTGTTCACCTCTTCCCAGCAGTGTCTTTGATTATGCCTGTGGAGCATAATTTCTGTAATTCTTTTGTTATTCCTCAGAGGACAGGTTTGACTTCTACCATTAGGTTTGATCCATTACAACCACAAAATTCATTGCTTAATATTACAGTCTCTAAAGGTCAGTCCAGCAACTTCCTGAAGAGTTTCTCTGTGTTTGGAGCTTGCTTCAGCAGCAAGGTTTGGAGTTTAGATCCATGCAGGTGGCTGTCAGTGACAACAGTTTATTGTAACAGGAGGGAAGAAGGGCAATGATCCATTCTCAATGTAGACATAATTTCAGGTTCAGGGTGGTAGTAGCCATTAAGTGTTTGTCAGGAGACAGTCAAGCTTTGAAACTCAAGTTTTGCAGTGTGTGTCTTTTGAAACCTTTGAATACACTGGCTGTCTGAGCCATTTTGCTATTTTGGCTCATGAACAGGAGTTTTGATCAGATGTTCTGATACCAGTCTTCAACTTGACAAGTGGTTTGCATTGGATATCACTTGACCTCTGCATACAGACAAACTGTGTAATGCAAGGTTGTAGAGCAGCCCCGCAGGAACACATCTGGGTGTCTTGGTGAGAGGCAAGCTGAACTTGAGCCAGCAGTGCCCTGGCAGCCAGGAGGGCCACCTGTGTCCTGGGGCCATCAGGAACAGCATTGCCAGCTGGGCAAGGGAGGAGAGGATTGTCCCTCTGCTCTGCACTGGGGCAGCCTCACCTCAGGTGCTGAGGGCAGTTTTGGGCACCACAATATAAGAAAGATATAAAGACATTAGAGTGCATCCAGAGGAGGGCTACAAAGAGGGGGAAGAGTCTAGAATGGAAACTATTTGAGGAGCAGCTGAGATCACTTCCTCAGCCTGGAGGAAACTTCATCATGGTCTACAAACTCATGAGGGGAAGTGGAGGGGCAGGCATTAATCTCTTCTCTTGGTGACCAGTGACAGAACCCCAAGAAATGGCCTGAAACTGTGCCAGGGGAGGTTTAGGTCAGATATCAGGAAAAGGTTCTTCACCCAGAAGGTGGTCAGGCAGTGGAACAGTCTCCCCAGGGAAGCAGTCTTGACAGAGACTGTCAAAACACCAAGCTTGACAGAGTTCAAGCAGCATTTGGACAATGCTCTCAGGCACATGGTGTCTCTCCTGGGATGTCTTGTGCAGGGCCAGGAGTTAGACTTGATGATCTTTGTGAGTCCCTTCCAACTCTGGATATTCTGATACTATACAAATACTTGTGTGAAGACTGTCCCTTTTATTGAGACAAAAAGCCAATCCCTGAAGCTGTTGGTTGTGTTTCTGTCAGTTCAACCCCTACACTGGCAGGCTCACCTTCAGCTTTGTCCAGAGGGCTGGGCCAGCAGGTTTGGGGGTGGAGGGGGCTGTTTCTGTTGTGGCTGGGGCTGGACAGTTCCCACACCTGCTTGAGGGCAGCCAAGAGGGGGCAGGGGAACAGGGACAGCTCAGGGATTAGATGTGTGAGTTTCTTAGGGCTACTGCTGGGCAGGTTCAGGTATACTGGTCTGGCTGTCTGAGTGTGTGATCAGGCGGGCGCGTTCCTGCTGGTCCCCAGAGAGTTGCCTGTGGAGAGAGGAGGTGGCTGAGCTGCGGGTGAGGCACAGGGACTCTCCTCCACAGCAGGGCCCAGAGCTGGCAGGGCTCACTGCTGTGAGTGGAGCTGCTGGCACACCTTGGCAGAGGCATCACCAAGCAGAGGGACTCCTTCAGGCAGGTTCACTGGTCAGCAGGAGGTGCCAATGCATCTCTTGCTTTCTAGAGCAATATTACCCCCACTCTTTCTCATCCTGACTTTGTTTTGCCTCTGCCTGTCGCTCATGAGAGCTGCTCTTATCCAGGCAGGCTCAATTTGAGCAAACACTGGCTCCAGTCCAAGTAGGCCCCCCAAGAGAAGACCCAGAAAATAAGAGGCCAGTTAAAGCTGCCGACAGCTGCAAAAGCCTCAGCAGAGTTTTTCAACCAGCCACTAACTTGCTCCTGCACAGCAGTCTGAGTAGAAGCACTTTGTGGCTGTGAGCTGCCTTTGAGGGAAGCAGGAGCTGTTAGGGGATTGATGACTCACCGTTTTTTCTCACACCAGCAGATTGCGAGAGAGCACACCAGTATCCCAACTGTCATAGCAAGCACGACTAGCACTATGGCTACTGTGCAGGCTGTTCCACGACAGAAAACACTTCCCATGTGGTACTGGCCATTAGGAGCTTCTTTGGTTGTTTCTACAGCCGTTTCTGCAGAGCAGTTCAAAGTGTTAGCCTGTCTGCTGCCTATTTACCACTTGTGAACTTGCAGCATGTTCGATATCACCAGAATGTTCTTCTTTTCCCCCAGTGCTGGTCCTGGAGGCATACTCTGGAGGCATACTCCCACCCATTGGGGATGGTTGTCCCTCTGAACAGGGCTCAAATGATCAGGAGTGGGGGGCATTGCTGCTTGGCCAGTCACTTATTTGGCAAAAACTCATCAGGAAGTTCCACGTGGAATTCTCCCTCTCTGGGCCAGCTCCCACGCCCCAAGGGGATGGAGTCAGGCCTTCAAAAGAGATCCTCTCCCTGTCTGTCTTTTCCCCAGCATGTGCACCCCTTGCAGCCACTCTCAGGTTTCAGGATGTGTTTCCCCATAAGGGACCCCAGCAGGACTGCTCAGTACCTGCATGCTTTTGGTCTGCTTGAGGAGATTCACCAGCTTTCACATTCTTTTTTTTTCTCCAGACTTTGGTAGTACTGCCAAAAAGCAGATACAGGTAGAGCCTCAGCATGGCACAGGCACTGAGGATATAGGAGGATGAGGAGGTTCCCTCTATCTTCCTTGCCCAATATACAAGTCAGAACACTAATGTGGACCTCAGCTCATGAGAGTGATCCTGCCTGGGGCTACTTTGGTAGCTTTGGTCACCTAGGTACTCAGGACAAGCTCTGGGATGGAGCTGCAGGGGAAGCGGTAAATGTACTTTTTTCTAGCTAACTTACCTGTGGGATTATGCATATGCTTGGTGGCTGCAGATTTCTGTGAGCCATCAGCCTCAGCATCTTAAAGAAAATTGCTCATTAGTAAGCTATTGACACATTAGTGATAATTGTTCTTTTAAAAGAAGGGACATTGAGAACTTACATGGTCCAAGCTCGCCCAAGGGCTCCAAACCATCTTTCCTCCAAGCTGCCAGAGAATCTGCTAGAGAATCAGCTAGAAGCAAACACAGAGAAGTGTTTCCATTGTGTGTTGGGATCTTCTGCTCTTATGTACAGAAGCCCTGGATGGGGGTCAGGTAACAACGTGGGAGCCAGATGTCAGTGGATTGCCAGAGCTGCAGAGGACCTGGGGACCTCTGAGCTGGCAGTTCAACACTCTTCAAGCACAATGTGCAGCCCCCCTGCAGGAGAGATGAACCCTTGGGACTCTCTTAACAGGAGAGTGCTCACACAGAGGAAACCCTCACTAAAGCACTGGAGGGAAGACCCCACTAGCCCATGAAAGGCTGGACCAGTGCTGGCAGCTTACCCGCTTCCTGTGATTTCTGTGGAGCATAGTTGGCAGCCCGAGAATGCAGGACCATCAAGAGAACAAGGAGGGAGAGGAAAAGACGCTGGACGAGGGCCATGGTCCCCCTTCCGCCACACTGCTGCTGCTGCAGTTGGGGTTGGGGGCTGAGCAGTTGGTTGTTATGGCCAGTGCAGTGCCATGGAGTTCTGTGACCTCATGGTCTTCTGCAGCCAGGGCAGGGCTGTGTGGGGGTGGAACTTGGGGTGCTCCTGGGAAGCTGCCCTCCCAAGCAGGGAAGCACATCCCATAGGGCAGCTCCATCCAAGGGCTGGGACACGGCCTTCCCACTGCAAAATCAAGTACACCTTCTACAAGTCTGCAGACAATGCCAAGCTGAGTGGTACAGTTGGCACACCTGAAGGATGGGAAGTCATCCAATGGGACCTGAACAAACTTGAACCCTCATGAGGTTCAATAAGACCAAGTTCAAGATCTTGCACCTGCTCTGGGGCAATCCCCTGTATCAAGCTGCAGAAGGCTGTAGTGTCTGCTTGGTTAACAATAATTTTTAAAATAAGACTAAAAGAGTATTTTAATAAAATATTGCATTTAGTTGAGTAATTCTGTATGTAGAATAGGTAAAAGAAAAAAAAATGTATCTTTGGGGCTTTTTTGTGGTTCAACTATTTTTTTATTTGATACTAAAAACTGCTCAAAAACCACGTAGAATGTTTCAAAGAACTTCCCAGTTGTATCTCTGATAATCAGTAGCTTATCATACAGGCTTTCTTCTAGAAAGAGATTAGATACAATGAAGAAATTTTTCACTAAAGCGGTGAGGCACTGAAACATGTTGCCCATAGAAATGGTGGCTGCCCCATCCCTGGTAGTGTTCAAGGCAAGGCTGGATGGGGTTTTGAGCAACCTGGTCTAGTAGATGCTCCTGCCGGTGCTAGGGAGGTTGGAACAGAATGATGTTTAAGGTCCCTTCCTACCCAAATCATTCTGTGATTCTGTGATTGACTTGACTTTCTGACTTTCTGAGCTGGGTAGTATCCAGGATTTCTGTCTGTTGTGGTCTTCACTCTGTCATCCAACAGACTTATTTTCTCTCAGTTCCCCTAAGTCAAAGGTCAGTCTTAAGCTTTGAGCAAAAACATGACTTTCAAGCACACTGGCAGTTTGGATACTGAATAGCTCTCTGCTTGCTGCCACACCAAGCCCATTCTTTTTTTGGTTCTCCTTGCTGTCCATATCTTTCCAACCCATGGTGTGTTTGTTGGCTGGACCTCTCAGAAGAGCATCTATTAACAGAAGAAAATGTCTATGTGGCTGAATGGACAATATTCTCTGCCTTATGTGACTTTAGAACTGCTTTCCCCTGTCTTTGTTACTGTGTCCTTGAATTCTTTAGTGAACCTGAAGAAATCTGATCTCACTCTTAAGGAAGACATACTTAGCAGTACTTTTGGTATGTTATGTTCCCAGTGTTCTCTTAGCCTATGGTTAAAATTTCTCCAAGGGTGGGTTAAACTGTCCTTGGAAGTTCCTTTCCCAAGGGGTGTTTATATTGAGTGGATTTGAACTCTTGCCTTCAAATATCTCTCTGTGAGGTATATATTTCTTATGGTTATAACTATTCTCCACATAGGTAGGGAAAATTCAGGCCATTGTGGCTGGCAACTCACATCTGAAGTCATTCTTTAAAGACAGAGAGTATTGGTGATACTCTGCAAGTTTATTCTCAAGGTGGTTTTCTAATTCTGCATTAATTTACCCTAACCTCTTCCTTCTAGGGATAAGAGCCTGCTGTGCCTTCCTTTTAGTAGGAAAGGCATTCTTCTTGCAGCTATCACAGAATGGTTCTCAAATGGTCCCTTGTGCTGGGAGACCCTGAATGGGTGGAACATCCCTGTACTAACATAGTGCCTTCTGGCAGGTCTCAAACTACTGCAATTGCCCTGAAGAATGTCTCAGAAACATTTGACATGCAGTCTACTGAAGGTTCATGTACACCTTCAAAGAACAGTGTGCAGAGTAATATTCAAGATTATGTGATCCTTGACACTGCAATTTTCCAGTCACTATTTTTATGGATGCCAAGTCCCACCTCCCAGGTTTTTGAGTTGCACCAAGATATATCTTGAAGTCACTTATCATCTGAACAGAAGAGAAGCTACTTATGTACTGACTATGATGCCCTGTGAAGGCTGATCTAGAACAGAGGCTAGACAGAGTTAAAGAATAAAGTAGGGATTTATTAAAAGGCCTCAATGGATACACCTTGGGCAGTACAAGAGCCCAGCCAGGACTACAACCAAGATGAACCTAAAAGGGTCACATAATGGATGACAGGTCACAAGGTCTCTCACTTTTATGAGTTCTGGTCCATTGGCATATTGGAGTTAATTGTCCAATTATAGCTTTAGATTATGAAGTCCTATACTGCTTGTTTTTCTCTCTTCATTCCACCATTGGTTATGCTCTTGGGCCTGAAATTTGGGTCTGTTGTCCTTGGTCCCCAGCTAGAGAAGGAATTGTTTTGTCTACCTACTCTGTGAAGAGAGCTTACTATCCCCTGATATGAACCCTAGACCCAGACCCGTACACTAAAGCAGTACAGAATTTGAAAAATATAAAAGCTAAAACCTGAGGCATCAGCTAACTGGTGGTGTGTGATGCAGCTGTGAATCCCCTTGTAGCCTTTGCTTTCTCAGAGGGACTTTGGAATTCTGCTCTCCATCTCCCCCTCTGCTGGTACACTGTGAGCTTGGCCTCATGGGCTGGGGGGATCTTCTGCAGGTACTGCTAGAGAAAATTTTTTCTGGCCAAAAAATACACTCACTATGTGCACCCACTGTATGCATGTGGACTGCATATGTTGAAAAAGTCTGGTAACTATAATGTCTTTTCTTTGAAAAATACTGGAGTCATACAGTTGGGTCTTTATGACTAAGGATGCCTCTGAAAATATGTACTTTAGATCTAGTTTTACTGAAATGCTGATTGTGCTTTGTGTAGTGACTTTACTGTGACAGTGGACACATTTAAGAAAAATATAATAGCTGCACTCTTGTAAAAACAAAAAAACCTAATCAAACCCTTATTGAGATTGATTATTTGTCCTGGAAGAGGGTCATTTCACATGTGATTTTTCTGAAAAATTGTAATCTAAAATTCATAATTTTATAACCCTGGAATGACTTTTCCTGCTTTGTGTATTTTCATTTCAGTAAGTCTCAGCAGTTTTGTACCACGACAAAACTTTCTAAGTATCGATCTGCCTGTGGTGATAGAGACATTTTGCAAGTATCCTTTGAAGTATGCTTGTTCTTTTAAGGTAAGAAGGGAGCTGTTCAGAATTCAGTGACCTAAAAGCTTCAGTTGGATGTCATTTTAGACAGGATGCCCTAAAATATTTCTGTAGAGATTTGACATCTTTATCCCATCTCTGCATTGATTATTGTCCATGTGCCAAGCTAAAAATGAAATCTCTCACTTTCTTGTGCTTAAGAGCATATTTTTGGTCAGTGTTTTTTTTAACTCTTGAGGGTGAGCCTTAACAGATGTGACAAGAAAGCCAAAGTAAGCCTGAATTTAAGTCAGGAAAAAAGCTATGTGCTTGCTAGCTTTGCAATATCAGAGTTTTATTATTTTTGTGTCATTATACTGAACTAAATAAGAGGATATGGCAGTTTTGTTTTTTTCTTCAAAAGAAAATAGAATAGCTGTTCAAAAAACAGGATAATTCAATTAACTCTTGCTTATTAATGAACAAGATTATATATATACACATACTTATAGATTAGTAGACTTGAATGTGGGTAATCTAGGAATCCTTAGCCTTAGGAACTGAAATGTTTATGTATGGCCATAGAATAACTAAACTGTATAGTTCAGTTTGATAAAAGTCCATAGAAGCAGAGGAAAGGTACCACATAAGCTGCTGTTTTCTGAGAGCACATCAAGGTTCACTCTGCCCCAGCTGCTTTCTGGCTGTGTTCTTGCCAGGCTGTTCAGGATGGAGGTGGGTACTGCAGTTAGCAAGCCTTTAACCAGCAGTGAAAATTGCCTGCCCGTGCCTCATTCCCACGTGCACACACATGTACAGAAATCCACTCAGCTTTTCTGGCCAACAGGTAGGTAAGAGAGATAGGTCAGATTTCTGATGATATTCTAGTCATTTACTAGGGAGTGTTTTGGAAAATATTCCTAATCATGATTTCATACTTGGGTCTAGAATACCTTCTTAGTTCAGGCATGGCATCAGAGCTATAAACTTCCTCCAAAACCACACAAAGCAATCAAAGAAGATGGTGGTTTTGCTGTCTCCTGCTTTCACTCAAGTTGTGAGGAGTGCAGGTTTAAGTATCCCAACTTAGCTCTTAAAAAACAAAACAAAATCTGTAAAGGCAATTCCCTGAGTGGGTATGTTATGGCATAAAACTAATTTTACTCATATAATTTCTGTGAAAAAGAATGGTAGCTAGAAAAATAATCTTTTCATGTCACTTTCTGAATACTAGAAATACAATACATATATCTCTATTTTTTATTATTGTTTTTTAGCATTTTCTCAGATACTTTCAATGAACCTTAACTAATTCAACCAGGTACCTCATCTCACTATCAGGAGCACTGGCAGTTATCAATGCTGTGCCCTGCTTCGCTTTGGATGGTCAGTGGATATTAAATTCCTTCCTGGAAGCCACACTGAGCTCCCTAATTGTAGAAAAACAAAACAGAGAGCTTGTTGGCTTTTTGATTTTGCTTGCTGGGAGTGCACTTTTGGCTGCCAATGTTGCACTGGGACTTTGGATGGTGACGGCGCGATAGAACATCGGATATTCTTCCATCAGTTCTCAAAGTACACAGAAATAATGAATACATTACATTTCAAAATGTGTCCAGTACTGAGATTGAAATAATTCCCTTAATATGACACCGAAAGAACAATCAACTGCTGGTTGCTGTTTTAATTTAAAACTTTATAACACCATGCCTGTGGTCATGGGAAATGTAGTAGGAAAAAGTAGGGGCCTTTTTATTTACTCTTTAAGCTCTGTATTTATTCTGGAGAAATTTCATTTTAAGATTTCATAGGAAAAAATCAGACTTCATTAATTCAGATCTCAAAATAAGGGAATTATTTTGCCTCAAACATTTGTAAAGTGGGAGAAAAAACCAGTTTTGTTTTATAATTTAAATAATTGTCTGTGTAGGCTTTGATAATTTCTTAATCAGCATAGTCTTCAGTGGCTTGTTTTGGTTTTTTTTTTTAGTCTGGTATTCTACCAAACTGGATTTTAAGAAGCCCTAAAGTCTGTTTTCAAAATGGGGAAAAGCTAGGTAAATGCTTACCATGTGTTAATGGGGAGAGAGCAGCCATTTGGGTTAATGGCTTTCCTTTCCACCTGGCCAAAATGACTGGAGGAATGTTGTCCTCAGGATGTAGATGAGAGGTGCCAATGTCTGCTAAAAATGAAGCATGTGGGGGGATAACAAAGCCCACAAGCCCACATGTTCGTGTTGCTTACACTTTCAGTTGTATGTTATCAAACACAGCTGAAGTTTTTTTAAAGGCAATATTTGTCAGCAATAGCTACAAGATAACTGAAATTTAGTTTCTGAGTGCTGAAGTATGCTGTGCACAGTTTTCCTAAGTGATATGTAATGTTTGTGGTGTTTTACTCAGAAAATAATACTGTATTCTACCTGTTCACAGTTGAAAGTGAAACCTGTTGTTTTTATGGTGTCTATCTTCTAATGCTATGCATGCAATATGTACAGTAACTCACTGATGGTTTTCTGTATTTCAAAGGGTAATTTTCCTTTGCTAGGATTCATTCTGTTCAAAGATAGCTAACAAAGATATTTAGCTTGTCTTAGACATGAATTATTTAGAGGAAGAATATGATTGAGACTTGTACTATTTAAACATTTGCTTTGCTTTCTGAGATGAATACAGACCATTTCCTTGTTCTTAAATCAACAGTGGAAGGATAGTCAGTGTTTTACTGACTGGAGTATGTCTGATGTGCTTTGAAGTTCTTTAGGTTTGCAATGTTTTGTACCCAATAGGATTATATATTTCATGTCTTTTCCTCCTGTGATATATTGCCTAGTTTATCTAAACCAGGTTCAGTCAGAGCCTTGCCTCAATATAGGCTGATGTCTAAACAAAAATGCTCTGGTTTGGGAGCCTAAATATTTGGAATAGAAAATTTTAGAAAAATACCCTGCAACTTCTGCCTCATACAGTGTTCCCCATAGGAACTGCTGCAGCTCAGAGTTCCTTTACAGAATGGCCTTTCCACCAGGAACTGAAGTGGAACCAAAGCTCACAGATCCTGGCTTGCAGGGAGCACTGAAACATCCAGGACCAGGTAAAATAGATTCTTTTGGCACTTGAGGTGAAAGCCTGGATATTTTCAAAGGGGGCTGAGCCCAATTCCTGGTGTTGCTGCACAAATTTATAACTCTATGATGTTTGCATTTGCCCACTGATGTGTACTTTTGCACAGTAACTTTCACACTTCAGATGCACTCCTTTCCTACAATGATGCAAGCAGTAATGATTAAATAAACCATGTTTATTTCTTTGTTGTTGGCTAGTTTGCATCCACTTCCAGCACTGCCACAGGCTGGGTGGCCCCTTGAAGTTCACCTCTGTGGGGTGGCTGGCCTGTGCCTCTCCTTTTCAGTCATTTCAACCCAGGCAAACTGGGACAGGTCCTTGTAGGAGAGAGTGAACCCTTCAGTCCAGTGTGAGCTGGCCCCTTTGGGGACCATTAAAAGTAAAACAAAGTGCAAGAAAGGAAAAGCAAACTACACTCGTTAAGTCTAACTTGTCATCACTCCTGGAAACACAGAGAGGATTCAGGGTAGCAGATGGGCCACTCTGCCATCCCTCAGTGGGCAGGAGGACAGGAGCAGCCTGGTCCTTGCACAAGGCCTGGCTCTGAGACTGTTCCAGACTGCCCTCTCACCTCAGTGGCTGTTTACTGACCTGAGCTCTTCCTTTCAGTGGCTCTATAACACTTTCCTCTGTATCATCCAATCTACAGTGCAAAATAATTTGGACTTAGAAGCTTTAATGTAGTTTAGTAAGACAGGATATTGACTTTCAAAACATGTCAAGTTTGATATTTATTTATTCATGTTGACTACAATGGCTTGGAACAATCCTTTAGCATAGTGCCTCTCATGGAAATGTAGGCAACAGATTTGGGAAAACCCAAAGCTTCTGAATTGGCATGCACAAATTTCATCTGCTATAATGAGGCTGGCTGGCTGTTCCTGGTTATTTAGTGTGTTACCAAAACATGAAGTTTTATCAAATGAAGCAAAAGCCAGTGTACTTTACACAGTCAGTGAAAGCCACAGTTCTACTGAGTAGAACTTCAGTCTGTGTCTGACCTCATGAGGAAGAAGAGGGTGGAGAAGCCATTGGTCATGGCTTTAGCAAAACAAACCCACTAGTGCCCTGTAAAGACCCTAGATACCATGTATGGAAGAGAGAGGACTAGAAGTGCTTAAAAATAATTCATGAGTCCATTCCTCCACATGCTAAAATTTGACTGAGTAAGGGTTGATTTAGGTATGTACAGGATCTTTACATAAAGACTTTAGGCAAACTGAGTATGAATGGTGACCCAGCACATCTTAGATTAGTGTAGACAAAAGTAATAGTCAGGTTGGACTACTCTCTTAAGAAGAAGTTGTTCAGTGGGTCCATTTCATTCTCTATAATCCTGACATATGGATTACATTCTGATAAGCATGTGCCATATGTACACTCACTGGGATGATTTTTCCTTGGGTTTTAGTCATTTATTTAGCAAGAGAAAACACAAAAGTACAGAGTGATTTTTGTGTGTTGGATTTTTACATCAGTATTTCTGATGTGTGTTTTGTTTTTGTAAAATTAGAAAGTCCTTAAATTAAATCCTTCTACATCTTATTCTAATTAGCCCCTCAGAATCTTTACTACAGAATCCATCAATATAATTTTAGGGCATATTGACTGGACTATAAAACACAGCACTCTTAAAGATTGGATGGCTGCTATTATTTATGTATATACTATGCATTTTAAATCTGTATCAGATGGAAAAAGTAATGTCTAATATTCAGAAATGTTATACTTAGCTTTTGTTTGAAAATTTCCAGAAGAATTCCATAATTATAATCATTGTTCTACTTTTTTTAAATGAAGTTGTTTTTTTTATATCAGCAAATATTTACATAGCATTTTCTGATAGTGCATGATATGACATGAAAATGGCAAACTCCTTAGCATGGGGGACGTTACATGCTCTTTGCTAACTTGGGAATTTAAAAACAGCTTGCTTCTGTACAAATTAAATTATAGAGGCTTCTGTAGAAAAAGTATAGGCAAACTTGCAGATTAGTCATCCCAAATTATGAGCCACGGTGGAAAATGTGTTAACTCATCCTTTTTATTTAGAATGAAACAACCATGTTATTAGTTTCTGTGACAACCATGTTAATAGTTAATGTGATAATTTTACATTTGTGGATATGTGTGTACACATACATTTGTGTAACAGATACACACATAGCCATAGGGTGGATTAGTGCTTTTTTAGGGATAGCTTACAGCAATCCTCCATATCCTGCAATGTAGGCTTTTGTTTTTCTTTTTCCACCTCTCTGTGAATTCTCTCTATGGTTTTCTCTGGATTTAAAAAGAGAAACTTATGTTTTCTTCCCAAAAGCAATTCTTAACTTCTTTATTAACAGAAGACAAGTGATGGGTTCATGATGTAACCACAGCTGCATGAGTTTTGTTCAGCTGATGTTTAAAGCATGTTTTTTATTTCTGTGAAGCCTCAGCTACAAGCATGGTAAACACAGATTTTTCAGGGCAACTAAAAAAGGTCAGCCTTCACTCTTTACTGCTGCTGTTTGTGCTGTTCTGGAGAAATGGGATGAACAAGGCTCTGTAGAGCATAGTGAAGAAATAAAGTTTTCAGGACAGAACTCTCCATGGCAGTCAGGGTGTTTCAGCTTTCTTTTAATGAGGATATGTTTTCTTCAGTTTAGCACATCAGCAATCCCAGCATTCCCATACTTCCCATACATTTTACGTGATGCCAAAGGGTGACCTGTAGGAATATTTTTTAAATAAATTATGTATGTTTTACAAATTCAGAGCTTTCATACACATCTGGATATCACTAATGACCGATGAAGAAGGCTTATAAAGGTTTATATAGCCTTGTCTGTATTTAACTGTTTTTAAAATATGTCAGTTAAACTCTAGATATAAGTACTTATTTGTAAAATATGCTTTCTGTACACCTGCATTCAGACCAATTTCCACAACCAGTCTTGCCTCAGCTTTGTTCTTGTAATTTTGTGAGTAAGGTATCTTGAACCTTAACACAGGTAAGACCCAATATTGGCAAATATTTTATACCCTCTTGATCCTGAATTTCATGTGACATGTTCTGTTGATTAGTTATTTAATGTGACTGAGTTACCTGGGATACACACCCTGCACAGTGCAGCATTTGGGAGCATTGCACTGGGGACTGCCACAAAACAGCAGCTCTGTGACTCCCGGGCCTTGGGCTCATCCACTCCATCATGTGAAGAGCAGATGGCAGCGTTTAAGGGCAGTGAAGGACTTGAGTTCATGGCAGCTTTATGAAACTTTCACACTGCTGACCTGGTGTGAAAGGACAGGAACAAAGAGCAGGATATGACACTGCAATTCCTTTCATTCCATTTACATTGCCATGAAACCCGAAAAGAACTTGTAATTAACATTTCAGAGCAGGAAGATATGTTTTCCAGCCTTTCACTGAATCATTCAGTGACCGGTGGTCAAACTTTTTTCTTAACACTTTGTCATTCCTTCAATAAATATGTGCTGATAAGTAGCATGAGTAGTTGAAGCATATTTTGTAAAATGGACTTGGGTATTTCTCACCTCTGGATGTTCATCCTGGGATGGTTTTTGTAGCATCATAGTATAATTGATCTTCATTGATACTGGTTGAAAGTTTGGAGGCTATTTCCAAGCCTATTTGGAAAATCTATTTCCAAGTTGTTTGTTAATATTTTAAATTCATCTTTTCCTTACATTACTTTGTTTTTAAATTGCATATACTCAGTTGATCTTATCTGAAGCCTGTCAATGGAATATGTATTGTTTAAAAATTCACTGTGGGATTTTTTTTTCCTTCTACATGGCCTTATTTTTCACGCTGACTCACAGCTGTGGAATGTTAGATTTCTAGACCCTTTGTTCCCACTATGCATTGTTCATGATCATGGGTTTTTTAAAAAACAGGAAAAAAAGAAAGCTTCATTTTGAAAATGTCAGCTAACAAATATATGGAACACTGAATAATGTATTGTGGTTTTGTTTTGCTTTTTCTCTATTTAATTAACCAAACAATAAGTATTGTTTTCTATGTATGATAAATGTATCCTGCAAATAAATTCATTGTCTGATTGTTGATGTGCTTAAGTCTGTTTTTAAAAATAAGGTAGAGTGACATAATTCCTTACTAGTGGTAATTGCCATATTCTGTCATATATTCTGTTCTCTTCATACGTGATGCATATATTCTCTCTGGGTACCAACAAGATACACCATCCTTTTCAGTATCTGACCACCTAAAAATAATAACTATAACTTTACTGTCCCTTATTTATCAGCTTATCACAGTAAGTAGTAGTTGAAATATTGCATGCTGGATGTCATGGTCAAGGTAAGCAAAACCACTGCTCTGGCCAGTCCTGTGTGAAGAACTTAGAACGTCAGCTCTTCCAAGGTGAACTCACATAGGACAACCTCTGATTTGTTTATCCAGGCCAGCCCAGAGCTGGGCACATCCCCTGGGTCTGGACAGGTTTCCTTGGATGTCCAGGTGGTGTCTGGGCTGTGCTGGCACCCAGCTCCATGTGGGAGGGAAGTGTGGTTGCTGTTCCTTGAGCAAGCTCATCTGGAGCCAGCCAGGTTATTTGTTCTGAGAACTGAGCCAGCCTTTGTTGCCTATTGGACACACTGTTACTTTATACAAGCAGAGCTGTTTCAGCAATTGTGCCTTTGTTCCCAGATAAAAGATTGCCATGACAAATGGACACAAAGCACAGATTGGACACATTGGTAGGATTTCCCAGATAGGTTGCTATGCAGTTTTTACAATTTTCTGAATTGCATTTCTCTGGCATGAGGAGATGAGATCCCTTTCCTCCTACCCATGTTAAAGCTAGATACAATAGCATTTTTTTTCTGAAGCATGTAAGCTTTTAGGAGAGTTCTGAGGTTTTTCAGTTGGTTTTGCAAAGCTTTTCCTTTATTGTGATGAGGTCGGTTCCTCTTGTAATCTGGAAAAACAATCAATTATATCCTAATGTCATCCTGAGGAATGTTGCCTTATTCACTAATGTAATTTCAGGGTAAAATTTAAAAAGAAACCCTGTATCTACAAGTCTTATTGCTGGTAACTTTATAAAGAAAGCTAAATATAATTCTTCCTGTGATCATACCAGTTTGAACCACCAAGCAGAAGCATTCATAAGTATCTGCAGTAGATCTGTATGCACTGAACTCAAATATTTTTAAAGTATTTTTATGATCTTCTGATGTGACCTACACAATAAAATAAAATTTAAGGTTTGATTCTAATCTTATGGTGGTAAACAGATAATTCACAACATTTATGAGGACTTAGCTGATAAATGTCTTGTAGCTGGACCAAAATTTCCCCCTTTTTTTTACCTCAGAGAGATGTGGGTCTGATGTTTGCTTTCATACTTTTAAGGCTCTGCTGTTGTTGAAATATAGTTGGATATTAATACCAATTATCTAGCATATTATTTACATCTATGATTAGTTCTACCTCTTTTTAATTCTTTGCAAGTATTTTAGTGGCTGCATTCTATATCACTGCCACTTCTGCCTGTCTTGAAAACACATGGTCCTACATCCTTTTTTATTTCCCCCTCAAAGCAATTTTCCAAACTGAAAATAAATACTTTTTTCCCTTTTTTTCTTTTTAATGTCATCCTTTTAACTTGCTATTTCATTACAAAAGTTCCTGTCCTTTTACCTTTTATGGCTCTTTGAGGACATCTATTAAAATATTACCGGATATTTTTTTTTTATTTCCCCAAACCGACTGAATATGATTCAGTTGCCCACGCAGGCATCTGTTGTGGTCTGAGATATCCTAAGGTGTTCTTAGGTTAAAAATCTGACTTGAAAGAACATTTTGAAACTCATCCCCCACTTGTCTCCTTTTGTCTCCTGGTGGATGAGTCCCAGGGTTTCTGAGATCTCCACATGGGGCTTCCAGATGTGGGTGAGACCCTACAGGAGATCAAAGACATTCTGGACCAGCTGCTGGATACTTGGAGAGGTACCTGAAGGCATTTTGTATCACACCAGATGCTTGCACGTGGGCAACAAATCAAGCCAAACAGATTCCTTTCCTTCCTTGCATTTTTTTTCTTTTTGGCTTATGAATTACAGTAGACTATGAGGCTTTTTGAGCAAGTATATCTGACATAAAATTCATCTAAGCTTTTCTGTTTATGCAGGGCAGTGTGATCCAGACTGTTACAAATGTCAGGCTGGCAGAATACATTTATTCTCCTCCTGCACTCACCTGAGGCCTGGAAGCAGCAGAAATTAGTGCTGCTGCCTCACCTACAGCAAGGAAAAGGAAGGCTGATGTTATGAGGAAAGTCCCATCAGTCTCAGGCTGTGGAGGCACCAGGTAGAGACAAGGCATTGAGGGGGCTGTGATCATCTCTGCCAAGTGCCACAACTGTGCATTTGACTGGATTTAACTTGCAGGAGAAAAGAAGGGAGACTTATAATTAAAAATATGATAAAGTCAGGGAAGGCAGTGATAGGTGTTTTTTTCATTTACAGAATCCTTAATAACTCCACAGTAAGCATTTTTACTGCTTTTTTTTTTTTTTCCATTGAAGCCTTCATAGAGCTGAACTGCAACTAGAACTAACTTCAGTCATTGGTAGAAACACATTGGTAGCAGGATCAGAGGGGCAATAAAAGCCTGTCCTAGACAGCAGTTCAGGGTGTTCAGACTTCAGAGATTTGTCCCTCTCCATGACTGAGGATCAGGACCAATCTGACTTTCAGTTAGTCTGGATGCAAAGTCAGAACTTCTCTCCTCCTGTTTCCAGTCCCCCTTCAGCATGAGTTAACCTTACAAATGCAATTATTAAGAAAATAAATTTTTAAATGTTTTGCCCCTTGGCTCTGTTTTCATTCCTGTAGCTATTTGAATAACTAGCAGATACTTGGCCAAACTACCTGTATCTCTACCACTGCTGCAAAATCAACAAAGATTATGAATGTGCATTATAAACCACAAGTTCCTGGGTACTTGCCAGTGGTTATACCAACATTTTTTTTCCCCTTCACTTTGACTGTTTACTGCTCTTTATTAGATGCTTGAATTTATTCCCTGGAAATGTTCTGGCACTTGCAGTGCTAAATGTGCTGCAGTGTTGAAGGAAGGAAAAAATGGGGAACCCAAACTTGCATAGTGTGCTTTTTACAATGAAATTCACTGTTGTGTTTAGTGAACCAACACAGATAAGATTATTTTATCATAGATAAAAGCTCTGGTTATTTTTCCAGCATTTATATTCAAGGGTACTCCTAAGGAGAGCATTTCAGTAGTTAATCTAACTGGCCTCTGTGTACCACTGACCTCTGCAATTAAATGGAACTGAACCAGAAGTTAGATCAGAAGTTAAAATATTACTGCCATTGTTGTGAAAACTTCAGCATATTATCAAATGGTAATTTTTCATCAAAATATAGAAATATATTGTTCAGTTGAGATTTCAACTAACTGGAACTGCACCATTTTTTTAACCTCCTTTTTTTTTTCATTTTGATTGAAAATACCAAAAGCCATTCTGAAGAGAATATTTTAGCTTTCACTTACAGGGTTACTTTAGAGGGGTTCTCTTTTAACATGTGCAAATGATGGTATAAAAATAAAAGTGCATAATTTAACAAAGTGATGCTAAATGTGACACTAAATGTATAAATCACTCTGTTCTTATATATGTGGTCATGAAACAAACCCTGTCATGTTTTGATGTAAAATAGCAAAAATAACCCAGAAAATTAATGGTTACGCAAGTTTAAAAGATAATTATTTTTATTATTAATCACATGTAAGTAAATAAATTGAGGGGGAAAGCCCCTTAAATGAAGGCACTCTTCTAGATCAAAAAGGAGTTAAAAGGCAAAATGAACCTCTTGTCTTCTGACATGGGTTTGTGCATACACAGCGTTGTGAATTTGATAAGCACTTGGTTAACTTCTGCTGGCCTGCACTAGCATCAGGTGAGATAAAAGTAACGATTGTTGGTGTCCTAGGAAGGCTGTGAACCATCCAGGCTGTGCTGCAGTGAAGTGGCCCTGTCAGATCCATAAAACACAACTTGCACTGAAGAGAAGTGGTTGAGCAGCTCTGTCTGGGCGCGGGATGTGAGGCCACCGTGCAGGACAGGAATCCATCCTGCTGTGCTCCCCTGTGAGACCCACAGCCCCAGCCCCAGAGAGGCACCTGAGTCCTTAGCAGGGACTTAGGCCAGTGCATCTCACTAAGCTCTACCATTAAGACCTTTCTTGCCCTGAGGTCAACAACCCTCCAGAACTAGCTCAGATTTTTACCCAAAATAGCCCCAAGCCCTTGTGCACATGGCCAGCCCTGGCAGGAGAAGAGCTCACATCCAACATCCAGGCTGGGGTCTGGCAATGACATGTGCTGCTCCTCTTGCTTGAGGCTCAGCATAGCACTCGGGCTCAGTGTGAAATTCTATAATCCAGCATCCCACAAAAAGCAGCAGGGGTTAGTTCTGTCTTTGTAAATGCTGTGTGCAGGGGTGGGAGCAGGATACAGCAGATGGGAAACAGCCTGTACAATCCAGTGTCTGTTTAGTGAACCACTGAACAGTTTATGTAACACTGTAGGTGAGTTCAGTATCCTGAGTGGCCAGGACCTACTTAAAATCTCTGGGACAGAGCCACAAAGTTTCCAGGAGTGTTTTAAATTGTGTCTTGGTTGATGGTTTTTTTAATGTTTGCTGTATCTGCAGATGCATACAAACCATGTAAGAGTGAGGTGTTTTCTTGTTGGAGAGGAGTGTTAAAGAGATGCTGCCAATTTTAAGCTTTGGAGAAAAAGGCTTTTATTTTAAAGAATAAAATTGCTTTGATATTTGAAAAGATGTTCTGCTTTTTCTGAATTTGCTGAAATACCTTTTCAATGATTAAAAAATATTTTAACTTTCTTCCAAGTCTAGGGAGTGTGCAGCTTGGGCCATGGAAGCTTATGAGCAAAGGAGCTTTGAAATGGGCTGTCTCCTCTTCAGCTGCTCCAAATGTTTAACCTTGTATCAGCAGTATCAGCACCAAAAACTTGCTGTGTGTAGCTGTAAGGCAAGTCAGCTGTTAACTTATTAGTCAGTTGGGCATCTGAAACCAGAAATTTTTGCTTGTGCATCCCAGGCTTTGGAATGCTGTCCTATGAAATCTAACACTGCAGCCAGACTATTCGACCTGATACCAGGAAATTGTAGGTCCAAATTAAATTGATTTCTTGAAGTAGACCCTGAATATCATGTGCATGTGAAAACAGAGCTATATTGTGCACGAGCAGTAAGACTCTTATCAATATGGAAAAGTGAAGGAATCCTTCCTTCCGTCCCCGTTCACCACAGACATGGTCTGGCTACACTGACCTTAGTGGGAAACATCCTGGCCCTCTGTGGAGGGGAGTATGGAGTGTTAAAGTGATAGCAGAATAAGGAGGCCTAAAGAACAGGGTCAGAACTGGACTACTGAAGGAAGAGAATAGTTGCTTCAATGTACAGAATGAAGCAAGGAGCTTCTCTTGTAGTTAATGCTTTTTGCAAAGCTCTTTACTTCTGTAGTGTAAGGCATAGCCCTATTCTTCAAGCACATCTTGCAAAAGTTATTTTGTATTGAAGCATAAGGATGTAGCAATCAAATGGAATTTAGAAGGTTTTTTTTGCTTTGGGCTGTAATAAGCTTTCAAGGCTGCTTGTTTGATTGAACATGCTACTGCTGTGAGGGGAGGAATTCAGGGACTGAACCCCACCTAGCTTGAGTCACTTGCTTTAGGCATTTGGAAAGTCACCCTGGCCTCTCTCTAGAGTTTACAAAGACAGACATACCACCACAGATAAGCCATGTGAGGAGCACCAGGCTCTGGGGCTGCTTCTCACCCAACACACTGCAGACCCAGCCTGGGTGAGCAGCCAGGGCACAGCCTGCTCCAGCCATGTTGCAGAAGGACTACATTAATGGATAGGATTGCTCAGAGCACCTGCACAGGCAGTACAGAGTCAAACAGAATAATGAGTGTTGGTTCCTACACTGACTGATTTCCTCTTTCTTTCTTGGGCAGATTTATGAATAAGAAGTTTTGTGTGAATAAACACTGGTTTGTGGCTGATTACTGTGCTCAAAAGGTCTTTATTCATGCTTTCCTCCAGAGAATGTTTTAGGACATGTTCTAAATCTTGTAAGTATTGGTCTCAATCATTCACAATTTTAAAATATTTTAGTCTAGTAACACAATATCTCTTATATATGTGTGTGTCTTTAAGATCACTGAAACATGATGATGAATAATTTCTAAATGCTAGGTATCTGGAGCTAACAATCTCTTCTTTTTTTTTAAGTAACAATTACAATAAAATGAGTTTTAAAAGTAAACAATAATGCTTAAAAGTACTAATGATGAAGATAGTGATTTAGAAATCAACCTGTCTAGAACAGACTTAGAAATAAGCCAAATGTATGCCTGAAGACAGGCATTCTCAATTACATGTGTGGCCTCACTCACATCATCCCTGTCCACCTCCCACACCAAACATATCTGCTGTAGTTGTAAATAATCACTTTTTACCTTCAGAATTGCTCAGTAGCCTTTTCTCTGTCTTTCTGCCAAGATCAAGTTTGAAGGCTGGAAAGCCAATTAGAGATACAACTCCCCTGTCACAGCTGACTGCCCATGCATTCATACGAAAGGGACTTTCCACAAGGGTGCACAGTGACAGGACAAGGAGGAAAGGGCATAAGTTGCAAATGGCACATTGAGGTTGTGTATTAGGAAGGAATTCTCTGCTGTGCAGGTGGTGAAGCACTGGAACAGGTTGTCCAGGTTGGGATGTCTCTGGAAGTGTTCCAGGCCAGACTGGATGGGGCTTTGAGCAACCTGGTCTATGGGAGGGGTTCCTCTCTATGGCAGGGGGCTTGAGATTAGATGATTTTTAAGGTCCCTTCCAGTCCAAACCATTCTGTGATTCTATGATTACCAGTTTGACACTGAATTCACAACCTGTACTTCTTCTACCTCCTGCTTTTCCCAGCAGCTCCTCCACCTCCTCACTTTGACTTCAGCTTCTCTCTGACAAATCCAGAACCACATTGCAGAGTTATTAGTATCTGCCTGCCTTTGTTTTGTCAGTAATACATAATTTTTAAATGAAAAAGTGATAATTTCTCAACAAGCCATTCCTGTGCAGCCAGGAGGAAGCAAAGGAGGAGCATGGCATCTGTGTTTTACTCTTGATTTAGCTGGGGACTTAATTAGCAAATGTATTTGTCAGACTTTCTGGTTTTTACATGTCTTTAAAAGAAATTACTGTGCTGATATGATTGACAAGGACTACTTAGAGAATGATGACTCCCTATGTAATTATGTGCAGTTTGCCAGCTGTGGCAACTATTTGAAAGGCTGCACTTCTGGCCAGAGATTATTAGCTTATATATCCCAGGTTACATACTTTCATACAATCTATTGCTTAATGCTTTATCTCCCTTGAGGTCATTAGCAATATTAGGTAAAAACCTGGATTCACACTGAAGGAAGATTTGCTTTAGGAAGAAAGATGTTTTTACAGTGAGTAAGCATCACATACATCGTGTAAAGATCCAGCCAAGATTCTGGAAAGCGATGGCTGAACCTGGGTACATTTCTAGAATTCTCAGTCTAAAGGATTTATTTTTCCAATGCAAGAGAACAGAAAATAAAATCTTCTTAGAAGAGCCAGCTTGCACACCAGAACCATTGCTCACCACACACTAACATTTGTGTTTGTGTATGTGACTCTCATTTACTTCCCACTGAAAGAAAATTGTTGGAAAAACTAAAGACAGGTGCTAGTAAGGGCAGTAACCATACTATCACACACAATCACACTAGTTTCCTGGACAGCTGAAACAATAGCAGCCTGGTTTAGTGCCTTGGACCAGTTTCTACTGGATGAATGCCCTTCACAGTAAAGCCTGCAATACATCTGTCATCAAAATTGACAGCACCTCAAATGTGATGCTGAGTAACTATGCCAGGTGCTGAGAAAATCTCCACAACTGCCCAGACTTGGTTTTACTCCTTGGAGAACCAGGGAGATGATCGTTTGAGTAACAGAATATTTCCACCATTAACAAACTGGACTAAGTTTCACAAGACCTGAATTAAACCTTCAGCTCAGCCCATGGCAAAGAGGAGCAATAATGTCTGGGTGTTTTGCTGATCCCTTTTATTTTCAGTATATGGATCATAAATTCTCTGTGTAGAAACTCCCTTTTCTGAGTGCAATGATGTGAGGATATAACTGTTTGGAGAGAGGAGCTCCAAGTACTGATATGAAGATGGTTTGAAAGTAGTGTGCACTGGAAAAATTGATTTTTAGAAAACAGACACTAGGTCTAAAACATGATCCCTGTCACACCATCCAAACTCCAACAGTAGAATGTATTTTGAAAATTTATTCAGTCAGGAAGTCAGCAACAGGGCAAGCAGAGCAAGAAAAGGCAGTTGTAAACAGCAGGGAAATAAGAAACTTAGGAAATGAACATCCTACAAAGGACTCAGCAGGAGAGAATGCAAATGATGGTATCAAACAGAATAAAAGATGGTTTAGGAGAAGAAGAAAGGAAGAAGCACAGAGAACAAACAGTGCTGCATTCAGAACAGGTTGGGCAAAAGTGGTTTGAATGGGAACATGGAGAAAGCTCTGCTTATTTCGAAATAACAGATCAAGATGCTGATATAAATGAAAGATATTAAGGTAAATTAAGTATCAAAGAGCTATAGACAGAAGCAGGGCTGGAGTAGCATGCAGCAAATGAAAAATCAAGTTACTGGAGGGGAAATAGTTGGGAGAGTATTGAAGAATGAGGCCTCCAGTCAGCAAAGATTTAAAGTGATGATCACAGGAAAGAAAGAAGAGAGAATGGAACTGAGGGACTGGAAGTTATAAGGGGGAATGGGAGAGATGACTGGGACTTGAAACTGCAGAAAGAGTAAGGATTAGAGAGAGGCCATATAGATATCACTGCTTCTCCCTCATTCTGAGGTATTTTGTGTTTTTTTAGTATTTCCTTGACTACTTACTCATGCAGCACTTTTTGTATTTACACCAGAGTTGCACTACACATTTTTAAGATTCGTTATTTCAAGCAGCCTGCAATATGACCTTAGGGGAGGTTTAAGGTTTTATAGCAACCTTTTACCTATCCACCCCCTCTTCTCAGGAAATTTCCAGTTCATTCCTGCCATGACTGAAATGCTGCATGATAGCATCTTTACAAAGCCTTCAGAAACAGCACCAGGCCAAAAGCATCTTATTGCTTCTCAGCATTCTCTCAAAGTCAGTTTAATCCCACATATTTAGTGCTGCAAGCAAGCAATTTCAGAAAATTAAACTGGAATTTCCCTATGTGTTTATAATATGGCAGTAACGATAGATTTTTATTTGTAGTTAAATATTATCCTGCAGTGTTTACCAATTAAACATTCAAGGCACACAGGGAAAGTGATTGTGGGCTTGACTGAAAGCCAGATGAAGGGAGAAAATGTCATTGATTCAGCTGTGGTTTAGAATTGATAAAACCAGCCCAGAAAATGATTTGTGAATAAATGTGGTCATTTCACTAATACATTGGAAGTGGAAATGCTTGCTTTTAAGGGCTGGAACACTTATGAGACATTTAACTCCTAAACAGTTTATAAATAGAGCTCTGTGTTGTTTTCAGCAGAAGGATATACTGTAAATGTGTTCCTGGAGGCTACCATTCAGACAGAGTGCGCATGATCCAAGCAATGCAATATTCCATGCCTGATGGATGTGATATGGATAGGACTACTCTGGCAATAACACATGCACTATCCCTCACAGTTGAGCTCCACTAATTATTATCAAGGTAAAAGTGAGGCTTACTAACAGAAGTAAGCCTAAAGCTAACGCTACTCACAAGATACATTTTGACCAGAATTACCCACAAGCAGAGAATTATGGTCGCTTTCCCATCAAAAAGTACCATTTACATTTTGAACAAAACACAGGAAAACAAATTTCATGTGTTTTTATGTTAATATTATTCATGAATGAGAAAAAAAACCAATGGGAAAACAATAGAATGGTTAAGGCTGGAAAAGGCCTTTGAGATCCTCAAGTCCCAACATCAACCGAGTCCTACCACCATGTTCAACATTAAACCACGTCCTCCAGTGCCCTACCCACATGTTTTTTTAACACTTCCAGGGATGATGACTCCAACACTTCCCTGGCTAGCCTGTTTCAATGCCTTACAATGCTTTCAGTGAAGAAATTTTTTGTAATATCCAATCTAAACCATCCCTGATGCAACTCAAAACCATTTCATCTTGTCCTGTCAATTGCTACTTGGGAGAAGAGACCAACTCCCACCTGGCTACAACCTCCTTTCAAGTAGTTCAACAGAGTGATAATCTCTCCCCAGAGACTCTTTTTCTCCAGGCTAGAAAACCCCAACTCTCTCAGATGCTCATCATAAGACTGTGCTCCAGACCCTTCACCAGCTCTGTTTCCCTTCTCTGGACTTGCTCCAGCACCTCAAATAAATCTAATTGAAAGTAAAGCAAATTTGTTGCCAAGTGGTCAGTAGTCTAAACAGTCCTATATGCACAGTAATAATGGGCTTGTTCTCTTGTTCACAAATCAAATGTCCCTTGGGTTTACCCTGCAAAACCACAATCAGGTGGTCCCACAACTAGAAGGGATCCAACAGTAGAAATGCTGATAAGAAGGGAAGAAGAATACTTAAGGAGTAAGGTGCTTACTGGTATATCCTCTGACCATCTTGGCTTCCTCCTGCAGGTGTATTGCAGCCCCTCCCAAGTGATCCCATGGGGTTTGTTTCCATACCACTAGGAAGCACTACAGCAAGTACCATGCCTGGGGATCAGAGGGACCCCAGCCTCAGTCCTCAAGCCTGGTTTATGACAGGATAAGCTGTTATCCTCTAGGGCCGAGTATTTTAATCCATCTACAGAGTTTCAACGCAGGACAGTGAGTGGGAAAGCAGAGCTGGGTGCTGCTTCTGTACTCCTGCAGTGCTGCAGCCAGCAAAGGCTCCACACCAAGTCTGGCTGCCCATAACACAAAGGAAAACTGACCCCATGGACCAGGAGAGCCTCCTTGTGTCAGTGCTCTCAGTGCCACAGTGTGACCATGGCAGAGCGCAATAAAATCTGTGGAAAAGTTTTCTGGAAGAATGGAGTCAGGCAACTGCATATTTTGTTCCAAGAAGTCTGCATCACATATTGGTTAAGTTTTACATCTTTGTTTGACATACCCAGAAGTGGCTGTCACACTGAAAATCTATCTTGTCTTTTCCTGAGCCATTTTTTGTTGCAAAATCTGTTATTCAGCATTCGTTGGTCAAAAAATGAATTCATACACTTTGTCATTAGTTCCTGCACACTTCCTAAGCAAACAGTAAAAGTTAAAGGGTGGCAGTTCTGTATTGTTTATTGTTACATGGGGCTCTCTCAGTTTGAGTATGTGATGAAGAGAAATACAATAGTGCACAATGTAAAACAGGAATCAGGAAGAAAATATAGTCCAAGAGTTTCACTTCAACAGTCTCAAATATCTTTTTGAATCAGTGTCTTTTGGCATTGACAAGACACCAGCTTGAGCTCTATTGGCACAATGAAACACAGTATCATTGATTATGACAGATGAAGCCCTTGAAAAGAAGGCAAAATAGAAAAAAGGTCAGGAAGTAGTGAACACTCAGAATACAGCAGCTTGAATTCATCAGAGTACAAAAACAAGGCCACCATATCACTGCCTAGATCAGAAGAGAAACCTAACCAGGATTTCTAGTACCCTGCAGGTACAACAATACATTCTTTTCTTCTGACAGCTTAACCTCTGCGTAGTAGCAATCCCAAAACACTGAAAGCATAGGAGCCAGACCAAACTAAATTACCCACGATTTGCTTTAGGTCATAAAAGCAACCTTTCTGTCAAGTTTTAATTGAAAAATTAAAATGTTTCCAAACCAGAAATTCTAATGACATTACCTATTCACTTATGTTTTTAATTTTGCATGTCATGCTGGTCTAGTTGGGATTGGGAAATCACAGGAAACAAAACAGCTACTTGCCTTTTTTTCAGGATTCGTGCACTCACAAGAGTAAGACCCTGAATTGATAAACTTTAAAATAAAGAAGGTACAATTGCATGTTATTCCACAAGATACTTAAATTCTTAAATTACAGAACCCTGTATGAATAGCCTTCCTTTGTGTAGCTGAACAATCTTTGTCTATTGAAGCAGCTGGCATCTTCTTCAGTGCCTAGGCTTTGACATAACTCTCATCAAGGGAGTTTTTTGCTTCCTATTTTGTCCAGAAAGAAGAAATGAATGGTGATTTGAATTCTGTATAAGAAATTATTTTGCTCTATCTCTTTTTCCAAGTCTGAATTTCTTTCACCATTTTCAGCCCAAAAGCCAAAATAGATACAGTAGCCAAGAGACTTGCCTTTGAAAATTATCCTCAGGTGTTACCAGTAGCTGCAGGTTCTATTGGAAATCCCCTTAAAAATTTGAAAATCTTCCCTCTCAATATTTTCACCTCTCACCTCTTTGAAGAAAACCTTCCAGAATTCTGGTGCTGGGAAGAAAAAAAATCCACCTACATTTGAACTTTGCATATGGTAAGTATTCCTATCTGATTACTTTTCTGATTTTCTTGTATTTGAGTTTAATGTTGCTGGCAATAATAGTCATTATATAAGTGTTGCAGCCAAAAGCTCTAAGCAAACTACACGTTATCTTTTGAAGAACCCCTCACTCATTGACAATATCTTTACATGCCATTCTATGTTCTGCAGAACTTCTTTCAGTTTAAAATTAACAGAGTAAAGAAGAAAATCTAAATAAGAAATCTAGACTATCCTGTTAGATAACTGGAGAATATATTAAAGACTGTGTAAGGCATCATTCAGATAATATAAGGCAAGTAATAAAGAACCATTATGGAAAATTTGTGTAGAATACCATATACATTATTCACAAGAGGAATTTAGAGCTACCTGTTGAATTTGTTTTTTTTAAAATGTCACAGCTGAAATGGTTTTCATCCTCATGGGGTTTCATCCTCATGCCCAAACTAACAGAGAAAGAAAGTACTGTTACCACCACTTTTTGGGTGGAATAAGCATTAGCAGCTTAAGAATTAAAACACTGATCTCCTGACTCCCAACCTACTGCTCTAGTTTCTCTCAAAGTATCAGCTGAGACATTTTAGCAAAGACTGAGCTGGTACCAGTGGGGACTAACTTCTGCAATCAGTATATCTTACCTGACAAACTTCTGAGTTGCAAGGATACATAAATTTTCTGATGTTTACAACAGGCTGTTTCAGACTGAAAATTTTTATGTCATTTCCAAAAGGCACTTTGCTGTAATTACTGTCAATTACTACTTTATTAATTTCTGGTGAAATTTTGGTAACAGATTGCAATACATTATTATTTTATTACCTTGTTAATGGGGTCAGTATTTTTCCATAGGTTTTGGAGGATTAACTACTAGACTTTTGTATTTTTCTCCAAATTTGGTTTATCCATTTTAGCTCTGATTGTGAAAGCACTTAGATGAGGCATAAATCAATAACTTTGGATTATATTCCTGACTCTACATTTTGATTTACTTTGCATTTAAAAAACATACAAATTTATGATTAGATGTTACTTGACAACTTCTTAGAGAAACTGACTGTGAAAAATCACAGTCTTTCACAAAGTCCTTTGGACTTTTTTTCTGTGATGTTATTTAATGAACTCAGAGATGGTCTGACAGCAAATACAATGAGATCATGGCCAGCTGAGTTGATCAGTATTATTTTACTGTATTGGTTTTCCCCCTAGGAAACTCATCTCCCTTTCCTAAGCACATGCTGTTTCTTATTTACAATAGAAAATGGAGAAGTTGGTACAAAAGTTTCTGCTAAGGAGAAAACTCAGAAAAAGTAATCATGGCTCTCATCCCCACATGGCAATTCTTATTTCATGTTGACAGTATCACTGAATAGAAGGAAATTAATTCAATCTGTTCAAAGCACTCCAAGAATGTGGAATTCACCTGAACAGTTCATAGGCAACAGATAGGAGCAGAACACATTTTATCTGATCTGGTTTAAACTGCAGATGAGATGAACTACATCTTTAAACTGGCTCTCTGCTGTTTCTGAATGCAGTCAAGACAGCCAGATCAAATACTGGCTTCTGGATTGTAGAAATCTGAGTTAGAGAAGATAAGTTAAGGTTCATGAACAGGCTGCACAGGAGAGCCTGATGTGCAACAGCTGTTCTGCACTGGCATGTTGGCCTATTTAGACAGGCACCTTTCTTTAATCTGGAAATCGCTTTGACCATTTTCTGACTTGGAATTTGTATTGTACTTGCAATCAAAAGGTTCACTCATGACAGGCATAATGGTAATACCTTGGCTCACAGTAAGGAAACTGAACTCATCAATACAGTAAATACCCCTTATAGAGTTCTGAGGGGTTGAGTTGAGTTTATTACTTGATTGTAGCTAGTATAAGTTATTGGCATGTATTTAAGCATTTTGTTCATTCTCCTTGGTTTTATATTTTCAATGCTATTACATACAATTCTGCCTGAAAAATAAAATGACCAGATAAAAAAGAGTATTGTTCTAACCTTGTCTGCAGTGCACCAGACAAATACTGACATTCTGGCTCCCTTGAAGGTGGCATTAAGTCTGTCTTTGACTTCAGTGGCAACAGAATTTCATGAAAGAAGCACTGAGTCCACTATACAATACAGATGTGAGAATAAAATTCACACTATAATTTATCAGCATTTCTCAGAGTGCACGCTGAAGCATCATCACTCAAAAGAGAATTGGGAAAGGTAACTAAAAGGAACAACTTCATGAGAAATACTGTAAAACATGCATATAACGTACATATTACTGATGTCTAGTTAAGGTAAAACATCTTTTCTATTGTACTTTTTTACACTCCCTCTCTTTTGCTCATTTGTTTTATTGCCTCCATGCTGTCTGGATGAATTCATTACTCTAATTTTAATCAATTTACCATCCATTCTTCTCTGTGCAGAGATTCCCTCCCTCCCTAAAAAAAACCCAACATTGATCAGAAAGAATATTATTTTCTTCATGTTATGAGAGGCTAGGATTACAAATTTTCCCCCATGTATATTTTTCACTAATATAAAGAATTTTACAAGGTATAAAAGAATTTATTTCACCCTGATCAGATTTTCTATAATATTTACATTGTTTCAACTGTAGCAGCAGAAAGGAGAATGGTGTCCACTGGCTACAGAGTGCTGTGATGAAAAAGAGGGGATTTACCTACTCAGTGTGTTTTCTGATATCTAGGGGTAACCTCTTCCTGAAGTCACCTGCATACCATGGGAAATTATAATCAATAGACAGGATGCTGTAACCTGAAGGGATTGGGGAAACCTGCATTAGTGGTTTTGTGACAGTAATTATTAGGACACATAAACAAAACAGAAGAAGAATAGGGGGGAAAAAACCCAAAACCCCAAGAAAACAACCAAAATCAGCCTACTGTAATATGACAAATGATTCTGTTGTATTGCTGCTGGAAACAAGGTCTATCATGAAGTCCCAACCATGTCACACACAGCCACCCCTGGCACTGGTTATCTGACCTCACCTGAGCTTCGTGTGAGGGGAAATGAAGCATCACAATCCAATTTTTCTGTTCTATTTTTTTGATTATGAACCACAGGTCCTGTCCTGTACTCTGTAAGTCACCACTTGGGAGTGGTTTAGATATTCTAACAAGCTGATGCAGCCATCAGATGTAACTTCTATAGCTTAGGTCATAAAGGAAGACTTGTACTGGCAGGCCCTGTCAATGCCTGAGGAGGTGCATCCAGACAATGCGACAGGCATGACAGAAGGTGGACAAGCCAGACAAGTCCTTTGGTTGCTATCCAAGAGGATGATAATCTGATGTGTTACTGGGAATCACCTGATAGGCTGCTCATGGGATCAGATGATGACTGGGGACAAGGAGCGAATAGGGGAGATTGTCTGACAGGAGTTATAAAAAAGGTTCCTCAAAGGCTATTTTCAAACACCAAGAGGGCCTTATAGGCTGTAATTGTTCTGAGAGATTACACAGATGTTAAAGAAAAGCTTGATCAAATTTTGCTGCATCATGTGGTAAGTTCACAGGCAAGACTGTGGTTGGGATGGAAAAGCAGTGTTCATCTAGCCTTTCCTTGTATTTGGTTTGGGGGTGAGGAAACACTCATCAGGATTCTGGGGAATTCTATTGAATGGTCAAACATCTACAGAGAAACACAGAAAGAAACTCTGTCAGGTCTGTGGCATTTTGGCAGTCTGGAAAAAACCCCAACCCCAAACCTCCCAATATGTGCAAGTTAGAGGTACAACATGGGCTAAGCTTAGAGGATGCTAAGGGAAGGCAAAGGTAAGGAAGGGTCTGTAAGGGTTTCTGTGGCAACTCCTCAGTGTTATCAAAACAATTTGTTAGTTTCTGTCAAGACTGAAACCTGATTAGTGAGTGCTTTAATGCAAGTAAGGTGTCCCTGAAGAAGATGTGCAGGATGACCAGGATCCTAGGATGACTGAGCTTGAGGTCTCATCTCCATGGTAAACAACCTCTGCCCAAAGGAAACAGACCAGAGTCTATCTGGACCAAAGGAAATCCCAAGGGTTCACACACAGCGCTCTGGCTAAAATCCAGCAGAGGGTTCTCCAAAAGCAGGGAGTATAATAGCTGCTATAATTTATGGTAGCACTTATTTAAGTAATTAACTCTTATCTGAGTTTGCTAACTTCCTGAAATTGTTCTCTTGTTCTGTGAGAAGTCTTACATCCTATGATATAATTTGACTCTCCAGGGTCTTTCTTTGCAGAATGAAAAAAAAAGGGGAAAAAAAAAAGAGTCTTTATTCATCTTGTAATCTACCTGAGTAAGTTTCCTGTTGAACTCAATATGCTTGTTTTTAAAGTTATGAGATTTTTCTCATAATTTCCAGTAAGATGTAGACTCCAAACTGCCTAAATTTAATTTGAAATGGACAGTTTGCTCTCTCTTTTTTTAAGCCTCTAGAGCTATGCCCCAGCAAGCCTACATATTAGATAGAAAGCATCCAAGAGAGGCGGGATAAAATGTATTTGTTTTAGTAAACAGTAACATGCTCAGGCACAAAAGTAGAAATAAGAATTAAAGAAGTAAATTCATTACAATAATCAGTTCTCATTTTCTTAGCTGTATTAAACAGTAGTTCACCTCTAGAAAACACAAATTTCATCTTATATAGTAAGATGATAATGCTGTTTTGCAAAGTGAATTTCATGTTTGGTCACAATTGTGATACCACATTGTCACCTCAAATAATTTCTAAAACAACCATTAACTTACAAGATCCTTTTCCATCCCACTCCACCAAAATTTTTCTAAAATGAAGTATTATCTTCCCTCTCCTACCTCTCAAACTTTACCATGACTTCTGTCAATGATAAGCAAATACTTAAGAACTAGAGCTGTGTTCAAAAAACAAAAATTTCTAGGGAAAAACTGATCCAAATGCACAAACAATGAAGAGGATGAAAGCACTTTCAGGGGTTTATACCAAGTTCTACTCTTCTGTTTGCAGCCCCTGCTTTTCCCATTTTAGTAATATCTTCTAGCAGGCACTTCAGCTTGGGGTAATATGTTTGAACATGTTATTCTGCTTATTTAATTGTATTGTATTGCATTCATGTTTAACAATACTTTGAATTTGCAGAACCAGGCATGGAGAGAGAACTCATGTGTATGTATATTTTAGATAGATACATTACATTTAATTTCAGGATTTCAATTAGCATTGTGAGATGGCCACATTATTCCCAAGTGATAAAGCCATGACATATAAAAGTGTCTCTAAACAAGGGTGAACACAACCTTTGTGAACTCCTGTCTTAAACTTTAGAAACTTTTCAGCCATTCAGGAGAAAAAGTCTACTATTGTTAAACAACCCTAGTGAGCCCTAGGCCAGACTCAGAAGGACCAGAAGTTCATGAATTTCTGAACAGGTTATAAGCATGAGGAAAACTAATCTTTTTCTTAAAGGATGTTTCTTAGCTGTGTATGAGCAGTTTGGTTTATCTTTCATTCCTGAGGTGAATTTGGGATTGTGGCAGTTGTAGGTGAAATATCTTCAGAACAATGAACAGAGATGGATATAGTCAGAGAGGATGAACAGAGAACATGTGGTTAAAAATTACACCCTGCTTAAAAACACCTGAGACTTGAAACACTTGGTATTTCAGCTGCTGTGGTCCTGCATGAACAGAGGTTATGCAGGCCAAACCACACATCAAGTGCAGGTTGTTCCCATCAGCTGATGTTCTTTATGTAATCTGTCCGATCTACCTGTAGAGGGTATGGTCTCTGCCCTTGATTTTCAGCACAAAGCTTTTCAAACACTGGTGGCTCAACCTTTTTTCCCCACTTTTGCAGTTTCTACTGGTTTCAAAATACACAGGTAACCTCACACTGAATAAACTCTTTCCAAACAGTCTGTGCTAATCTTAACAACCTGATGTCATCCAAACTCCACAGCATTTGTGAAACATGTTTTAATATTCCAGATCTTTTGATCTTGTCTCATAAATCAATCCCTTCATCTCTTTAATTACTTTAATTGCTCTTTTTAAAATTCCCTTCAGTGTAATTTTCTAACAGGAAGATTCCCAAAAATATCCCAGGCATGACCTAGTTAAGTAGTATGCACACAGTAGTCACACCAAAGAACTGGTAGAGAACGGTGTTAGTTCCTTCCTCAGCAATGGGATCCTTCACAAGGAGGCTTAAATTCTGTAGGCTTTGTTTTTATGCTTTTCTGTAAAACCCTATGTAATTTACTGTTTGCTTTCACTCCTACATACTGATAGTGCAGATTTCTTTCTCTTGTTGGATGTTTTTCTACCGCTCTACCAAAGTTTCCAAGATGCACCTCTTCTTTTTCTTCTTTTCCACTCTTTATTGAATTTGTTCATGTTGTTTTGCCAGCTTTCCCAGTTCCACCTAACCCAATGAGCAGCTGCAAAAGCCATTTATGCATAAGAACTGTCCTTTAAGTCAAAGTTTAAGACAGTCAGTCTTCATACTCTTCTCTATAATAATTCATTAGGCTATTTAGATCTTCAGCCCACTACAAAATCATAAAATTCTCATAATATAAAAAAGGAGACAGTAAAACCACTGGTTTTTTTTCCATGGCAAATTTAATTAAAAAGATGATGTTTCAACTTTCTCCAAGTCTGAAATGGTTGGCCTTCAATTGCAAAACTAATGCCAGGAAAAGATTAGGATGACATATTGATGTTCCTTTTTTTTTTTTTCTTCCCTGTAAACCCAGGAAAGTTGTTCTTATGTATGTAAGGGCATAATTTAGCAAGGCACTTAGCACTTATGAACAAATATATTTGAAGGTACTTAGGTGGCAACATCACTATTACTTTTTTCCAAATATTCCACAATGGATAGACAGTGTAATAGGCTGAACAGAACACAGGGCATTGCTCCCACTAAAGAGAGTAAAATCAATCCAGTAAGCTCCTTTATGGAATGAGGTAACTGAAACCACTGCAGCCACAAGCAAAGGTGAGAGATGTAAGAGATTTTAAAGAGCAGGGATTTTACTGGCTTGTGGCAGTTGCATGTCTGGAAAAAAAATGTAGAGAGATTGAAGTTGGCAGCAAGGAAGCATTGATTTTGGTTAAATTAAAAAAAAAAAAAAAAAGAAAAAAAAAGAGAAGGCATTAAGAAAAATCAGAACTCCTGATGTAATGGCAACAAGGATACACAATCCACCCAAACAGAACAATGTAACCCCCTACAACATCCAGGACTGGATCAAAGACATTGAATGGGAACATGCAAAGCTGTATATTTTAGGTAATTAATCATAAAATCCCCCGGCCTCTCATGAATGAGCTGTGTCAAATGAAGTCCATCTGAAGAAAGTACAGTTAGTACAGAGCTGAAGATGTCTGTGTGTCTTCTGATGCACAATTCCAGTTAATGTTTCTGCTTTGCTCGGGGTGCCTGTGAGGAACTATAACTGTTCAAAACAGGGATACTGTAAGTTTGCCCTGAAAAAAACCTTATTGAAAGTTATGGAAATAATCATGGTAGCACATTAGATTACACACTAGCAGTTACTTGTAAATATCTTAATTTAATTGTGGAATCATGTGAAACCATTGATGCCATGGCATTGTGCAAATCCACTCTCATTCATGCAATAAAATTAAAGGAATCTGCCAGCTGGCAAAGCTCCTAGTGACTGACAGAGCCAAACATCTAACCCTGTTCTGAGCACTGGTGAGGGCACACCCGGACTCCTGTGCCTGGTTCTGGGCCCCTCAATTCAGGACGGATGTTGAGGGGCTGGAGCACGGCCAGAGAAGTACAGTGGAGCTGGGGAAGGGTCTGGAACACAAATCTGATGAGGAACAGCAGAAGAAGCTGGGGTTGTTAGGCCTGGAGAAAAGGAGACAGAGGTGACCTTATGCTGTCTACAATTCCCTGAAAGGAGACTGTAGACGGATGGGGCTCGGTCTCTTCTGCCAGGCAGCCTGCAACAGGATGAGAGGACACAGTCTTTATCTGCACCTGGGGAGATTTAGGTTGGACATTAGGAGGAATTTCTTCACAGAAAGGTTAATGGAATGGGCTGCCCAGAGGGGTGGTGGAGTTACCATCCCTGGATGTTTTTAAGGAGGATGTGGCACTCAGTGCCATGGTCTAGTTGACATGGTGGTGGTCGGTCACAGGTTGGATTCGATATCTCAGACGTCTTTACCAACCTAATTGATTCTGTGATGTTGTGATTCTGTGATCAGTCCCGTAGCTAACTACTGCTGAACACTATTTTTCTGGGCTTGTAATTGCACGTGATTAATGAAATTTGTGGCGTCAGCCCGCTGTTTTACAGTTATCCGTTATAAATAAAAAAAGACTTTAAACAAAAGGCTTTAATGACTCCCTGGTCTGGTCCCTCTGCAGGGAGGGACAGCGGGGCCCCTCCGTGCCCACGGCGGGCAGCAGGTGACACACAGCAGCCCCACGGCTGCTGGAACCGCTCCGGGGCCTCAGCGCCAGGCCTCTATTACGGGATTTCAGGGGGTGGCTGCAGGTCAGCCGCACCCCAAGGGCTCCCCGGGCACGCCGATCGGGGTCTCCGGGCCCGCCGCTTCCCCAGGCCCGCCCCGGCCCGCCCCGGCCCCGCCCCGCCGCGCTCCCCCCCCGGCGCCGCCGCAGCCCCGCGCATATAGGGCCGCTCCGCCGCTCGGGCCGCGCCGCCGCCGCCGCTCCAGGCATGGCACAGGGCTCTACCTCACTATGGCAGCAGCAGCGCGGCACAGCACCCTGGACTTCCTGCTCGGCGCCACAGGTAACCGGGCTGGAAGGCGGCGGCGGGCGCGCACCTTCCCCACCCCACTCGCCCCGCTGGGCGTCTCGCCGGGGCCGCCGAGGATGAGGCCCGCGCGGGCGCCGCCTCCCCCTCCGGCCCTTCCCCGGCGTTCCCGCCGGGCCGTGTTTGTCCCCGGTACCAGCCTCTGCCCCTGGGCAGGCGGGCGGGCCGCTGCGGCCTCCTGCCCAGAGCCCGCCGCCGCGGGGGCTGCACCGCCTGGGGGGAGCCAGCGGAGCTGGGCCGGGCCGAGGCGGCCGTGCGGGTTCCCCCGCGGCGGCTCCGGGCGCCCCAGGGCGCGCTTTCTCCGCATGGGCAGCGGGCGGCAGGCGCCGAACCGCAGGGCCGGGGGCAGGGAAGCAGAGCCTGGCTCTTGGCGAGCGGCCGGGCCCGGGCACCCCCGCGGCCGCCCTGGCGCTGCGGCTGCCCCGCGCTTGAGGCGGGTGCGGGGAGCCGGGCTGGCGGCTGCCGCCGAGCGAGGCGGGAGTGCGGTGTCACTGCGGTGCTGCTCGAACCTGCTGGAGAACGCGGTTAGCGCTGGAGCGCCGGGCTGTGGCGGGGCCTGACCTCGCGGGTATCTGCAGGGGGCACGTTCGGGCCGGGAGCTGCGGCCACAACCACGTTTCCCGGCGGCCGAGCCCGGTGGGAAGGTTTGGTGGGGGAAGGGGGAGCTGCCGTGGGCGCCAAAGCGCCTCGCTGAGTGCCGGGCCAGGCCGCGGGCCCGGTGTGGCCTCCTGCACCCACCCCGGAGCCCGCCTGGCCCGTGTCGAACCCCTGTATCTTGCCCAGTTTGGCGTGCAGGCACTTCCCTGCATCCTTGCAAAGACAAAGTCTTGTAAAAGCTTCGTTTAAGAAAGAGATTCCTGACCACAGGAGCTTTGCTGCGAGCTGTGCTCTTTGTGGCGTTGCTGCATGTGCACTTCGGAGAGCCGGGAGCAGGAAGGGGAAGGTGATGCTGCAGTAGTTCCCAGAGTGTGCTTTTGGATAGTGGACTGTGGTTTTCACGGTGAAAACCTTTCGGTTTCCCTTTTACACTGGGTTTTTTTCAGGGTGGGTTAGCCACTGTAATGGTGACCTAATGGCAAATTAGATAGTGCTGCTATTTTCCTTGCTCCTTGTCTGACTAATCTAGTATGAGCAGAATTGGTAAGCTAGACCAGTATAAAAACTAGTTTCAGAGAAACCAACCAGCCCCCACAATGGCTTCTTTGTCACCGTAGTTCTCTGAACTACCATGGGTTCAGGAGTTAAAACAATGACTGACTTCTGCAGAAGGGTCAAAATTGCCGGGGATAAAGTAGATGCTTTACCTAGGGCTTATTTATTGAAAATAAGCTATAGGTATGTCAGATCCTCTGTGATATGAAAAGCAATGCTGTTAATTAGAGAATGTGGTAAGGACCTTAACAATTACTTTGATTTTAGGTAGGCTTTTCCACTTGCCTTAACTTTTGAGGGCAATGTTTGCATCGTTGTCTGACCAAGATGGATGTACCTAAGTGGGGATGGGTCGATGGACCCACTGTAGAAGTGTTGCTGTGTAGGTCAAAGGAAGGAAGAAGCATTCTTCTCTTCTTACACTTGTCTCAGCAAAACAAATACCTTCAGTGAGACATGAAGAACTTTCAGCAGTGACAGCTCAGTAGTTGGTTTGTACTTATGTGAAATTTTCCCTCTCATCTAGTGTTTATGGTGCAAAGCTCAAAGGAGTCGTCTAAATAGAAAAAACTGGTGAATGTACACGTGTAGATTGTATCACAGGAGTTAAACCTTATAGCTTAATCATAGATTGTTAACTAATTGAGTTTTTTTTCTCCAAATTAGGTGGTCAGTTAGACTTCTGAATGGTCTAGAATGCCATGAAAATAGCATTTAATAAAATTAAATGTGTGGTTTTGGACCTTCAGATCTTGTAAGGATAACATTTTTCTAGGTCTCAGCTAAAGCTGTTGCATCTTATGGAGAAAGCAGAATCTGTAAACTTGGTAAATGTGCAGTCCTTTTACCTCAAAACATTAGCTGTGTCCTTGTTTTTTACAAATGTGTATTTTTGTATAGGTATTAGTATAACAAAAGTTGCCAGCTTATCATGGATGGGTTAAAAGGGGCCTTAAGTGTTCTCTACTCCCAAGTTCCCTGCCATGGGCAGCCACACCTTGGGCTAGGTCAGTTTACATTGAGCCACATCCAGCCTGGTGTTGAACACTTGCAGGGATGTGGTATCCACAGCTTCTCTGGGCAGTCCATCCCAATGCTTCACTTCTCACAGCAAAGAATTTTTTCTTAACCAAACCCTTTTCTCTTTCAGTTTGAAGCCATTCCTCCTTGTCACTCCAGGCTCTTTTTCAAAAGTTTCTCTTCATCTTTAAGCTCCCTTCAGGTACTGGAAAGCTGTGATTGGGTCATCTCAAAACCTTCTTTTTCCATACTGAACAATCCCAATTCTCTCAGCCTTTCCTTGTAGGGGAGATTCTCCATCTCTCTGAACATCTTGAACTTGGTCATCTCTGGACTTGAACAGTTCCATGTCCTTCCTGTGCTGGGACCCCAGAGCTGGAGGCAGCACTGCAGGAGGACTCTCACCAGGGCAGAGGGGCAGAATTCCCTTCCTCAGCCTGCTGCCCTCAGTGCTTTGGATGCAGCCCAGGACAGTGTTGGTTTTCTGGGCTGCACCTGCCTGTTGCTGGGTCATGTCCAGCCTCTCACCCACCAGCACCCCAAGTCCTGCTGGGCAGGGCTGCTCTTGATCTGTTCATCCCCAGACTTTGTTGGTACCAGGAGTTGCCCAGACCTGGGTGCAGCCCTTGCACTTGGTCTTGTTAAACCTCATGAGATTCCCACGAGCCACTTCTCAGGCTTGTCCAGATGTGTTTGGATGCCATGCAATCCTTCAGGTGTGTCAGCCATACCACTCTGCTTGGTGCCATCTGTAACTGATCTCCTTGTCTGTGTCATTAATGAAGATACTAAATAACTGGTCCCCGTATGGAGCCCAGAGGGGAACTGCTTGTTACTGACGTCCACTGGAACTCTGAGCCACTGACCAGGACCCTCTGGATGTGACTGTCCAACGATTTAATTGTGCACCAAACAGTTCACCCACTGAGTCCAGCTCTCACCAATTTGAGAGAGGGACGTTGTGGGGGGTTGTGTCAAAGGCTTTACACAAGTCCAGATAATGGCATCTGTGCTTTGTAGAAAAGTTGCACAATAATTTGTTTCATTGCAATGCATCTTCCAATAACTGTATATGGTAATTTATTTTTTTTTAAGAATCTGCTTGGTTCTGAGAGTCATTATACATGGTTGAAATAATCTGTATATGTTTCTCACTGTTGACTTCTAGCATAGCAGCTATCCAAAGGCATCACTGTAATTGTCTACCATCAAGACTGCATGAAGGCTGAGATGTTAATAGTTCTCTGGGATCTGTTTATTACTTTGTTCTCTGGTATGTCTCTCTTGTCTTTATCCTCAATCTTCTGAGGCTCTCTGTGGGTGAAGGATGGAGGCTCTTTGTCGCTGCAGGGACAAGATCCACAGGATACCACCCTGCATGAGGAAGATGGGATTTTGTCATGTGTTAATGCTTGTGCAGCTGGTAGCAACTGCTTGTGCTGCAGAATGGTGTGGATTTGTTGGGTTGTTCTCACTGGCTGACTTCCTTGGCATGTCACAAGCCCTTTCAATAACAGCCCTGGTTTCTTCAGGCAGTCCTGAGAGAATATTGCACTGTGGAGCTTGTCATGTACATTCTTCAGGACTCAAATGTACTCAGCAAAAATAGTGAGACTGATAACTCTTATGTAGCCCTTTCTTAGTGTTTGCAGTCATCACTTCCATAAGGTTGTTGGAAATGCCAGCAATGTCAATTAAAATGTGGGTCTGGAGAGTTAGAGAAAACAGGTCCTCTTGTGTTGGTTTGAGATGGGGGTCACAGTATTGCCTTGGGAATGGGGTTGCATGAGATGATTAAAGCCATGTACTTCTGCTAAAAGCTGCCAGTTTGAAAAACAATCAGTAAATTTTTTGTGTACTACAAAAATCCATATGCTATTAAAAAAGACCCTTTTGTCCAAGTGCTGTCCTTGTCCTTTTTTTTGTGTACTACAAAAATTTATATACTATTAAGAAAAAGGTCTTTTTACCTGTCCTTGTAACTATTTCCTCTAATTAGGCACCTCATTAGTTTTTTAGGAATAATCAGTTGAAAATATAAGCAGGGGTGAGATCAATCTTTTGATTAGCTGGTTAGCACAGCCTGAGTTTCAGTAATGGTCTTCTCAAGAGCTGGTTAAATTAGCAACTCTAGAGCTCAGCCCTTTGAGCAGAAGTATGTTACTTATCTGTGACCCTGGAGATAAACAGGCAGCTTTAGCAGGCAAACAGCATAGTGTTCCCTATCCTAAAATGCAAGAAGACTATTTTAACATTTATAAAAATGGACACAGCTTGCTAGCCTTCTTTAATTTGGGCATAGAAAGCTTTAGTTGTGATCTTTTTGTTAGTCAGAAGAGAGGAATTTGAGGCTCCTCAATTTACTTTATTTGAGGACTTTATTATGAAGGTATTTACATATTTGATGCCTTATACCTGTACAGAGTTGATTTTAGATTTACTGTATGTTGTAAATCTGCTTGCACATGGGAGTTTTTCCATCCATGCATGAATTTGTCAACAAAGCTTAGTTTTCTTGGTTGTTGAGTATTGAACTGATGGATGTTCTTCAGATTTCTCTAAGGGGGTGGGAGGAGAGATAATATGAAGACTCTTGTGAGATTTGGGTTCTTTGCTTCAGAAAGGCAGATTCGGTGGAAATCAGTTTGAATTGTCTCCGTGTTTGCTGTTTGGGATTATTGCTGGGGGCATTGTAAATAGTATATGGCACAAAGAGTTGTGCCTGTAGCACTGAGGGCCAGGGCACAGGTGAGTGAGCTGGTGAGGAGAGCAGTGATTACCTGAGCTGGCACAGTTACTGAAACCAATGCTTAGGAAGCTCTTGGGTGACTTGCACACTCTGGGGATGTTGGAGCTGGAGAGAGTGCAGCTAGGGCAATGCTTAAATTTAAGAAAAAGTTTAAGTGAATGTGTGCACATGATCTGATTTTCCTCAGATTCATGTTTTTAAGGAGCTACAAAGAAGGGAATGATCTTTTGTAGGCTGAGCATCCTCTGTTAGTAGCTTGCTTCCTGTCTGCTCAATTCTGACACTGCAGGGGGGGAAAAATCTTAACTATCAGGTGTTCTGAGTTACCCTCCTAAATATTCTTTCAGTATTGAAGTTTTTTACTTAGACTGTCAAATTGCTAAATATTTTAACTGAATGCAGTTAAAATAATATTTTCATTCCTGTCTTTGTTTGGATTGGAAGTCTTACTGTTCTTCATGGAGCAGTACTAAAGTTTTATGTGCTTATTTTTGGCTGTGTTGATCTAAACTTTTGAAGGGGGGGAAGACTTGAGTTTTACACCTTTTAAAAGCTTTTTGTTGAGTTTCCTTACTCTAGTTAAGAAAATGGTTTTCTGAAAGGGCAATCTCCTAGGAAGAGGAGTGTTTAGGAGAGCTGAATACTCTGGGTTGGGGGGTGCTGCATTGGCTCTTGCTGCTGTCTCTGAAATCTCTGCCCTAACTTCTACCTGGGAAAACACTCAATGAGCTCAGTTGCTTGTGTTTTGAACTGTCTTGCTGTATTAAAGACAATTTGGAACTGTGCTGGTTTGCTTTATTTAGCAGATAACAGTTCTAGATGTTGAATCATTGTTCATCCCATACAAAGTGTGGAAATAGCAGAGAATGCAGGAAGAGATGACTGGCATTGAAAACTTGATTTTTTTTTTTGAAAACTTGTGGTTTCTTTCTCAAGTAAGTCAATCTTGTGTATGAAGGAGCAAGAAGATGTTGAGTTCAGTATTAGTCCAAGCCTAAGATTATAAATAAAACTCATCAATAAAAGATTTGAGCACTTACCTGTATAGAGAGTTACTGTATAGTGATTTGATGTTCTCTGGTAGGTGCTTTTGTTGCTGGATGTACTAGAGGTGCTAGGGCTTTGTTGTGTTTTTTTTTCTGTGAGACAGATTTTGCTTTTGTGGCTGGAGCTGGCTGCAGTTAGCTGTAAAAACAAGTATATTTGAACTTCTTGTGAGGGAGTGGTATCTCTGATCCTTGTAGCTAAATTTGACTGGTTCTGTCAAGCATTGAATTGTCTGAAGTGCTGAAACATCTGATTGCAGTGATAACGTGCAGATGACAGGCTTATCTTCTTACCTTATTGATTTATGGTATGTGAACAAAATATGCTGACTCCTTAGCTATGACCTGTATGTGAAGACCATGTAAATAAGGCTTAGACAAGACTCAGATGTCTCTGGAGCTTGCAGCTGTGTTATCAACCTTTGCTAAAGGTGTGTTTGCATGCAGTTGAGGAATGGGTCTGTTTGGGTTGTGTTTCCTTAGCAGCTCCATGAGTGGTGTGGGCTCAGCCCGTGCCTTTGGGCTGTTGTGAGCTGAGCCCTGCAGGTCTCCACGCTCCAGTTGTGGCAGGCCTGGACCAGGAGCTGGCCTGCTGAGTGTCAGAGCACAAATGGGGCTTGTCAGGAGGTGTTAATGCAGGTATTAATAGCTTTCCATTTTTAGCAGTAACGACTGCTATGAACTCATTGCCTGCTTTTGTTGGTTTCTAGTTTTAAAGATTAAAAATACTTTATGACTGGAACTCTGAAAATATAATTATCTGATTCTCCAGCATGATGTCAAGTTCTCAATGGCTGCTTGCTCAGACATGAAGGAACTGTCACCTGCAAAGGTGAAGGCTAATAGTGTGGGAGATGTTTGTTGTGAGGCTCATGGTTTGAGGCTGTAGAGCAAATTCTTGCTGGAAATTAAGGCTGCTTTTGACACATCAGTATTTCCCATTTCAGATTTCTCTGACCATGCCTCTTAAATATCAAAATCCTTGAAAGGAGAGGAAAGTATATAGGACAAGTACCATGCATAATATTATTCTAGAAGATGGTCAGGTCATAGGTGATTAAAGTGACTTTAAAGATGTAAGTGATCAAAAGAGCTGATATTATTTGGGCATGCTGAGGTTCTGTTACCAAGTGTGTTTTCTTCTCTACAGCTTTTTTTTGTGTGGAAAGTCTGCAGGTATTTCAACAGATACTGAGGTTTAAAATATGAACAGTCTTTGTATGCCAGTTGGTGGACTTCAGTTGTGTGTTACTGGGAGACAGATGAAGTTTAAGGCATTGAAACTACAATTGTTGGTACTAAGGCTCAAGTGGAGGCCTGTGCTGTTAGGGATTTTTTTGTAGTTACCAGAGAATTGCTTTGTGGTCTGTTGTGCGCCTTTCCAGAAGATGGGCATATAAAAGTCAACTGTTGTAGGATGCCAATCATTGCTAACTGCAATTAGATGCCAGATATAAGAGAATACTTTTAAAGCATATCTTTTATTAAAACTAGAGAAAAAAATAATTTGTAAATGTCAGAGTGAATGGGGGAGGCTCTACTAGTGATTGAAAATATGGTGTACTTCCAGGCATGATAGTCTTCTAAAATTTTGCCAAAAACGAACAAGGGAAAGCCCTTCTCACAGGTCTCTGTGGTGGATTTTTTAGTTTTCCATAATATATTGTTGTGCAGGAATCATCGGGAGTGAGCCTTCAGATATTGATGAATCCACAAGCAGAAGCACCCTATCTTTTCACAGTAAATTAGATTTTTTGATAGCCCGGATACAGCAAATCAAGAAGAGGAAGGGTGAAGGAATAACTTATTTTTTGTGTATTTATTCCATTATGGAAGTGGATAGATTTCATAGGCCTGTATTTGCTGAAAATTTGAGATCTTCTGTGGAATTCTCCCTTGAAAGTGATTAGGGAGCTAATACCAAGGTGGTGGTAGTGCAGGGGAGGAGAGAGTGTTGAATTCTCCTTTTTGTAGCTGGGTATTGTTAATGCTTTAAGAGCTCACTGTGATCATGGTTGTTTTACCCACAATTTCCTAAAGGACCCTTGGATGCACAGACTGACTCCTATTGGCTCTGGTGATCTTATGGAAGCCACTAAGTTCATGCACTTGCTGATGTGACACAGCATAGCTGTAGTTACACAGTATAGCATTTGTCCTTATTCACTATGTAGCTGAAAATCCTTAGAAATAGTGGGGGAGGCATTCTGTGGAAACCTTTGGAAAAAGCAGCCTTCTACTGCTAACCTTGTGTAATACATAATGCAGCAGAGTGAGTGCACTAGGAAACTTGCTGATCTGTTTTCTTGTGAATGAATGAGTGGTAGATGACTATTTCCACCTGCTGCCCCCTTAAGCCTCATGCCATACATGATTTATTGACTTCTTGTTGAAGTCAACATAATGAGGATGGTCCTCATGGGTGCAAATTGATTGAAAGGAGTAATTTTAGTATAATTTTCTGCTTCCTGCTGTTTTCTTCTTTTGCAGAGCTGGCAAGGACAAAACAAAGGATTTTTCCTGTATGCATATTCTGATGGGAGACTTTAAAACTTAATACCCAGAAGATGTATGTTGCTAGAGCCAGTTGTTATTCATTTGCATCTGTTAACATGTCAGGAAAAAGCTACCTGCTTTGTTCTGGGCAGTTATGAAAGCAGGGCTCTTGGGGTGTGCTTGGAGGGTGTACTTTCATTCTTGTGAGGCGTGGGGTTATCTTGTTGTTGGAGGACAGGGCTCAGCTTAGGCAGCTGTTGGCATTCTGACTTTAGTTGAGCCTGTGATACTGCTCTGAAAACTTCTCCAGATGTCTGTTTAAACACCAGTGTGCCCTTCTCTCTCTTTTTCCATGCAGGCAGATCCTTTTAACTAGCACAAAATAATTACAATTCTTAAGTTTTCTAGTTCTAAGAAAAAGATTGCCATGCAGGAGTTGATGTCTAAGTGATAACAAGTTATCTGCAAATTATTATGTACTGCTCTACCTGGTCACATACAATGGAGAGGGGGACCTACGAGGAGGAGGCAGCTGTTGATTTTCCATGAACTGTTGTGACTTTTAGCTTTTTTTTTGGGGTTTTTATTTCTGTTTTCTCAAATGCTAAAAAAATCTAGGACATACAAAATACATGGGAGCCTGAAGCTTCTCCCTAGCTCTGGATTTTTAAAGCTTATGAACAATTTGCTCACCAAACATCTCTGCAAACCTCTTAATTTTGCAATTTTTTCATGGTTGAGATTGAGATACAATATTGGCGTTGGGAAAACGCCTTGAATCAGTCTGTGGATGAGATTCCCTGTACTCCTGTGAGCCTGAGGACACTGTTTCCAGTAAGAGGTGGTGGTGGAGGGGCTGCCAGTTCGACTGTGGTGAGCTCAGTGCCAGGGCAGTCAGGTGTGCAGCTGTAGCAGGTTGGAGGCACCCCCTCCTGCTGCTCTTCTTGAGCTGCCCCTGGACCTCAGCTGCCCAGAAATGAATCTCTTCTGTCAGGTGTGTTCCCTTTGTCACTTGTACATGGTGCCCTCCCACCCTGTCTCTGTATTCCCTTTTCCTTTAAGATTTTTGAATAATGGGAGTTGATAGGTAGGGTGCCTTTTGCAAGGATATCAGACTTGCAAAGCACAAGGATTTATTATGTTGAAACAACCTAAACAGCTCTGAACTGAAACAATATGCCAGCACTTCAGGTTGCTATTTACTCTTAGCATATTCTGCATCTTGATTCCTAATGTATGCTAACTCTTTCATGTATTCTTAATGAAACACTTAGTTTGATTTGTTTTCTTCACCTTTCTCTACTGAATATTTAGCTGCCAAGGGAAAATTAATCAGTTTCTGAATCATATATAAGTGCTTTAATGTGTTTTATTGTTTTGGTTATGCTATATTCTCAATTGCTAGAAGAAATGATTGAAAATCAGGGTAAGAAAAGTTTGAAGTTGGAAGTGGGGTGTTTTCAATGAGAATTAATCTGTTCCCACAGTTTACTGAAGTTTTGTTAATTGTAGGGCATGAAGAAATCTTAATCCAGAATATCTTTAGAGGTGATCTGGCTCAATAGCAAATGATTCCAATGCTGAGCTCAAGTGTCAAGGTGGAACTGATGCATGAGGCCAGACTTGGTGCTCATAGCAACTCTGGACTTGGCTCTCATGTTCACAGATTACTGTCAATTACTGACTGCTTTGCTGCTCAAATTCAGAGGAACATCTGCAACTGCTGCAAGACTTCTCCTCAGATGTGCTGGGGTTCGAAAATGTTCTGGCTAAACTAGGCATTAACTCTCTTGAAAAATACATATATTTCAAATCCAGTACATAGTGGGTTTTGTTCCTGTTCTCTAAAGTTGACACTCTGGGCATTTTTCATTACTTCTGGCAAATAATTATCAAATGTCTAAATCAGTATTTTATACTTGGTATCCAGAGTTTGTTTCTTTTGTTCCTGAATAACCAAAAATGTAATGACTACTTGAATAAACATTTAGATGTAGATTCAAAAGTGCTCCTGTTATTTGAATCACCATTGTCCTATTTGCTTATCAGTGCTTGATAAGAGCATATCTGAGCTTGGAGTGAGGTGGTGACAAGTGGATTTGAGTGAGATATCCTGAGATCACTGAAACTTCCTGATGCCTTCAAGCAACCACTTAAGGCCTCAAACATTTTATAAGGGAATCTCCAACTTGGGAGGATTAATTAGCCCTCCAAGGCAAATCTTGTGTGGTATAACCAAAAGGATACCTGGTGAAAGAGCATGTTGTTGTTTTAATTTCCTAAAGTTAATAGCATAATAGGGAGAGCTTAATCAAGCTTGTGCCTGGGTTCTCAGCAAAGAACTTTGTGGCTGAGTGATGAGCTGTATGCGAGGGGTTGATCTGTTCATGGAGCAGAAAAATACCAGTGATGATTTGTCCTGCAGTGCCTGCCAAGATGCACCTAGCAGGATTCCTTAAAGCTGTTGAAAACAGGCTAAATGTGTTATGAGTACTTCAGTCTTTCAGTCTGTTTGCCCTCTTGCTGCTGAGTCTTCCAGAAACTGCAGAAGTGAGGTGGTTTGGGGGTTGGTAGGACACTGGTTCAGTTTGAGTCTCATGTCATTTTACTCTTGGCCCTTGGAGGGTATGGCATGCATGAGTAGACAGGGTTTTTAATGTTTTTGTGGTGGTGGCTTAAGGAGTAAGTGGTGGAAGTAGGCATTTGTTGTGAAAAAGATGGAGAAGGTAAAGGAGTTGGGCAAGGAAACATGCTGCTGGGGAAGTGGGGACTGCATGTCTGAAGTGACAGAAATTCTTTGTGCATGTACTGGCATTGGAGGAGCAGCTCTTACCTTCTCCAGAAACGGCTGATGCCTGCCAGAAGCTGCAAGTTCAAAGTGAGCCTTGCAAAGTTCCCTTGCCAGTGCAAGGCAGAGATTAGAACCTGTTTAAGAACTGTGGCTCATATTATGGCCCCATTTATCTATTCTTTTGATGTCTGAAAAACATGTTGGTTTGATTGCTGGCCCACTTATTACTGCTGTAACCATGGCTACTGGGCAGACAGGCTGTGTACTCTGAGCCTTACTGCCTGTGCACTGGTAGAACCTGACACTGGATAGGAGTCTAAAATCTTACTGCTACAGATGATGCATATTTTTACAGAAAGGTAGGGGAAGGAAGAAGTTTCATGGTGGTAGTGTGCTGTGGTGTTTCATCAGAGGTGCTCCTGACTAAGAAGGAACCAGCAGTTAAATAATTCACTGTGGTCTAGCAGAATTTGGTTTTGTTGGTCCTGTCTGCCTTTAGCTTGCAACATGGAGTTGAGTGAGATTTAGAAGGTGAAAAATAAATCTATCTCAGAACATACATCAAGATCAGATAGAATGAGTAATAAGCAAAGCCTTCCAAAGTCTATTAAATATCCTTGGCTACTGGGGAATTGGCTTGCTCTTGGTTTTGCTTAAAGAAAAGTAAATGCTCTGTCAGTTACTTCAGTTTATCTGGTTGAAACATTCAGGGGTAGTTCAAGTCTGGGGTTTGTGGATGGGCAAACATAAGTTTCAAGCAATCATATTTTTAGCTTAGTCTGCTGTAGAGTTGCATAGAGATGATTGATTAAGGAACTTTTGATTTATTTGGTATGGATCTTTTTTCAGTTCTTTATACCTAGTACAACTCCATTTTATCCTGAAACTATTGCTGATTATGCCTGCTGGCTACTTTTACTGGCTTCCAATGTAAATGCATTTTGGGAGCAGGGGTAAAACAAAATAAGTACCTTGGGAATAACCCTTTATGAAAGGCACAATGGGGAAGATTGTCTGTGCTGGAGCGTGTGGTTGTAAGCTGTGTCTGCATACTGAGGTCTGTGATATCTCTGGTGGAGATAGAACTCCTGGTTACATTGTTGCCATTGCATGACCGTGGTGGCTCAGTTCTGTGTTTTGTGAAGTGGAGGTGATGCTACTTGCCTTCCAGGGACAGCCTGTAAATTAATGTTTTATTAGATCTCCTCAGTGACACTGGCGGGCTGTGTCTGCCAAGTGTTCTTTTTCTGTTCTTGTTCTGCCAAGTGCAGCTTTAGGAGCATCCTCCCCTAATTCACCTTGTCAACTCCAGAATAAATGGGCAAAGCTTGCAACTTGTTTTTGAGACACTTATTTGAAGAAACTAAAATTGTTCATTAAAGCTATGTTGTGGGTAACAAAACCCCACAAATCTGTATAGCAAACTCGACACTTCTGAATTTAGCATATTCTGACTGAATAAATACCTTTATGGACAAATTATCAGCTTGCTTTTGAAGGTAATTGTACCAGAGTAATGTCAGTTATTTCCAAGTGAATTTTTTGTGTTCTTCTGAGAGTTTTTTCCCATAATATCATGAGGATTTCAACTGGGGACTTGCTCTGGCCTCGATGTTAGAAAAAAGGATGTTTGTGTAGGGCTAGGGTGGATAGGTTAATCTTCAATGCCTTTGTAGTTATCCAGTATTACAGCTTGACTTTTTTTGAGGTTTCTTGACAGTCTTGTGGGGTTTTTTAGGATTGCTGTTTGTGTGTTAAATGATTTTAAAAGAAATTATGTGAGTAAAGACTTGCGTGGATTGTGATATAGTATATGATCAATAGTAGCTGTAATAAAAACACTCTGATTACATCCATGTGAATAACAATTTTTGCTCAGGTGTGAAAACTGATTTAAAGTTGTTTGGATACCCATGCACAGAGAAATATCTCTTGGTAGATGAGGATGGGCAGAAGAGAAGATACATGAAAGAGTGTTCAAATGGTACTTAAAAAAAAATTAATCCAGGCTTCCAGAAGAAACTTTCCAGCCTCCAGAAAAAGGCAGAAGTAACTTGAGTTGAAAATCCTCACTGATTATTTTTTTCTCTCTTAATCTTGCAGCTGATTGTAATGCTGTTCTTAAAGCTCTACAGCCCATTTTTCAGGAGCAGGGAATGACAGAAACAGTTCATAACTGGGAAGACCATGGTTATTTAGTAACCTACATCAAAAAAAATGGCAGGTGAGTAGATTTTTCTTTTGATTATGTCTCTGCTGTCCTTCCTTTAAGTATTTATTTCTCCCTCTTGTAGTCTTGATAGGGCAGGCTATCCTTTTATCAGCCTTGTGGATGCAGTAGCTATGATAAAGCCGAATATTGTTTCTAATCTGGACTATGTCGTTTTGCAGTTTGGATATCAGAAGGTTGAACTGCTCAGTCTGATCTGTACCATAGAATGGTGCCTGGGTCTCAGCACTAGTCCTTCCAGATGCAGGAAAGCTCAAGTCAGTTCAATGTATTTGTAATTTTCTGAACATTAAATATGTCCAAACGTGTTGGTGTCTAACCTTGGCATGTGAACAATGACAGCTTTGTGTCTGTCTGTATTTACATGCTGTTCTATGCTTCAAATTCTCAAGCAGCTTCTGAGGTAATTAGCAGCATGATAAGGGTGATTGGTGTCATTAGTGACACAAAAGCTGAGTCTGCTGGGACAAACTGATAAGCAAAACTACATTCACTTTATTTTCAGATGCTGCTTCACAGTTAGTTGATTATGGTGTACATTAATCTGGTCTATTTATAAGTAACTACCGTGGTTTTATTGCACTAAATTTGTTTATCGTTATTCAGTTACTTGTTCTTGTCATAATTGTGGCAGCTGCTGCTTTAGGGTTGCCTGTTTTCTTTTTGCTGGTTGGATTTGTTATGTTTGGTGGTTTGTTCTGTTTGTTTGTTTAATTGGGATTTTTTTGTGGGGGGTTTTTGGGACCCAAATTAAGGTAACAAGTAAGTGGATATGAGTAGTTCTATGTTTATCATTCTCAGTTGTGTTCTATGAAGTTTTTATTATATTTCAGTTAGCTTTTCAAATGTGGCACTGGCTTTTTCTGCTCAAAATTACTTGTTTTTTTATACTTGATATGTCTAGAAAAATCTGTTAGTTGTATCTTGCTTTTGTACAGCCTTGTTTATTTTGTCTTTAATTACATATGCTTTATGTTCTTCCTGAATTATTTGATCAACATTGCAGTTCTGGTAACCTTTTGTCTCTGAGTTGGTGAAAATATAGCAAAGTTGGTAATTTTTTTCCTCTGTAATAGTTGGTAAATATCCTTCCTCTCTATTGTTAAGCTTTCATGTAATTCTAAAAAGATAATATCAAGTTTCTACCAACTCTGAAGAATTAAAAGATATTACTTTAAAGTAAAAAGAAGTTAGAAGATTAAAAGGTTGGTTTTATTTGATTACATGGCCTCATGTTGCTTTTCTGCATTTCCTTGAGTGTTAGAGGTATATGAGATGTGAATTCTCAAATTGGGTTTTCTCTTTGCAAATTCATCTGATCATTCCCCTTAAGATGATAGCCTCTTCTAAAGGAGCAGTTTCAGAGTTAAATTGCCTGTCTTTTGATGTGTTCCAGGAACTTCCTAAAAACCAGTGTTTTGTTGCATAACTTTTCCAGGACATAAATGAACTGGCATAAATGAACCTGGAAGCATCTCTGAGAAAGGTTCTTATAGAAACCTAAATTTTACAGTATCTGACTCAATTGCTCTTGTTGCACTGTCAGCTGAACACATGCATAGGGGAACTTTCTGTGACTTTTGGGACCTCAGCAATTTTGTTTCCTCTGCTTATACAACAAGCCTGAATACTTTTTTTTTAAGGTAGCCCTAAACAATATATTTCTGCTAGTGTAGTTTGTATTTGTTTGATGTAGTTTCAGTTAACTTAAACAAATGAGGTTGTAAACCCATAAAACCCAACAGACTGGACAGTTCAAAAACCTTGCAGAACAAACAGGTTTTACAAATTGCGAGAATGAACCGATGAACGTATGGATTTCAACTGACTAAATAATTAAAACAGACCTGCCTAGTTCTGTTTTAATACCAGCAAGTTTGTCTGCACTCTATCTTAGTGCCTTAAAATATCATACATTTTAATTAACATAAAAATATTACCTGACACAACTACGAAGAAAGTAGCCAGGGTGTGCAGGCTTTTCCTCTTCTTGCCTTGCAAAACAGTGTGTTTGGCAAGGCAAGAAGAGGAAAAGCCTGCATGCCCTGGCTTCATTTCCAGCAGCAGCTTGTAGTAAAACTTGGAAAAAAAGACTTGTGATGTAGGTATGTCACAAGCAGCTCTTGTAGGGATGACTGGCTACAACAAGTTCCCTAGAAGGAGAGATGGAGGGGGTGCTGTGAGTCAGGGTTTGTGAGCATGTGCACACAGATATGTTTTTAGCCAGCCAAAGGTGACTGAGCCATTGCAAGACAGATGTGCAGTTGATGTAACAAGCTGGGTACTAATCCCTGGGAAAAATATCTGAGATGAGATAGTAATGTGTTGCTAAACAGTGTCTGTACTCCTGAGTTTGCTGAGATAACCCCCATAGCCTGCAGGGTGCCCTGTGCTGCACTCTGTGGAATTGTGGGCCCTGCTGTTGACAAAGCTGTCTCTGACAAAGCCACCAAGTGAACAGCTCCATGGAGGGCTGCACTGGTGGAATGAATTGGAGCTGATTTGGGGATTAAGACCTGCTTTCCTGTTGTCATTACCAAAGCAACAGATCCCTGTTCTCTTTTGTCCAAAGCTAAGCAAGCAAAAGTCGTATGTGGCAACTACCTGGTCCATTTACTTCGTGATTTGTTCTGACAAAAAACCTAATTGAGGGAGATTCAGCTGAAGATATTTACTAATGGGGTTGTCAACACAAGGTCTGGAGTGGGGCAGGGAATGGCTCACTTGAGCCACTCAAGTTCTCTGAAGTGGTGGGGATGGATGCATTCCTCTGTGCTTTGCCAGCCCCCTTGCCCAGACACTGCTTGGGGAGCTGTAGCATGTGCCAGAGTGGAGCTGTCTCTTGAGTTTTGAGTCTCAAGCAGTCTTGTTTTTCTGAGCTGTGTATTTTTTAGATTCCTTCTAGAGTGGTTTGTAGGGTCACTTTAAGCAGCATACTTTTACAGAAATGTCACTATCTTGGACTAAACAGTTAAAAGTTAGGTTTAAAACATGTGAAATTTTTATCTTCTTTATTGTATATGTGACTTTGTACAGTCATACTGCCTAGTATATTCCACAGATTGAGAAGTGTTGTTACATCTAAGTTAAGGAGAAAAATCAGTGAAGCTAATCTTTAGAAACTGCTGTCTTCTGAACTAATACTTTGTTTTAATCTCATTACTGCTTGTGAGCAACTCTCCTTTTATCATACTGCATAGAGCTATCAGAGTTTTTCCTTGTAAATCTCTGCTCCATCTTTTGTCATGCTCCACCTTGAAGTTCCTAAAAAACCCCCAAAACCTGAAACTTGAGTCATTGTTTATACAGTAGAAGAGTGTCTTTTAGAAAAGCTTTGACCTCCTTTATAGCACACATCCATTTTTAACTTTGGTGTCTGAATTCTTGCTTAGAGAAGTATAACCCTACTGCACTTGGCTTCACTGTTCACAGCAGTGCAAGCTTTACCCAGTTGAATTTGGTTTCTGTGTCACAGAGATTCTGAGTATGTTAACACTGTGAAGGGGGAGGGGAGCGTGATTACTTTTTTTCTTTGTTAGTCTTTTGCTAACCACTCTGTATGCTAGACAGCATATTTTAAAGGAGCAGGATGAACATTCCTCAGCTCTTTGTTTCTGGCTAAAATGTTGTAGTTGCCTATGGAGTGACCCAGAGTGTAAAAATGGGCTGAAGAATAGGAAGCAGTTGGTAGGAAGCAGCAACAGCTTTTATTGGTTTGATTTTCTTATTCTGTAAAAACAGAACTGGACTAATGGTATAATGAAGAAATGTGATTGCCTAACTCCTTAAGGTCCCTCAAGTACTTTGTAATTAATGTGAAGAACTTAAAAAAAGTGTGTTTTAGTAAAACAGTATCATGCCAGTTTGAAAAATTTTACGTTTTCCTGGTATAAGCAAATTTTTATTTCCTCTCTCATTGAGTAGTTTGACAGGTGATGCTTTTAGTAGCAAGCTGTTTTTTAAATACTTGAACTATTCTCTTTTTATAGTGATTCAAAGTTAGTCAGCAGATAAAAGCTTTGATGGGTTTGTAGGTACTGTCTTTCTATCCAGCTTTTTTCTCTGGGTGTGGTGGTTTGGGAAATCCTTTCGTGGGTATGTGGGATTGCAATGTTCCATTGTTCTCTGCAATACAATTAACTAAGGTAGGGTAGTACATTTTGGGTTAGAATGATTTGATCTTTGCTTCCTAGTTCTGTTTCAAGCAGTTACTTTTTGATTTGTGCAGTTTGGAATTATTTGTTGACATCTGATGCGTTCTGATGTTCAGGTGCTGAGATGCAGCACTCAGTAGAATTGTGTCTGTAGCTGACACCTGTGCATACCAGCACAGAAAGCTTGAGCACTGCCTTGGAGGCTGTGACAGATATACAGGTGCAGCAGCAAGTGAAGTGTTCTTACAGTGGGGGCTGCTTTTCAGGTGCAGATTTCCTTGCCAGATGGAAAGGAAGAGGATACCTCCTCACTGAGCTTTTTTTCCCCTTGCTACTTTTATGAAATTACATGCAAGCGCACATCAAAAGTGTGGCAGGTGGCTTTTTTTTTTTTAAACATGTATTATATTTTTCAGAAAGATGAGACAGTAGGGGCTAATTTTGAAGCAAACTTTATTTTTCCGCTATTGGATTCTAAACTAATCTTTCCTGTATATTTATATATAGAAAATGGAAACTATTCTCATTGTTTTAAAGAACCCTCTCCCACATGTTAAAAGAGCAGCTACTGATAAAAACCTGTGCTCATATATGTTCTGCCAGGCAGAAAAATGTAAAGTGACAAAAGCCAGCATAGCCTTTGCTGTCTGCTGACTGAAGCTGGTAACTTCTTGTGAGTTCAGCTTTGGCCTACCACTACTGCATTAATGCTACTTAATACTGACTGTTCATATTTGAGTCTGTTGGCTGTGTGCTTAAATCTTTACAGGCATTTTAGCTTATTTTAGGTGTTTCTTTTCATCCAGATAACTTATATCCAAGGTATAACCAACCTGTACCTGTATTATTGTTGAGAATTTTGGATTTCATTCAAGTTTTTTTACCATAAAATAGCTCAGAATATCAGCCAGAAACTTGGAACTTGGAGTTTAGTCCCATTACACAGCCTGCTGCCTGCCTTTCACCTCATCCCCCTTGCCCCAGGTGTCAGGACCCTTCTGTTCTGCTAGAGGTGACAATTGGATGAAATGGATGGTTCTGCAGGCTGTTGTCTCTGTATTCTAATGCTGTCATACCACTTACAAATCTGTGAAGTTGTGTGGCTGTACTTTCAGAGCAACTCTGCTCTCTGCCTCTCACCTCCCACCTCAAAGCAGGGGCAGGAATATCCCCTGCTGAGGCTCTCATGGAGTCACAGGGGAAGTGAAGATGTCAGCTGTCAAATCTTATGACAGCTGTGTGATTCTTGTAGGAAATTAATTTAAAAGAGAGCTTGAGTTATGGACAGTCAATCTGTTGCTCATTTGTGCCAACAGCATCTCCTGGAATATGGAAATAAGCTGATAAAAAGTTTTTCTAACAGCAAAAATATTTGACACCATGCCAGTTTTAGGGAATCAGAGCTGCCTTATGAAGTGCATATACATTTTCTGTCTGTACTGCCACAGCTCTGAGGGCATATGGACTTAACCCTTTTCAGTATGAATGGTCATATCCAAAACCTGCTGGAGTGGCCAGTACTTCCATCTTCAAAGTTCTGCTCTTTTGTCCTTCTCTCCTTTAAAAAACCCCAAACCCTCATGCAAACAGAATCCTGGTAGGCTTTTGTGTTTCCTCACCAAAACCCTGTGTCAGAGGACACCTAGTGGGGAAGCTCTGGGATGGAGGGAGGGAGGGAGGGCTGCTCCCCGGTGGTGACAGTCTGTGTGCTCTGGGTGTGCATGTGTGTAGTAAATGGAAATGCCTCTTCTTCTGGGGACAGGACCTGTCTGCAGAGTCTTGAGAAAGACTCAGACTGCCCAGACCCATCCTCTGAAGAGAACTGGGTGACAGTAGTAACAATGAGAGTTGCAGATCACTGCTGTTCCAAAGCCAGCAAGGTGTTTTTATTCTTGAGTTGCTTCAGTCAGTTTCATAATTTGATTGTTTTACAGTTAGCAGAAGTTATCTTCAGACAACACACAATATTCAGGGTTTTATCTCTGACTGCAGCTGAGGGCTGACAGTCCCAGCACCATGGGGAAGGTGGTGTTCCTATTGAGGCTGACAGTTTGCAAAAGGGGCTCTGGAAGAGACAAAAAAGGTGGGAGTGGTGGGGAGATGAAAGGTCACGTAAACTTTGTCATAACAAGAGTTGGTTTGTGTTTTCCTTTGGGGCTGAGTGGGGTGATAAGAGGAGGCAAGCAGAGAACGATACAGCTTTATCTGAGGTTTCTGTGTTGTACTAGTGCATTTCTATCCCTGAATACCCTTTCTTTGTTCAGCCATTCCTGTTCTCATCCCCTCTTCTGCTTTTTTTTCCCGGTGTATGTTTTTCTCCTCCGCTTCCTTTGTAGCCTTTCTGTTTCTTTTTGTCTTCTCTCCTCCCTAGAATAGGAAGGATATTGCCTCTGCTACACTGTTTCATTGTGTCTTTCCCCACTGCCCTTAGTTCTTGTTATCCTCATTGCAAGTTCTTGGAGATCCACTATTTATTCACCTACTGTACTTAGCCTGGCAAGGCCTTGCTCTTTGGTCTTTAAATGTTTCTGTTGTAAATATACAGTAGGAGTTTTGTTGACTTTGCATGTGTATTCATCAATGAGAGTTTGCTGTGCAATTTCTTTGCCAGTCAGAGCTGTGGTTTGCTCCAGGATGCTTATTGTTTTTCACTTACAGATTTTTATTCAGCTTTGAATGTGATCAGTGTCTCTGAATTGTAACTATAAAAAAAAATGAAAAAACAACCGACCAAAAAAATGAAACTACCAGTCCTAGCCACCCTGCCTGCAAAACAAAACAGAGACACACCCCCAGAAGTGAAGAGGAAAATACAGAGGAAGGAAAGTGTCCAGATGTTTTCTTAAGGATTGTTTTCAATTAAAAAGCCTAAACCAACCCACCTGTTCCAGCAGGCCTGTAGACTAGCAAGCAGTGCATTCTCATTGTACCATTGTTGTTGTGGCTTAAACACTCTGTCTCACTGCCTTGCTTCCTACTGGTTTTATTAGTTGTTTAGTGATAGGCAAGTTCTTGCAACTTTTTCTCTTTGTGACTTGAAGAGGAAGACTCGAGCTGGCACTGCCAACAGTTACAGATGCTGGGGAAAAATACTCATTCTGAACTTTATACAACTTGCTTTAGATTTTCTTTCCATACTCTGATTTTTGATAATAAATTTGTCATTACTATCTGTGTTGTAGTTTTGCCAATTTGAGAATTCACCCTCATGGACTGGTGTTGGTGGATCTGCAGAGCTACAATGATGACATGAAAGGAAGAGAAGAAGTTGATCAGGTATGAATGTTGCTTACCTTACTAGGATTACCTAACTGTATGGGGAACCCCTTTTTAGTCAGGCTTATCAAAGTCTATAGTGGTAAAATATTAGAAATATTGAAGTCAGTTCAAACCTGGGTGCTCACAAATGAGGAGCAGTAGCACCTGTTGAAGTTGTGCACACGAGTGCATGAATGCACACACTCCTCTGCAGGTACTGGGCCTTGTGTTTTTTGTAATATTTGTGAAAATTCAGCAGCCTTGGTTAGGGCTTGGGTCTCTTCAGCTACCCAGGGCAGTGAGGGAGGACATGAGATGCTCAGTCTGCAGCCTGGTGCATTAGTGTGAGACTCCTTTGTACTCTCTGTTCTGAGAGGTAGGAAGTCTCCATACTCAATCTTTTGCACCATGAAGAAAAACAACTTCATCTTCCCTGGCATGAAGGCACTAGACATTGAATATTGCAGGGGAAGAGCCCACTGCTGTAGCAAGAATGGAACTTTGAAGGGTTCTCATGTTCCCTCTTTGGATGTGTTGTCCTGGAGAACAGCTAACTGCAGTGATCACAGCTGCTGAAATGTGCACATTCTTGCTAGTAACAAGGCTGAGGAGGCCAGCTAGTTACTCTTGGGCTTCTAATGTTACATTTCAAAGCTTTCTCATAGCAGGTGCTGCTTTATTGACCTCCAGGTAGCTAATTTAACAGATATTTTGCATTAAGTGCTGGTTTACAAATTCCTACCTCTTGTTTCCTATTTTTTGCAGCTTCTAAACAAAGTAGAAGAAAGAATGAAAGAGTTGATTCATGGTAACATAAAAAGGGTGAAACGGTAAGATTGTACCTCTACTTCTGTATGTGGCTTGTCTGCATAGTTACTAAAGACAATAAGCAAGTTAGGCTTTGCTGTAATGCAGTGAATAGCCTGGAGTGTGAAGATATGGATGGGAATTTTTAGTTTCTTGCAAGGATTGCATGAAATAGAGAAAAATGCAGTGTGGAAGCAGGGGCAGACTGCTCTGAAAGAGCCAGGGGTGGCAGAGGAATAGGCCATGGCATAAACAGTACCCTGTGGGCCACATGCCAGAGCTCATGGAGAAGGTGAGCTGGTGATGGTGACCAGAGCTCATGGAGAAGGTGAGCTGGTAAAGGTGACCAGGATCAGACCCAGCCCTGTGGTTGCAGGCTGGGCTGTAGTACTGAGGCAACTCTGAGCATGAGCTGGGTGTCAGGGCTTAGCAAAAGACTTGGGCAGGTGGGGATGGAGCTGCAGTGCAGCTCTGGCACAGGGACCAGGGGTGAGGATTAGAGCTAAAATGGAGCTCAAGCCCACAGAGACTTTGCCCTGACAAGGTTTCCTGCAGCCCTTTCCCACATCTCTGCCTCTGCTGTGCCTCGTGGTGCTTGCTTGTGGGTATGTGTGGTTTACGGACCTGCCAAGAGGGTAGCTATGTTTTGTAGCAAATTTTTATAATTAAACTTAAGGATGGAGACTTTGCAAGCCCTTTGTCAGTTAATATTTAAATTCAAGGCTATATCTTAAAATTTAAGGACTCAAATTGCAGCTCGTGGCCTGGTGCTGAAATAACTTTCATACTGGATGTGGCTTGTTATCTTCGGGGTGACTGTTTGGCAGTGACTGATACCTTGAGGCCAGGGAGCATTTACTCTAGGCATGCACATGGTAGAAAGTGCAGCAGGTGCTTGAAGGAACATAAAAGTGAAAATGGGTCAAGAAAAATAAAAGCAAGTGTGAAATCAACAAGGCTCAGTAAAGCCAAGAAGCAAACTACAAAAAATAGGAAAATGGTTAAGCAGTACTATGGCAGAAAGTAGATTTGAAAGTTATGAAGAGTGTAGAAGCAAAATGGTAGCAATTTGAAAAGTGGTATTATACTTTTGCATATTATTTCTGTTTTACAGTTGTATGTAAAACAGAGTAATTATCTTGTTCCTTCAGCCTGGTAAAGCCTCACAAAAGGTGCACAGTGTATGAACATAGATGATCTTGTATCTGTGCTTATGGAGGAGAAGCTTTCTGAGGTTGTTTTGATGCTGAAATGATAAAGGGAGTTTGTTGAATCCCTGTGATAGGTATTTCTTAAAAAACAGGTCAGGGCAATGTCTGCCTGGAGCAATCTAGATCTTTTGCTTACCTTAGTATGGGGAAGTGAACCTCCTAGAACAGTCTATTTGGCATGGGTCTTGTCACATGCTCATCAATGTCTTTTTTTTTTTTTTTTTTTTTTTTTTGCTTGTTTTTGGTTTGTGGGGTTTTTTATGGGTTTTCTTTGGGTTCTTTTTAATTTGTTTTGCATTGTTTTTGTTTTGGTGCCAGCCGCACCCGTGCAGGTGCAGTAGGATGAAAGTAGCTGGAGAGGTTTCTCACGCCTTTTTGTTGTAAGGCAGGGTTGCCCTTGCTCCCGCCCTGTGCCGCCATCTGGCGGCTCGCTGCGGGTAGGAAGCGTTTCTGGAACGTTGATTGGGAATCCCTGGGGAATTTAGAAGAAGCCTGTTGGATCTGATCTTCTGCTGCAATCTCCTGGAAAAAACCCTTTAATTCTGTGAAGTGCGTGTGGGAGATGTGATGAACTCTGTGCCTGCACGTTTTGCCTAAATGCAATCTCTGGTTGTTTGCTGTCATTTCAAAGATAGTTTGCCTTTACAGGTGTAATGCTGGTTTCAACCAAGGTACATCTCTATGGAATTTTAAGAAATCCTAATACCCACAAACAACATACCCAAAACAGCCCTAGCAGACACTTGAACCACTTTTAAAAAGTAATGCAGACTATGAAGTGATATAAAAGATTGTGGTTATGTACTGCAGGCTGACCCAGCTCAGTTGGAAATGCTGTCATAGTTCTCTTTTTGTTTCTTTATGTGTTAAAATGTGTCTCAGTATAGCTTCAGAATGAGATCTACTTAATCTCAGAGAAATGTCATTCTTAACTGAATGAAGATGGGAATAGATTTTGTCATGTTTTTGCCTGCATTCTGTTTTTGTATTGTATTAATTTCTAGTCATGAGCTGGTTCTTCTACAGAGGCTCGTTCATGATGAAAATTCCATCTCTTAGAGAGAAATTCACAAGTACATTGTAGAAGTTGTACATAAAGAAGAACCATGTAAACTACCTGTCCATTAGCAAGTTATATATATTTAACATACAGCTGGTAGGTTTTATATCTGTTAAGTGTTAAGTTAACACTTAATGTGGTAAGTTTTCTTAGAAGTCTCTCACAAATATTATTGTGGTGAATCCACAGTATGTTTGAAGTGGATTTAAAAAAAAAATTCCAAATTTTTGTAATCATCTTTCAATCATCTTTTTGTAATCATCTTCATCTTTTTGTAATCATCTTCATCTTTTTGTAATCATCTTTCAATGAAAGTAAAAATCTTTCATTTTTTTTCAGGTTGCCAGCCATTTTGAGAGGAGGTGTTATTGATAGATACTGGCCCACAGCTGATGGGCGCCTGGTGGAGTATGACATAGATGAAGTTGTTTATGATGAAGATTCACCTTTTCAGAATATTAAAATTCTGCATTCAAAACAGTTTGGGAATATTCTTATTCTCAGTGGGGATGTTAGTAAGTATCATCTCATTTAAGGATCTCTGGTATGAAAATGTCAAAAGTGTTGTTTTCTATCTTGCTATGGCAGTTTTAATGGATGTCTAAGGGTAATGGTTCAGATGCTGGAAACTGTTTGTGTATGTACACATATATCTGTTCCTGTATATTCAGGATGTTAATCAGGCTGACCAGAGTAAAATCTAGAGTTAAAAACAAAAAAAACAAAACATTTTTCCTGAGTTAGTATCTTTGCTGCAGAAGGTGGCCTGGGAGAGCAGAAGATGGTGTTCTATAGCAGAGCTTGCTCTCCATTCTTTTATATGAACTTTTCTGTTTGTTGCCAGTCCAACTTCTAAGAGCTTCTCTTTGGCAAACAAGTCAGTCTTTACTGACTCTCTACTTTATCAGTCTTCAAAACACAGTGGAGTTCTAAAGAAATATGAAGTGACCTGGCACATGTATGTATAGTCTTGCTGCTCCCTTGATTCTCTAAGGGAGTTTCCTGCTTGGTGAGGTATAGGACAGCTGTATCTCAAACCATTTAGCTGCTTTATTGGTGAACAAATAATAGAACTTGAACTCATAAGTTTATCAAAATAGTGACCCAACCTTTATGTTGGGGTTTTTATATGTGGTACTTCATGTGTGCTGACCTTTGTATTTTTGAAAGTGGACTTAGGAAAGGTGGACTGCTGTTCATTAAAGCTGGAGACTGCTGGAAAATCTAGGCAACAAAAGGACTATGCTTTGTAAAATCTTAGTTCTTATGTTGAAAAGGACTGACTCTGGTAAATGAAGAATGTTGCTGTCCAGGTATAGAATACCTATTTTCACTCTAATGGCAGAGTAATTAAGAAATTGAAATACAGCTTTTTGAAATCATTGGAAGTACCTCTAACAATTCAATTAGCTTTCTGCAACTGTCAAGAGGGCTTCTGTGCAGATGGCAGCTGAAAAGCACTGTTATTGAATTCATTAACAAGGTATTTTCTAGTCCAGATAGAATTGTATTAGAAATCATCAAATTGGATATTCAATTATTCTAGCCAGAAATTTTTATCAGAGTTTAATAAGGAGATGAGGTTTTGCTTGAACATTATGACAATGTGCCTTGTGGGAAGGGGAAGTATGCCATTATTTATTTCCCTTCCAGGGGATTTTGAAATAATGCTTTGTCTCATTTTGTTGTTGTGCACTCATAAGTGAGGTGGTGACTGCCAGGCAGAGTGACAGGATATGCCACAATGTTCTGCTGCACAGAGCTTGGCCCTGCTGGTGTGGATCTTGGCCCTTGTTGCTGCTGCTTGGGAGTGTTACTGCCTGCTTTGAAGCCAATGCTGGCAGCAGACAAGCTGCAGGGCCCTTCAGCACCTGAGTGTTGATGGTCATGTTTGTGTCTGTGCAGGGATCCACTGGTGTGCATCTAGGTTGCTCTTTTTAGCTGGGGTCCACAATGCATTTTCAGAAATTTCCAGCTCTATCTCTTGCAGGATGAGCCTGAGATAAAAACCCACTGAGGTATGAAGTGAGCAGCAAGTTACAAAGACTGATGGTTTTGCTCTGCTACTTTTTCTCTTGGCACACACACAGTACTTCTCAATGCTGAGGTGGCCATTGTTGGGCTCATGGGGAGAACTGGAGAAATCCTGTGTGGGATTCTCATTACTTGGACTGTCTCTGAGAGCCAGGTTGTTTCTGTAGATGTTCTTGCTTTGGTGTGTATTGTATCACCTCTGGATTAATACCAGTTAATGAGAACAACTAAAGATTTAATATTGCTGTCCAATTCTTTCTTCCTTCCATTCAGATCTGGCAGAGAGTGACCTGGCATATACTCAAGCCATAATGGGCAGTGGAAAGGAAGATTACACTGGGAAAGAAGTGCTGATCCTAGGAGGTGGTGATGGAGGTATACTCTATGAGATAGTCAAACTGAAGCCAAAGATGGTTACTATGGTGGAGATATCCTTTGACAAATGGTCCCTCATTCATATCAACTTGAGCTTTCTCCTGATACCTTAACACTGAGCATAGTTACCTGCCAGGTTACCTGATTTGGATGAGGAGATAGGTTTCACTTCAGACCCTTTTTGTCAACTTAGAGAGATCCAGTGACTACACATTTGTGCATCATTATGCAACACCTGCTTTCAGGTTCCAAATCCATACCATAACTCTCAGTAGTAGTTTGCATAAGGCTGGAAAGGAATGCCTTTGCCATCAGACTGATGCTTCCTCTAATAACAGAAGACAGGTCTGTCAAGTTTGGGCTCACTTCTGCCTTCTTGAGTTTGCCTGTTTCCCTAAAGAAAGCTATAAAAAAAATAATGCCTAGAAGCAAAAAAACTTAATCAATAGAAGTGTCAGGACTTGATGAACTGTATTGATGAATTGACCAACCCTGTTCTAAAAACACCAATACAAATCAAGTTTTCAACATTCTGTAATTGGTATAGTTTGTAACATGAACCATTGTTAGCCATATAAGATCTATTTGTTGAGACTAAAAATAATTGTTATAAAATATAGGTTAAAATCTTAACCTAGGTTAACTTTATGGAGTTTTTTTAAAGCCTTACAATTCACATTTCAGGCTTTCATAGTAATGATAACCTAAGCTATCAAAAATACTGGTTAAAACTAAAAAGAAGCACTTTGTGATCATCTGATTTCTGCAGTATAGATTTGTGTAGGTACCAGTACATAGTCTGTGTACCAGTACAAAATCTATGTGCTGGTAACTAAGGCTGATTATTGCAGGATATATACCAACAGACACATCTAATTATTTCTTTGTGAATGCCTCTTTGTGAACTTGTTTCTGAAGAGGTAGAAACCCTTACCTCTATTATTTCTGGAATTTATGATGCCTTGACAAACTTCAAACATTGACCAAATGGTGATTGACGGGTGTAAAAAACACATGCGGAAAACGTGCGGAGATGTCTTAGACAATCTGAAAGGAGATTGCTACCAGGTAATGTTCTGTTCTTCTTTCATTACAACTCATATTTCAAATACACATAGACCTAGTCTGGAAGGACTGCTATGGCAAAGTTTTGGGGGCAAGCCTGCTGATTTAAGTTTGAGAAGCTTTTTTTCCTTTTGTATGACACTTGCATGTTTTAATAACTGGAGTTTATGTTGGAAGTATTTTAATTCTGCTTTAAGTCTTTGAAAATGAATTGCATATGTAGCTTTTAAGGAATATGAAATAGGAGAATGTTTGCTATAACTTGGAAATAAAGAAGAGATAGCAGTAGAACATTGTGTTTAACGTCATTGCTTAAACAGTTAAAAAGAGAGAAGAATGCGTTTCTGAGCTGTTCTGTACTGATGGGAAATAGCTGAATTTGTAATACACATTTAAGAATTATTTTTAATTTGCAGGCAAAATCCCTTAGTATTACACTGCTATTATATTAAGATAAAAACCCCAATAGATGTCATGCATCCCTGCAGCTGAGTTCTTTGTGCTGCATCTGACAGCGCTTACAAATGAGCCCAGGTGTAATCTGACATGTTTTTGTTTTCATTACTGGCCCTTAGATGTTGTCACAGCTATTAACTTACAGGAGTTAGCTAATAAAAACACACTAAAAAAATAACAGAAGTCACATGCTATTCCATGGAAATCAGTGGCCCTTCATACAAATATCTTAACTCACATGTAGGAACTGGTGACTGTTGTCAGCATTTGGTAGAAAGAGCAGTGGTCACAGATCTAGGAACTTCAGTCCTGGAATGCCTGTTTTCATTGCCATACTTACTACAAAGTTCCTCCTCTCTATATGATGTAAAAAGTTGAAAGTGGAGCCTAGAATTCAACATGTATTTAATTTTGTAATTTTTTCTTCCTAATTTCTGTGAATCCACATTTGTTCCTTTTACCTGGTCATTTTAGGATATTTTTATGACTAGCAACAATATTTCATTCTTACAGGTTCTAATTGAAGACTGTATTCCTGTACTGAAGAGGTATGCCAAAGAAGGAAGAATGTTTGATTATGTAATTAACGATCTGACAGCTGTTCCAATCTCCACATCTCCAGAGGAAGGTAAGTCTTCTAATTTATTTGCTTCTGAGAATTTTCACATTTCTGTCCTTTTGCTGCACAAGTCTGCAGCATAAATGCTTTTATTTTTTTCAATTTAAATAGCAGATCTGAGAAAAAAAGACAGCTTTTTTTTTGAATATTAGAAAAGACTAGCAAGTGCCTAGCACTCTTTTCAGTCTCTTATTCCAGAATAATATGAACTCATGTAGCTCTTGAGAAGTATTTGCAGTTCGTACTCCAGTGAATTTTCCTCACTGCATAATTTATTGAAAACTTCAGGAGAATTCCTGTGAAGAAAAACGATACTCCTGCCATCATTGCCATTGTGTATGGTTGGCATTTGTTTTTTTTTAATCCAGGCTTTATTTTTTTTTAAACTTTCCAAGTCTTGAATATGTAATAAGTAAACAAGCCAATAATGTGCTGTTCTGTTTTTCAATCATTGCCCATATGCAGATTCCACATGGGAATTTCTACGGTTGATTCTTGACCTCTCAATGAAAGTCCTGAAGCAAGATGGAAAATACTTCACCCAGGTATGATACTTGGCTGTAATAAAGTACTGCTTTATATCTATTGCAATTTGCATATTTTCATTTAAAAAAAGATAAAACTAACTAAAAATCTACTTCAAGCTGTTTTTCTCTCTTTAATGACCTATCAGACATTTTTCCTGAAAGTTAGGATTTGCTAACTGACTTGTCTTTTTTCATTATTTCAGCTGAATGTATAGTGCTTTTGTCTGGAGCTCAATAGCATAATTTTAAGACTCAGAAAGGCACACTGCAGAATATTGCAGCTAAACAGTTCTGGAAAAGCAGAACAGATGTACTTAATAAAGAGATACATGGTTTTTAAGCTAATTGTAGAGTGTAAAACACAGAAATTTGTCATTCATTAATGTGTGAGAGTGACATAGGTGTGGTGGGATGAGAAAATTGTTATAGTCATCTGTAACAGAATTGTGGTATAGCTTTCAGCAGGTAATACTTCAGGTAATCCTGAATTTGAAATGCCACAAAGTTGTGTGCAATTGTACAAGAATGTGAGAGGAGTCAGCAGATGGTTCAGTGAAGTCTCAGTCTCTGAAGTTGTATTTCTTTTGTCATGCTCATAAACTAGTATTCTGATCTGTGGAGAATCTAAGTTCTGTATTTTAGAACAATATCCTTAAGCTCTGAAGTATATAGAAATTGGTTTACTGTAAAATTGCGCAGGTTTATAAAGAAAAGGAAAACATGGGGGGATGAGGTTTCTGGCAATTCTAGTATGCTGCTCTGTTTTAAAATGCTGTGGTTGTATGGGCAAGAGAAATTATCTTGTGATTGAAACAAAAAATATTATTAATGTGGTTTTTCCACGCTTTAAATTTAAACAGCATTGCTGTCCTGTTGATTGTGAAAATATTTGTGGCAGATTTTGCTATCAAAAGGACACTAAATGTTTAGAAAACAGAGCAAGTTGTTGTCTTACAGTTGCTGTCCTTGTAGCATACACAGTGATACTAGCTCACCTTGTTGGAATGTAGGTAAATGTATATCAGGGAACAGGTTTTGTTGGACTTTACAGAAGGACTCTTAAAAAGAAGCTTGTGCTGAAAGCTGAAATGATGGCTGTGCTACAGCCAGAGGGCAGGGGGTTGTTCTGTGTCAGCTGGAACCAGCAGCCCCTTCTGCTTCATTTGTCCTTATGGGAGGAGATAAGTCAGCTCTCCAGCAAGTGATTGCACAGAAAGAAGGAAAGGACAGCAATCCTGAACCAGCCCTGGTGGGTTTTAGCTGTTGTGAAATGATGCAGTGTTATATTTTGTGATCCCAAAGCAACAAGGTGGTACATGGCAGGTTGGGAAAGAAACAATATTAAAATTGATGTGGCTTAAAATTGAACTTAGGGCTAATGGGTAGCCAGTGCAAGGGCTGGAGTGTAGAAGCAGTGTTCTCTAGCAATTTAGTCTTGCTGATGATGTTGAAAAAAGGACAGTTAATACTGGGACAGACAGCTGTCAGAGCTTTTGATACATCTATTGATAGACTACTCAGCCCATTTGATGGTCCTTGGAGCCACTTCCCAGTTGGGCCTGAAAAAGCAAAATAGTCCTCTGTCAAAATAGAATAACCCTCTCTATTGTGTTTATATGGCCAGGTTTTGGTAGTGGGGGGAGTGGGAAGGGCTCCCTATGTCCAACAGAGGCACTGCCAGCTGGCTCCAGGGTGGACCTGCTCCTGACCAGGGCTGAGCCCAACAGTTACTGTGGTAGGGCCTCTGGGATAAGATTTTTGAAGGGCCAAAAGTTGCTGCACAACAGCCAGAGAGGGAAGTGAGGACATGGGAGAGAAACAGCTCTGCAGACTCCAAGGTCCCCGAAGGAGGGGCAGGAGATGCTCAGGTGCCAGTGCAGAAATTCCCCTGCAGCCCATGATGAACACCATGGTGTAGCAGGCTGTGCCCCTGCAGCCCATGAGGCTCCACAGGGGAGCAGAGACCCAGCTGCAGCCCCTGGAGGGCCCCATGGTGGAGCTTGTGGATACCTGAGGGAGGCTGTGACCCTCTGGGAGCCCACACTAGACCAGGCTTCCTGGCAGAACCTGTGTCCCTGCAGGGGACCCTGCTGGAACAATGGAAAACTGCAGCCCATGGAAGGACTCATGTTGGAGGAGTTCATGGAGGTCTCTCCTAGGGAGAGACCCCACACTGGAGCAGAGTATGAGGGGAAGGAGCAGCAGAAATAACATGGGATAAACTGAGCACAATCCCCATTCCCCATCCTCCATCAGTGCAGTGGGGAGGAAGTAGAGAATTTGTGAATAAAGTTCACTCTGGGGAGAAAAGGGAGGTAGGGGAAGGCACTGTTAAAATTTGGGTTTATTTCTTATTATTCCACTCTGATTTGATGAGAAAATGGAGTTTATTACCCAAGTTGAGTCTCTTTGCCTGTGACAGTAACTGGTGAGTGTTCTCTCCCCAGCCTTATCTCAGCCCTTGAGCCTTTGCTCTGTCCAGCTGAGCAGGGAAATGCCAGGGTGTTTTTTGTGGGCATCTGGCACCCAGACAGAGTGAGCCCTCCACACCCTCAGACAACTCAACAGTCTGGCCATAGGATGAACAGATTATTGGGTGCTTAAAATAAAATTAACTGTGTATAACTTTGTTCAAATTACTTACATTTTAATGCAATTGGACTAACTGAAGCTGGCTACTTGGAGGATTGGTTTAACTATAGAAGGTCAAGCATGACCACTACCAACTTTGGCAGCTTAGTCACACACTGGGAACTCATAAAGGAATTTGAATGTTCTGTTGTGTTTGCTATTAAATGCCAGTGGTTTTATCTCTGTGGAATTGGGAATTTAAGTTACTTTTGCTCCAGCTCTCTACTTCCAGGATGCTTATGTTACATAGCAGGCCTTGCTGAAGAAATCATGTGCCTTTCAAGCACATGTTGTTTGTTGTGTTTTCAAAGTGCAGGACTCTGTGTGTCCCCCAGCCCCTTCTTTGCATTTTGGTTCTCTAAACCAAAAAACATTAAATTTCATCAAGGAAAAGGTCTGAGGGAATGTCCACTTGTCAGAGATCATCTTTGCTATGGTGAGGAAATGCCATAGGAAAAATGCAGCAAAAGAATCGTCCTGGTGACCACTAGCCAGCAATTACAGTTATCTCTTTTGCCTTGACATTATGTTTACTAACATTGAAAATTTCTGTCCTTTGTAGTCTGTCCCCTTGCACCCTGAACAGAATCATGTGCATCTAGTTAGGTTGTCATTTATATCAATGCCAAAGAAATGCTTTACCTAAAAGTGGAGTTGTGTTCACAGAATGCCGTCCTTTCTCATAATGTATTGCTGTCTGTGTAAATGCCACTGCTGGGAAAAATAAATGCTCATCACCTCTTCATTGAGCTCTGCACAAGTTTTAGGAAACGTTCTGATCTGCACGTGAATTGTCAGCAAGCAGGATCTAGTGCTGTCTAACTCCAGATGGATATAATTTATCTGAGATTATAAAAAGAATTATTTCTGGCATGCTGCTCTTAACACACCTGGTGGTTCCCTCGGGATTCCTTCCGTGCTGATGCTCGAAGCAGTCTCCAAAGGCTGCTGCAGGATGTCCTGTCACCACTAGGTGGAGGCAGGTAACCAGTATTGCCTGGCAGTTTATGAACATTTATAGAGATTCTGCCTGTGGAAGGTTTTTCAGACTATTTATTTGTATTCCTAGGGGATACAAGAACTTATGTGGCCAATTTTAAGATGCAGGAGGGACTTCTTCCTTTTTTTCATCTCTGAAAAGATATTAAAGGGCAGTTAGTGGATGCCATTCTCTGCTGCTTTAAGTTTGTGTCTGAGTGTGTTTGGGGAAAAATGCCTCTATTTTCTCTGTGCAAATAGTAATCACAGCTTAGAACAAAAACTTGTATGAGTAGCAGCTGTGCTTTACACACCCTTGCTTTTCTAGCTGCATCATCCATACTGAGTGTTGCAGCCTACACAGGATCTGCACGGAGAGACATGAGCTGTAGGGCCCTTAGCCTGCAGAACTTGCAAACTTGTCTGTAGGTTTGAGACTTTAAGCTTATTTGTGAAAACTTACTGTTAAACATAATCCCACCACTCTGAGGTTCAATGGTCATATGGTATGCTCGTTTCCATTCTTCTTCTGAAACTGGTGCTTTGAAGTGTTTAATATGATATGATGCCATGTCTGTGAGGTGCTTGGTCTTATGTTCTCCAAGGAGAGACAGAGGTCCAGGCTCCCAACCATCACAGTGGAGAGAAATGGGAATTGATAAGGTTGTGAGACCTTGGTGTATCCTGAGGTCCAGTTTCATCTCTAATATACCTTTCTGGCAACTTGTTTTCAGACACTTTAGGTGTTTTTACAGTATTGGACTTTCTAAAAGTATGATTTTTATATGGTCCAAGTGATTCAATTCAAGTGAGTATATATACTTGTAGATATCAGAATGATATGTGGCTTTGGCTTTTGTTTTTCTGAGCCATCACTTGTGCATTCACAGTACCATGTGAGGATTGTCCCAAGAGCTGTGAAGCCAGATGCAGAGACTGGTGGTAAGGTTGTCTTTGAGTGTCAGTGGATTATGTATAGCTAAGAAAATGCCTTTTTCTGTGCTAAGTTTTTGTTCTGTTGATCTAATTTTTGAGGTTGAGAAGGCTGTAATTTTCAGCCTGTTTATGTAGTAGAACCTTTAAAAATACGTCTGAACAGGAATTTGTGACTTCCTGGTTGGGGTCACTCAGCCCAGGCAGAATAGAACCACAGACCACTCCCAGGTTCCAGTAAACAGCACTGACCCACTGAAGGGATCATGTGTCTCCCACACCAACATGTGGCCCTTCACTCAGCTCTCTCTTCCCGGCCACTCTCTAAATGTCCAGACAATCATCATGTTGCTCCATAGTTAGACTCCTTTTTTTGGCTGCTGTGTGGGCTTTCTAATTAGCATTTCCATTGAGGGAAGAGGATTCTCCATGACTGAGCCATGAAAGGAGGCTGGAGGAATGGCTGTATGTCCCTATGTGAGCCTCTGATTTCTTGGTAGTTTGAGAGACTTTAATTAACAGACATTTTCATTTCTGTATGTTATTGAGAGTTTAGCCAGTGGAGGTACTTACAGTTGGGTTTGCCTCCATTATTTCCTTAACAGCCCTCCCTGCCCCCCAAAACCTAAGCCTAGCTTTGGTGCTAGGTGTTTCATGCTCTCTGTCTTACTGCTTATTAGTCACTCTGAAGTGAGGAAGGATAAAACACAACCATGGCCATGTCCAATTCTGGCACATCATAATAGATAAAAATAGAAACCCATGCTAAACATAAAAATTAAACTTCTGTGGCATACAGTCACAGACAAAGGTGGCCCATGACAATGACATAAGGGGTAAGACATGTAAGGAAAAGGGGCCATTTCACCTGCTTTCAACTCACTAGTTTACTTTTTGAGGATTGGAGGAAGCATAGTGGCCTAAGTTCAACATGTAACCAGTTGATGGACACATCCACTTTATAGATGGGCAGAGTTAAATGGAACTTACAGGGTTAATTGAAACAATTTTTTTTTTTTGCTACTTAGTTTAAGGAATGTTTTTTGTCTGTCCAGAACTGTATTTGTTATTTAAATTTGTTGTGCATTGTCCTGTAGAAACCTAAAAACTAAACCCTTGCAACTACAGAATTTATGCCTTGTGAGAGCCCAGAAAAATGTGTATTGGGAGATGGGCATGAGCTGTTGAAGTGGGTGCAAGCACTGAGCAGACTAAGGATGCAAAGGCTGTGAAACAGCTCAGGAGCTGTCTAAGGAAGGTCTTAGAGATTAACAAATCTTAATCTCAAAATTAAAACTGCCTCAAATACTTTTGTGTCAGAAAGATGCATTTTAAGGGTAAAAAAAATTTTTAATTCTCCTAGTTCTTTCCTTCCTAGTTCTTACCAAATTGTTTGGCATGGAACAGAGATTAAGTGAGGGGGTCTGGGGAGAGGAGTTTGGTAAAGGTTTTTGTATATATTGAAAAATTGGCTGAACCCTGTGGGGAAAATAAAAGGAAGTGATTTTGCTTTTGAAAACGTGTAATTGGTGAGTCATCTGCTTTAAACCTTGTTAAACAACCTTCAGTATTAGCTATTGTTTCAGTTATATGGTGTCTGTGCAGAACAAAGAATGCATTGCTCTACTACATGGCTCTTCATTAGCCAGTGGGAGTTAAAGTGAACAGTGTTGCATTCTGGGCTTGGTTCCCTGTGGCATTTTGGTGATATTGGAACATCTAAGTGTGATTGACATTGTTACTAACTCTGTAGTCTTGGTTAATAAAGCCGGTCATGTTTTAAAGAAAGGTGTTCATAATACTGATTTTTTTTCAATAAGCTTATTGAAATAAGCCTTAAGTTTCATAGATTTGATTTTTGGAGGGCTTAACTTTGTGTTGAGTAAAGCCAGATAGTTAAAAAAAATAACTATGCAGAACTGCAAAATCCTGTAATGTTTGTCCAGAAGAAAAATGTTGATAAAAGAGCCAGGTGAGTTGTCTGAAGCTTTAGGCAAGATCTTTATTTGGAGATTAGAGAGTTGTGGGTTTGAAAAGTAAAAATTGTTTTTTGGCATGTTCGTTGTATCTGTAATTTGTTTTCCATGGTGTCTGCAGAGATTTGTCTCTTGCTGGAGAAGGGAGAAATGATGAAATACTGAAGGACAGTCTGGGAAACTGTATACTCTTCTATCATTGTGTATCCTGTTCAACTTCCTACGTAATAGTGGTGTGCTCTGTAAATTACCTAGCAGTGCTCCTATTTGTGACTCAAATTGCACACACAGGTTGTTTTATAGTTTTCTTTTGCATTCAGTCTGTTGAAATAAAATAATATGTTTGGTGAAGGGCGGCTGAACCAAAAAAAACCCACCACAATCCCCTGGATAATAACAGGTTACTAAACAAGTGCTGCAGCAGTCTGTTCATTGTGCTCAGTTTGTGTTAGTCTTCTACTTTTGACAAGTCTCATTTCTTTTCTGATACCCAAACATTTGGGTTTAGAAACCCAAATTTTTATTAGGAAATTTCTACATACAGCAAGTCATTTTCCTTTACCAAATAAAAAAGTACTGATTTGTTTGTGCAATATGACCAAGATGATAATCAAACATGTTTTATGCGAGTTCTTTTGAAGGAGTGCTTTCCCAAATATGATTTTTAAAAGATTAGGGAGTGATAGAATAGAGTGGAGTCATAGGATTTTGTGCTGTGGAAGGAGCCCACAACAATCATCCAAGTCCAACTCCTGGCCCTGGACAGGAGAACCCCAAGAATCACATCATGTGCCTGAGACCATTTTCAAGATTCTGTGTTAACATTTTTTAAGTTGAAGTTTTCTTTTCTACTTGTGGAGACTTGAGCACAATCCAAAACAAAATTGAGCAGGATGCAAAAAATTCAGAGGAAGATGAGTGGAATGAATTCTCTTTTCACTTCCTCTGGAAACAGAAATGTTTTAAATATGCTGTGAAAAAATCCTACCAATAAAAAGTAGGAAAAATAGTATAAATCCCAAAGTCAGAATGTACATTTTACAGTTTGGTTCTATTTACCATTTGATGTTGTTACATGGAAAAATCTATGCAAATGGTGCTGTTTAGAAATACTGATTTCAAATGTCACCTCTGCTTGTTTTAGCCTCTGCCTGTTGTATGATGTATAGAGCACAGATAGTACTTGTTCAAATGCATCTTAGTTCCTTGCTTTGTGAAAATTAATTTTCAGCTGCATCTGTGTGCATGTAATAATTTTAAGGCCATTTAAAAAAATCTGGGAGCACCAAAATTAAGCTGCACAGTAAAACAAGTCTTGCATAACGCCCCGGCTCCTGGATTTAAAACCTTTGCAGTGTCTTAGCAGAGCAACACAAGGTGTGAAACAAAGGCAGTCAGACACTTGGGAAGCATTGAGTAAGTCCTTGGTGCCTGGGGTTCTCATTTCAAGTTAGAGGTCCTAAAATACAGAGTAAGATGTGAATGTAAGGGAGCTGATTTTTGATTAGATCTAGTGTTTTCCGATTGAGCCATCTGCATTCTTTCACAGTCAGGAGCAGGTTACACATGTTATTGAATGGCAGGAGTGAATGAGATGCTGCATTCAATGGTCAGTTAAAAAAAACCCCAAAATTGTGTACTTGTGTGTACACACAAACACTTCCCAAAGTCATTCAGAGCAACAGGAAGATGCTGTCATTCTGTAGATAGAGGCTCTTGATTTAGACTTCTTTCTAACACAGTTTCTGTGCCTTGCATTTCTTGCTATAATTTTGTGGGACTTTGGCTCTTGTGCTGGATCTTTAGGAACTGTGTGTATTTGTTAACATAAAAATTTCATTTTTGTTCTCCTTTTTATCTTCTTTGGCAAACGTTTCTCCACTAGAAGTGGTAAAGTGTGTGGGAAAGCTGAGGATTTTATATATATTGAGAATAGCTCTAGAAAATGCTAGTTAATGCTTCTGTATCTACTGATCAGAAATCAGAAGAGGAAAGGAGGGTTTGTGCTAGATCACAGTACAAGACATTTATACTACATGCTAGTAAACCCAACCACTAGGGGAAGATGGGGACACACATCTCCTGAAGATCTCATCCTGCCCCACATGTGGCCAGACTGGCACATACTGTGTGGGCAGGAGAGATTCACAGTCATCATATAACCTGCTGCTGATGTGCAGTGTTATAGCATGGCTGGTTTAGCATGTTTGGGGCCTATGGGTAGAGCTGAAGATTCCTCCAGAAAATGGTGGAAGTAGAAGACCACAGTTCAATTCATTTGGGTGTCAGTGTGCCAAGGGCCTGTAACAGTATCTCCACCTTGACCACAATCACAGAATATATTTTCTCTGTGCTGTGCCACAGAAACAGTACCCTTCTTTTTGATGAGTCTTCATTCAGTGCCTCATACCTGGAAAAAAACAACCTGAGTGATTTGTAGACCATGCAGTGGTGACTGTATTCAACTTCACTTAATTTCAAATTAGTGTCCAAATAACTTGTATTTGCACATTCTTCCTAAGACTGTTGGATTTAAAGTTGTAAAGTGTTTGCTTGTCTACTTGGTTATGTAGTCAAGAAACTTGACAAAGGTTTTTTGATTGAACTTACACTATTGACTTTTCTTGCTTTGGGTTCTTGGTGTTTGTTCAGTCTGGTGTTCTGGTGAGCTCACTGTAACCACTAAATCTTCAAATGTGTTATGGGTATGGAGAATTCAGACTTCTGATTAGAGCTTTCTCCATATGGGCACCCCAGGTATACATTGCAGTAACTTCTGCTTCTTATTAATACTTAGCCTGGGACAAGGTATTGCTGGCAAATAGGAGTTGCTTAGGGGAGAGTTGGGTGGGGTTTTTTGTTTTAATTTTTTTTGTGTGTGGCGGGGGGAGAGGGATGTTTGGTTTTTTTGAGGTTTTTGGACTTGGGGTTTTTGGGAGGTGGGATGTTTGTTTCTTGGGGTTTGCTTTTTTTTAAAATTCCTCACTCAGTCCTTGATGTTGTTTTACCCCAAAGATAAAAAAAGTATTGCAGGAAAATCTTTATTTTCTGAAGCATGACTTGTGGAAACCCAAGACAATGTAGCCCACAGCCAGAGAACTTCTATATAATTTAATGTATTTTGTCATATTGCTTTGTGGAAGAATTTGTTTAAAATCAATAGGCTATAGTTTTTAAAAAGTTCATTTAAACACTGTAAGATCTAGGCAATGTTAAATAACTGAGAAAAATCTGGATGTTGTAATACTGTTTACTAATAAGTTTAAGCAATTATAAAGAAAATGGTTATGGAGTAGATGTTATAGGTAAACAACACATGGTGGTCTGTTTTAACTGGAAGCCCTCATACAATGATTGCTTCTGCTAATGAGAATATAGATAATCCCCCCCATACTTACCCTTTCTTGAAAGGATACAAATTGTTGTTTGCTGTAGGCAGAATGAAGACAAGCTGTTCAGTGTTTGCATTGTAAATATTAAATATGAAGGACAGCATGTATCTGGTTCTGAAATATGTGGGAGCCTTGCAGTAATGTCAAAATGTATATGTTCATCTGAAATTCTGTTTATTTGCTTGATTGTGACTGGGATTTTTTTTTCTTCAGGGAAACTGTATCAATCTGACTGATGCCTTGACTCTGTATGAAGAACAGCTTAGCAGGCTTTATTGTCCTGTGGAGTTTTCAAAAGAAACCGTGTGTGTTCCCTCCTACATGGAATTGTATCCTTAAAGACTGAAGAAAACTGGAGATTGTGTATTAATAAATCAAGCAAGCATAGATTGTTTGGAGGTAATGAACTCAAGCAAAAAGGCAGTTCTGATTTAAATACTTAATGTTTTTTTCATAGTAAACGAACTGTTGCAGTTTTATTTTGAGGCTAATTGTAGGAATTGTTTTCTAAAAGTGCTATAAATTCATAGCTGGTAAAATGATCAGCACCTTTCATGAATAAGCTGTATTTTTGTTAATGTTTTGAGTGGTGTATGTGATATAGGATAAATTGTGTGATAAAGGTAATACTGCCGGGCAGTTCTGACAAGGCTGTATCTTCTTATTTTCTCTTCTTTTACTAAAATAAGAAACTAACTTCATACAGATTAGCATGATCCAGATCTTTAGGTATTATCTGATAGAGCTATTCTTGAACATACAGTTCAGACTTTACTTTTAAGGCTGGGGAATGGGGAAGAGTGATTCCCATCAATAATTACTAGTTAGTGTTACTGGAAAAAATATTCCAAGTAGAGGGTTATGCATAATTCTCAGCAACCTCCCATTCCTAAAAATAATCCTTCAGAATTTCTTCAGTTTGTGGGTGGTAAGGAAGTTATGTAAGGAGCCTAGAAGTTTAAACTTCAAGCCCTTAGTGTGAGAGGGGCATTTTGATCTGCTGTAAGGTGGTTCTGCCATCTGCATTTGCCTTGAGTGTTTACTGCTTTTGTGGGATCTCCCGGGAAATGTTCCTGCAGAGTGAAGCCTGCTCTGGCTGTCTCTCTTGACAGGAAACATCTTTTCACAATCTACTTATTCATAATACATTAAGCACATGATACTGCCACAGCCTTTCTTGTGTTGTGTGTGTTCATTCCCCTCCCTCCTGTGTCCCCAAGCCCGGTAGTGCTCACTGCTGCAGCCCCCAGACTGACCCCATGCTGACCCCAGCCAGCTCCTCCTGCTTCTCATTATTGTCAGCTCTTTGGGAAATGCAAATTTGACCTTATATTTTCAAGTCAAGAGAATGTGAAGGATATCAAGATACTTAAAGATTACAGTTTCAGAGAAAGTGGTTATTTTTGCCTTTACAAGTGCCAGGCCTTAATGGAATGTGTATGTGTTTTGAAGAGTAGGCATCTTTGATCTGCTGAGTCAAGAAGAGAATCCAGGTAGATATCACTTTTGAGTGTTTTCCCTGCCCTTTATGAGCTACCAGAAGTTTTCAGAATTTAAATATAAGTAAAAAGAACTGCATTTTAACTGTGTACAAGTGTTGCCTTTTTTCCTTAACTGCTTATTTTCTCCAGATGGGTATTCTACACAATTTGGAAGAAACAGACTAACATCTGAACATCAAGATTTGAGATGATCCTAAATGTACATGCTGCATGGAGCATATAGGCCTGCCACATGCTGCATATTGGCATCTTGAACCTTTAAATTATATGCTGTAGATGATCCTGAAACTTAGTCATGCTATTGATTGTGAATTCTTTAAATGTTTTTTATTGTTATTTTAATTTAAAAGCAAATGGAAAATGTATATTTTGACGAGCTAGGGTGTTATTTTTGAAAGTCAACTTAGATGAATAAGCAGCAAAACTATATAGCTGCTGACTGCACTGAACCTTTAGAATGTGATCCTTTTCATTTTTTTGTAGACCTTCACAAACTGGTTGATTAAAAAAGACATCTTTAGCATTTCATCCCTGAAGGGTGGTCCATGGAGTTTTTGTTGGTTTTGTTTTTCCAACAAGATTTTTCATTTATGGTGCTTTTTAAAAATGGGAGAGGGTTTTGTGTGGTTTTGGTTTTTTTAAATGAACACTGCAGTGCTTCCATATAGAGAAGAGCATAACTAAAAAAGAAAAAAAATCTTGCGGGAGAATACCCCAAGTCCTTTGTTGCAAAGGGAAGAAAGCCAGTCTTAAATTTTTATTTACCCTAGCAATTCATCATTGCTGTAATCTCTGCTGCAGAAGAATCTTTGGCCTTTTACCTCCTGGATTTTTTTAGTTGCTGCCATATTGATTATTTGGATTCTGATGTGGATTTCACAGTGGCTTTGTACTGAAGCATGAAGATCAAGTCTGGGTTTTCATTCCACCATGGTGCAAGAAATTGAGTGTAATGAGGTTCATGTGGGCATATCCTCTCCCCAGCCTTATGGGAAGCACTAGATTTTTGAAGTAAAATTTGGCTTAGAGGATGAAGAAATGTGGGTGTGATATGATCTATCTTTATGTGCACCTGTACTGGATGTTTTGAAGAGTGTGTGTGCTTCAGTAGGGTCAGTGATGGTTGTATTGCCACAGATGGCCCATATTGTCTAAGGCTCTTGCTCAGTTAAATTCACTTGCAGTGTAAAAATCAGTAGAAGCTGGGGTGCCTTGTAGTTCTGTTCTGGAAGAAAATGCATTTTTCTTCAGCATTTTCTCATGCTGTCAGAAGTTATATTTTTGTAAGAGTTTGCTATCTAACAACTAAAATATTTGTGCTTAAAAATCCCACTTGAAAGGAGGTGGAAGGATATGACCAATATGTGCATTTTTTACTTTTCCAAGGTAGAATAAGAAGTGTACTATTTCCCTAAACACTCTAATCCTGAGCAATGATGTTTCATTCAACACCCATATCAACATTTTCTTCGTTTTATTGGAGAGAGTTGATTTGCCCCACCAATATACTATTAATGAAAACAAACCATACAAAAGCTGTCCTTTATGTTTCTAAACCATTCATAAAGAAAAATTTTATTGCATGCCACATATATAAACTCTTCATAGACTCTGAGTAGCCTATGCAGAATTCCAGAGTGGTACTCAAAAATGTGCCAAAATTTGCTTTGTCTTTGGCCTATAATTGGTCTAAATGTTTTCAGTTTGGATAGCCAATAGAAGCATTTTTCAGTCTTACTGATTTAAATGATCTCAATTAATTCTCTAATATACACAGGGTGCAGTTCTTCCATGGCCTACAGCTTGTGAATCACTGAATACTCCCAAAGAACAGAGCTTCCCTCTAAACAGAATAAAGTTTCCTGTATTTCCCTGAGTGTTCTAGGTCTGCTGTAGGCATCCCAGAAAATACTTTGATATTATTATCTGTAGTCTAATAGAGACTCTTCATTTATGATCCAGGACTGCAATCAGTTTGTCTAGCTGCAGATGAATGCAGATACCCTGTAAGCAGGTGTGTCCATAACTTTGCAAGCATGAATATTTCCATTGGTTCTTAGTGTGATTACTCATGTAGATGAAACGAAGCCCACAGGGACAGAGCTCAGAGCATCTGTGTTCCTGGGTGAGCTTGGCAGATGTATAAATCAGTCACAACAGGTGGGGGTGTTTGGGTTTTTAGCAAGGAATTTTGTGAGCTGGAAGATGACTTAATCTGCTCTTGTACCAGGGCTTGTGCTTCCCTTTGGTGTCGCTGCACAGGGAGCTGCTGGGTGTGCAGGGATGTTCTGGAAAGATTCCCAGAATGACCAGGGGACCTGAATTGCATATTAATAGCTGAGAGACAGCAGTGCTTGCAAACTTTTCAGCTAATAGGGTATGAAGAGAATTGGAAGAATTTTTTCTTTAACTTTTTTAATGTAGTGTTTCACAGTGATAGATGCAGTATAAAGCAATTCAGCAAACACTGAACATTATATTTTTTTAAGTTGCTGAATTGATTCTGAGCAAATATATATACACATTGTTAGCCTTTATTTATTTGTTGCTGTAGTATAGATTTTTTTAAAAAGAAAAACAAGTCTCTGTGTTAGAATTTTCAAATGCAAACTGCTATAGCTGATCAGTTTTTCATGTTTAAGGGCATTTGGGAAATGCCTGTGAGTGCTGCACTATGTATGCAAACAGTTCCCAAGACATGGTTAACATTAGAGGTTTCTTAATTATTCTTTGCACTAAATGCTGCTTCCATCTAGAAGTTCCTGATTGATAGTAGTTTGTGCAAGGAGAAGACTGCTGGCATTGTATCTACTGCATCAGTGCAGTGCACGTGTTACAATAAAGGTACGCTGTCATTACTTGTGTGTTTGAATTGTTAAATCCACTGTGGATTCAGTGTTCAAATGACAGAATTGATGGGTATGATGCATACCATTGTACCTCCTTTTTCCTTGTTCCATAAAGGTATTTCCTGGTCCTTTTATTGAGTATCTTTTCTGTCTCAGATTAATAAATTGTTATTTTCCATATAACAAATGCTCAGATAAGATACTCTGTATATGGAACAGCACACTGATATTTGTAATGGGGGGGATCACTAGAGGCTTCAGGGATATTTGCCTAGAAAGAGTTAATTTTGTGTACAGCATTTTAGATGTGAATTCTTTGAAGGTCTCTAAGTGGAAGAGAATTTTTCTGCTAAAGTAGTAAGTTGGCTTTGGGGGACAGTGACTCATTGTGTGGCACAGAGAAAAGACAGGCTTAGGAGAAGTCAGTGTGACATTGAGAATGATGGAAACTGGCACAGAAGTTTAGGAAACAGGGAGAAGGGCACAAACAGAATGGGCACATCAAAGAAGTTATTAGCCTTACTAAATCACACCCCATCATAATGTCATAAATGAAAGAAAGACATTACTCCCAGAAAATATAGAGAGATTTACACGAATTCCAGCCAACTGGAAAAGAGAAATATTCGCATCTGCATTAAGCACAGTGATAGCAGAAAGCTTGCTAGTAGGGAAAAAGAAAGGGGGGAGGTTTAACTTTGAGGGGAAAAAAATCTTACACATAGACTGAACGTAGAATAAGGGGTAATTTTGGAGTGCCTGCATGCACAGTAGGGAAGATAGGTATCTTGGGTTTTTATTTTTGCTGTTTGAGAGTCTGAGGTGTTGACAGCTTGCTGGAGGGAACAAGGTGAGGGGATGGCTGAGAGGAAGAGAACTCAATTTCTTATTTTAATTGAGGAATAGGAGGCTGCAGATGATGTTGCCTGTGGGTAATAGGAGAGAGCTGACAAACTTTGCCCACAGAGAGAAGAGTAGTTGGAGTCATTAGAGATGCCAAGGGAGCAAGTGAGAGAAGTAGCAAAGTAAGCAACTGCTGCAGTGATTAATAATAGCACTGAGCAGCTCAGAAGTGCCTTTTTGAAATGTGGAATGTTGTAGGAAGCTAGGAATGAGGGATGTGGAATGGGAACTGGGAGGATATCAAGAAGTACATACTGTGGTCATACATTGCAGTGAACTTGAGCTTCAGAGGTAGAAGTGGAGAAGGTGTAAAGAAGGAAAAGTAAAATGTGAAATTGATTTCATAATTGGAAGTGTGATGAGAAGTATTCCTGTGCAGTGTCAAGAGCAGAAAGGATGCAGGGGCAAGAGGCATTAAGTTGAAAAGGAACTGAGGAAATGAGCCAGGAAGAGGAACCAACAAACAGGACAGCACAACAGATGTGGTGTGGGGATTTGGGGAACACATCTGGACATACAAAAAAGTGCCAGTCACACTGCCCAGCCTGTCCTCTGAGGGTATTGGATGGAGAAGGAAGAGAAATTGGAAACATTTGGGTTTTTTTTGTTGTTGTTGTTTTTTCTAACTGAGTAATGAATGCAAGATGTCTTCTAAGTATTTTCGGAGGAAAAGAGCTTAACTGCTGGAAATTAAATGAAGACTAAAAGGAAACTTCAGATTAAGGAGTGTTTAAGGGTAGACTGATTACTGAAGCAAATAATTACAAACTTCATGAAGTCCAAAGGCAGGGCAGCTGTGGGATTTAACTGTCATGGATTGTCACTGAGCATGGAAGGGAGGCAGGCAGAAGATACTAGTGGTCTCTCTGCTGTCTTCAACTCATGCAACTGGAAATGCTGATCAGAACTGGCAAATGTATGATAATAACTAAAAAGCACTGCTATAGCCATCTGACTTCAACATGCCATGATGACTTTGTGTGTTACTTGAGAGGAAATTCTTATCAGTGATGAATGCACAGCACAATGTGCCATATTGCTGTGCAGCACCCAAATATAAAAGTATTTTATTGGTGTATAATGGAAACATCTTAATGCAACTGTTATTGTATAGGCACAGAAATGCACCAATGGAATAAAACACTGGTTTTAGTAGATGGGAATAACAAAAATGAGTGTGTACAGCTCTCTGAAGCCTTTGGTTGTTCTGGTAGCTGCTAGTGTCATCTAACACTTCCCCGTTTAACTTAATTATCAAACCCGATAGCTTTGATTTTTAAAACTATTTTATGCCATGCTTTGTCCTGATTCTGCTCTTAAGCTCCTCACTGGACATTCTGTGAAATTACTTCCTAGTGATTGGCATGTCTTGTAACACTTCGGTGTTTTCAATGATGTTTTATAACCACTGGTTAGTTAATTGGGGTGGAAGGATGACAGGTTTTTTTCAGGAAACAAATTTTTGACAGCTCATTGTTTAAAATCACAGTGAAGACTGACAGAACACTTATAGGAACATGCCATGACTTTTCTTTTTAGAAAGGACCAAATACTGTTAGAAGTTTTCACTTGTGTCTTGAATTAAAATGTTTATGCTAGGATTGTAAAATTCTTGCAGTATATATAACACTTAAATACTAAGGAAAGGAAAGTTATGTGCTGGCATTTTCTGGAGCTGATTTGCAGACAGCCATGTGGCTTAAGTTGTATTCTAGATACACTTAATAGAAGCACGAAGATAATCAACAATTAACCTAATACTGCCAACACTAAAGCATGTCCCTGAATGCCATATCTGCTCCATGGATGGTGACTCATCTGCTTCGCTGGACAGCCTGTTCCTGTGCTTCACAATGCTTTCAGTGAAGAAAATTGTTCTTAATAGCCAGTGTAAACTGCCCGTGGCACTGAGTGAGGCCACTGGCTCTCATTCTGCTGTTTATTACTTGGGGGAGAAGAGTGACCCCCAGCTCTCTACAACCTCCTTTCAGGTGGTTACAGAGAGCAGTAACGTCTTCCCAGTGTTTTTTCAAAGCTAGAGAAACCATCTTGCCTCAGCCACCCCTCCTAAGGTTTTTGCTCTAAAGTGAGCCCCCAAAGGCCTGTATAGGCCCCTGAGTTCTCTGTTCTTGACTGGCAGACTGCTGGAGCCTCACCCACCTCTGGATGCAGTTGGATGGCTTCTGAGAGATGGCCTTGTGCACAGAGACTTCTGGTTTTTGCTTTTGTTTCTGCACTGCTCCAAAGTAGAAGCATTGCCTGTGTCTCCTGGGCAGCCGCAAGGGTCGCTCATGGTGCAGGTAAATTAATGGGTGTCTTTGGCCCGGGTCTCTGGGCCTGGGAGCAGTGGAGCTGCAATGGCTGGGCTGAGGAGTGACAAAATGCTGCACAGTGGAGTTGGGAGCAGCCCTGTGAGCAGCAAGGTGAGAGGAGGAGGAGAGAAAGTACTGCAGGCATCAGAGGAGAGATTCCCTTGCTGCCCTGGGCAGGGCTCCAGTGGAGCATGGACTCCCCTGCAGCCCTTGGAGGGAGCTAGGCCGGAGCAGGGATCCGCACGCTCTCCACAGGACTTGCACTGGGGCATGTGGCTATTTCCTGAAGAAACTACAACCCCTCTGGCCTCAGGTTTATCCTGAAGGACTGTGGCCCTTGGGTGGGACCCCACTCTGGAGCAAGGGAACAGTGTGTGGAAGATGGAGCAGCAGGGTCGAGTTGGTGGTGACTGAGCCCACCTTGCTGCCTTGCACCTCTCAGGGAAGTGGGGCAAGGAAGGGGCAGGAGTGAATTTGAGCCCAAGAGAAAAGACGAGGTGTGAGAGGTGTTTAATCTTTGTTGCTCACTTCCCTGCATTTTTAACTGGCAACATATTGGACTAAGTTGGTAACTGGTAAAAATGATGAGTGGAACAGAAGCACAGCTGAAAGGAACATGTAGAGCAAAAAGAAGTATCTAGCCCAACTTCCTGACCACTTCAGAGTGACCAAAAATTAGAGTATGCTGTTAAAGGGCATTACCCAAATGACTCTTAAATGCTGACAGGCTTGAGGCATTCACCACCTCTCTTGGAGGCCTGCAGGCTGGACATTTTTCTTAGGTCTCCCTGGAACGCCTTCAACCTTTAAAAAAACAGGTGATACATTAGGTATGACTGGGAAAACAAGAGAGGAATTTAGTGCTCTTCTGGGTAAGTAGGGCAAGAGACAGCCTCATTAAAACTGAGGAGTCCAAACCATTTTCAAGTTGCTGACTACTTAGCCTGGAGGCATGAAAATACGAACAACTTTTGGAACTTCTGGAACAATGAAAGGTTGTTCTCTTGAGCTAAATCTAAAGAGCCAAACTACTGCTAAACCTTTCTATTGCAGTGTGTTTTCAGCCTAGGGGCTGTGCTAGAACTCTTTTAAGGGCTTGTTCCCAATACAGACCTAACCCTTAGGTTTTCAGAAACTGGAGGGTAGAGTCCCTCTTGTCCCCTGTCCCTCTAAACTTCTCTTTCTAGAAGTGCTGCAAATGATTATGAGATGTATGGAAATTTAATTAGCTGTAATTTGTCAAAGATAAATATTTCAGACTTTCTTGACTGGAGTGTTTTCTAAGGTCTGTTTAACCCAGTCCCCCCAATGCTACAGCTTATGGGAGAGGGTTGCTGTAGAGTCATTTTTTTCCACTAGCTGTGCCATATGAATGCTCCCAGCTCTCTCTGCCCCCTCATTGCTTTGGCCTCACCCTGTGTTGTCCCCTCTGCCATGAGAGTTTCAGGGAGCTCTCCCATGGCCATGTGACAAACCAAGAGGGTTAAAAACAAACAAGCAGACATGTTAAAGGTAAATGGGAAACTGATGTTGCTGAGCTACACTCCTGAAATGAGTGGACAAAAAAGCTGTCAGTGCTTCACGTAGACCTGTCTGGCTCCTCATATGCTGGCAGACCTCAGTGGTGAGCAGGATTGGGAAGTGGTGGTGGGATTGAGAAGCAAGCCACACCAGGTGTAGGGAAAAATGCTTGAAGTAAAGGCTGCAGAGCACCATGCTTTATACTTGCTTTAGAAATAGGGGGAGGAGTTGTTAATGGGGCTACCTCTTGTTTTTTTTTTTCTCTGACCCTATCTACTGAATTACTTATGGGTCCCTTCCAACTAAAGATATTCTATGGTATTTTGATTTCAGTCATCCAGAAGTTTCAAATCATTTGAGCTTTAGACAGCACATAAAAGGTGAGCTAGTAACTTTGATCTAGTGGGAATTGAAAGCTTTATCTGTGTTAGTACTTTAGTGTTGGTGTGGCTTTGTAGGGGGATGTGTTGTTTTTTTGGTTTCTTGTTGCCATTCATACCTTCTAAACTTTTAAATAAAATTTTATGTCAGTAATTTGGCTGTCCCAGTTGATTTTGGTTACACGGACTGTTTTTTTTTTTTTCTGTTTTGAGAATTAGGTTAAAAATATGATAATACTACTCATAAGGAATTTTTTTAAAGAATATGGGAACAGCACCCATTTTGTGCAGTGTGGGCTTCCTTGCTCTTGACCTTCTTTGGCCTGTTCTTTAAAAGAAAAGAAATGTGAGGCCCATTATTTAATTTCATTTTTCCTACAAGCAAAATCAGCAATATGTTTTTAGATACCTTTGCACAAGGAGTGCTGTTACATGCTATCACAAAGGCAAAACCCTGATCAGTGAGTTACAGTGGCAGGGTACCTTGTGGGCCGTGGTGAGTTCCTTCATCCAGTAGAAGTGTTTTTCTGTACTGAGCATCCATTATTTGGGAGAGCAGAACAACATGGTCTAAGTCTGGATCATGTTTGTGACCTGGCTTTCCAGCACCTGCTTGGCTGTCTGGTGGCAGTGAGTAAATAGTTTTCCAGTGAACAGAAATGTGGCCATTTTTAAGCATTTAATTGTGAACAAATGATACTCAAATATATCTGAACTTCAAACACACTAAAATGCATTTTATGTCATGCTGATCAAAATGCATTTGAATAGCTTTAAACATTTTATAGTGCATCCAGATTCATGCAACAATGGATGAGTTTCATTCAGTATTTTATTTAGCTTAAAATTATGTTTTATCGTTGCTTTTATGCCCAGATATAGGGAAGAAAAAAATGTAGTTAAAATAAAAGCAGCAAGCCATAAATGTTTTTATGAAATGAGGTTGAAAGCATTCCATAGCTCTTGAGAGTGTGTTTTCCAAAGGCAAAGGCTTCAATGTCCCAAGAAAATGTAGTCATGGCATCCCACTGTGAAAGCCTAGACAGGAGTGTGAGTTTATCTGACTGACTCAGAGTGAAGTGAGCTGCATTTGCATCATTCCTGGTAATGTGTTCTGGTGCTCTGAACAGTGGGAGTAGTGACAGCAAAGGGAATGAATTAATTTCAGCAACAGTCAGCACCTTGCTAAAAAGCAGAAATATGGCACTGCATTTTCAGACTGCTTTTGCAGGGAAAGACTTGGAACCAGAGAAGGTTAGAAAAGGCCTGTGTGAGAGGAGCAAGTCTGAGCCTCTAGGAAGTGTAAGAAAGTCCTGTGAGGAAATGGAGGGTTTTCACTTAACACAGTTGGTATCCTGGGCCATGGGACCGCATTCTGGCTGGCTGCAGCACAGCCTGGGATCCTGATTTCTCTGATGCCCCTGGCACATGGGAATTCTCATCAAGGTCTTCCCAGTGTTCTTCTGTCCCGAGCTGCCCTGAACATGCTGGAGGCTGTACCCAGGTGAGGAGCTAAGGTTTGGGAAGCCAGTAGGAAATTCTTTTGTGTGTCTTAGTCCAGATGTAGTCTGGCTGTGAGTGCTTTTGCTCTGCTTTGGGGAGATGGACTATGCCTCTCAGGGTTCTTATTTCCTCTCATTAATTGCTGCTTCAAAAGCCATGATACTCCTAGGTTGTTTTTAGAAACTTACTGTCAGTCTGCAGACTTTTGCTCAGGTAAAGCAGATGCTGGGATTATGCCCTGGCCAATCTACATTCTGTTGGTAGTCCAAATTGCAAAACACATCACATCTTTTACTTTTTTATTAAAAGCACAATCATCATGGAAATTTTACTTGAGGATTGTTTTAAAGTTGGATAATTAATGTCCCATTTCAGTCAACCAGTTCAACTAAGGAAGAGGTTGATTGTGTTTGCAGCAATTTCAAAGAACTCTCAACAGAAACAGCATTAAATTATTAAAAACCTATGAATTTATCAGCATCTTTTAGTGGACTAAGATTCTGTCATTTTCTTGGGAAGTGCATATTGAAGAAGTTAAGGAAACTTTTCCAGAAGAGCATGATTTTTTCTGCAAGTTGTAGAAAAGGATTTGGCTTTGATCAGCATAATTTTCCTTCCCTTTAAGCAAGCTTGGTCATGACTATTTTTGTCATTAACTTTGCTAACAGTATTGCTAATTCCTTTGCATGGTTATTTAAATGTCTAAGAGTAGCTAGTTAGAGCCATACTGAGGCCCTTTCATCAGTTTCCCTAATCCAGCTACTTGTTCTTAGGTTAGTGAACATTTATGGGGAGAAATACCATGTAATGATCAACTTTTGATCTGTAGATCTAACAAGTAGTTTGGGTATGTTTAATAGTACAGAAATCCTTATTCTTTTCTAAAACCTTGTGTTAATAGTAAAGACAACAAACCTTTATTTGAAATAGAGATGTTGGAAACTTAAGGCCTGTCAGAGACATAGCAATTTGACTTGTAAAGATAATTATAGTTGGTGCCTAACTGATTTTTGAGGATTTCTGCAGCTTCAGGAAAGCAAATGTTTGGTCTCAATGATCCTGTCCCGTGGGGCCTCATGCTGTGGTTTCACCCTGATCCGACTCTGGTCTCCCCTTTCCAGAGAACTCGCTGACTAAACACATTTCAACTCTGCTGAGGGGCTGCTGCTTAGCATTATTAGATACATACATAGTTACTGGAATTGCACCGAGATGAGGACAAGATGAGAAATGTCTAGAGATACCTCCACTGAATTAATACACACAAAATCTCACATTGTCAAGGGGCGTTTTATTTAGGACATCATATTTAATGTGAGATTTTTCTGGCTTTCAGCTGTGTGCAAAGTGAATTTTAATCTCATTTTGAAATGAAGGAAAAGAACTCAGTGGAATAAAATACTTTGAAATAAAACTAACTTCAGTAAGACCCTGAGCTGGTTGTAGCAATGCCCTGGAAGAGCAGGATTTGGTTTTTCAGGTTTGTGGGTGGGGTTTTTTTGTTGTTGGTTTTCTTGAGGTTTTTTGGGGGGGTTTTTTGGGTTTTTTGTGTTTTTTTTTCCTCCAGGCTGATTTCTTCTGAAAACAGAGGTTATGCAGTTGTGCTTTCCTGTCTCTGTATCCCCTCTCTCTCACCCAGCCTTGCTAAGTAACACTAGATCTTGTCAGCCAGCTTCAGTCAAATTTGACAGAAGGGATTTGGGTTCAAAGACATTAATTCTGACAAGTCTTTGCCTGGATGAAAAGATCTCTTATTTCTGCTACCAGCCCGTGGTCAGGTGCATTTGTTATACAGAGGGATGTGATCCAACAGCCCCTGAGTGAGAAAGCTTTCACCAGAGCTTGTGCCTGATGGGACTGCTGAGCTCTACTGCCTTGGCCTTAAAGCACTTGGAGGAGACTCTGCTTCACTTTCTTTTGTTTCCTACAAAAGTTATCACAAGCAGGCTCTGAGTAGATAGCGGTGACAGAGTGCCTGTTACTGTTCAGTGGCACCTCTGTGGAGCAATTACTCTGCTCCTGGCTGCAGCTCTGAGCTCTGGTGCTGCCAAAGACAGATCTGTGCTGCTGGAGATCCAAGTGGGAGAGCAGGCAGAAACCATTGCTTCTGCAGGGGCAGTCGTGCTTCTCTGAGAAGACAGGAGCTCACAGTGGAGGGATCTCTTTGGCAGATGCTGAAAGCAGCCACATACAGGGCTGGTGGCTTTCCTCCTCTTTTAATTTAAAATGCTGGTGAATGTGTGTCTCATTGCACACTTGAAAATTCATCCATGGGACACAAACTCCTTGGTAACCAAGCTTTTTGCTTCCACTCATAAAAAGAGACTTTGACAGCTGCCAGCAAACATCTGGACAAAGCAAAATAAGTGAGTAAAGCCCTGGTGGAATGATGCAATATTTCAAGGAAACAACAGATATTTATTTGTGTTCTATTTCCCTGTACCTACAGCTGTAGCCACTGGAAAAATGATATTTCCCAGCAATGTCTTTTTCAGTGTCTTTACAGCCTATATACATAGTTAGACTATATGAAAAAAACCAAAAATTTGCTCTGAGTTATGCCAGGGTATTTTGTATATTTCTTAATCCCCAACTGAAATGCCATTCTACAGCCCATGTCAGCATGCACCCTTGTTTAATCTCTGCAGCAGGATGACAGATGGGAAGGATGCCCATGTGATGGCTGAGTGTAAACACTCTCTGGCTGTAGTGAGAATGTGGTCTTTAGGAGAAGTAGTGTTTGGTTTAGCCAGAATTTAATGTGCTTCTTGACGAAAGACCTAAAGCAGTTCCTTCTGCTTGAGAACATATGCATTGCTTCATTAAAGTGCTTTTTCAAAGGAAGCAAATAAAAAGCTTGCAAACTTAAGTGGCGTAACTTTAATCATCCCAGATGTTTGGTTTCATAGTCAGTTGCTGTTTGCGTTAGATATAAGCACCTTTTGGTCAGAGAATGCAATGTTTCCTGCAGAAGGGAAAAATTGCTCTTGGAGTAATGAGAATAGCTTAGTCTACTTGGAATAGAAAAAGAAAAAATTGATTTGGGTTTAAATGTTGGAGAACAAAGTTTTCTGCTTTGCAGGGTGTTCTCCTTACAGTTGCAGTTATAGTTAGTGGAGAAGCTTGCCACCAGCAGTGTTTGGAGCCCTGCAAATCCTGTTGGCTCAGTATTGACTCCTAATTAATGATCCACATTCTCACAGATGCACTGAGGCCTTCTGTGATGTGGCTGGACCAGTGGAAAACAATAGAATCATTTATTTCCAGCTGTATTTGTCCCATGAATAAAGGACATGAATTAGTGCCAGTGTGTGGTTTCTGTTGGCTGCTGTACAGAAATTTGGCAGCTTTTGTAGCCAAGGGAGTGTAATTTGTAAAATTCAGAGATCTGATGAAAACTGGTCAAGCTGTCTCCAAATGCAACATGTTGGGCTTTTCTCGAGTTCGCTTTGTGTACATAAAGCCCAGTTCTGGCTACAACAGCTGCATAGTCCAAAAAACCAGTTCAATGCCCAGGGTGAAATGGGGTGGAATACAGCCTTTACTCTGACCCACACTAATTAATCTCTTTCAATGAAGCCAGCATATAGCTCTGTTCTGTGAGGAAGCCACTCAAGCTGTATGTGGTGTCTCTGCTTCCATCAGTGTGACGGTGACTGTGTTTTCCTTTTACCATGGGCTAAAAATGCTCAATAGTACATCACCAAAGCTGTGATGCTGTGAGTGTGGACTGCTTCTGATAAGCTGTACTTGCACTAATGTACTTTAGGAACCTCTCAGGTAGGACAAGTGTTTAATGTGCACATGAGGACAGTGTCCTCTGAGGCAATGTCTGTAACTCACGTGTTGGTGTAACCTAAGATGTTTTACCTGTATTACATTGGGGTTTACATCTAGAATTGAACTGGGATTTTTTTCTCTTTTTATAAAAAGTATCAGTGACTGTTTTAATATGTTTTGAAGTTATCTAAATGCCAGAAAGATTAAATATTTTACAGCACTCAGGCTCATTGCACGCAGGTTCTTTAAGCAAGCTTGGGCTGGCTATATGCTGTCCTCAGGCTGTTTTGCTGTTCCAGACATTCACCAACACCTATGCAACTGGTTTGGACTGTTCCAGTGAAAACTGGGCAATATGTGTGATTTTGTTAATCAATTGAATAATCAAACCTCACTTTCTTGGGCCAAGCTATATGAGGTGAAGCTGACAAGGTGCTATTGGTTTTAGCTTTGATAATGCTCTTGTCTGACTCTGACATAATGGCTGGAAGTGAGAATTGTGTCTGCTTGTGGAAGAGCAGGATAACACACACTCGTGTGTGCTTGTGAGTGTACATTCATGTGCATACACACACACACATATTCACAGACAGACCTTTTCTAGAGGCTGGGACACTTGCTGTGGTTCAGCCCAGAGCACGTTCCAGAGGGTTGGCCAGCTCTGACATATGACCATGGATAGAATTGTTTATGCATTGTCCTGGCTCTGTTACAAGTGCTAGAGTGATCCCATTGTTTGAGTGGGATCTTGGTTCAGATGGAATTCTGATTGAATGAAGCGTGGTTTGGAGCATGTAGCATTTAGTTACTGCTTTTTTGCCCCTTATGTCTGTTCAATGTTTTATGAATGTTTAGCAGAGTCTTTGCACAGCCTCATTAAGTGCCTTATTGGGCTGCAATGGCCAGGAGTGCTGTTAGCAGTTCCAGCAGGAGGTGTGGCCATGTATCCTGTACCTGCCAAAGAGCTGCTGGACTTGGGAAGAGCAAGGCAACCAAATCCTAGAACGCTCATCAAAAACAAGAATTAAATTCCACAAGCTTCTGTCACAGATCATCAACATCAGGAACTTACTCACATGTGCTCTGTGCACCTTTTCAAACACTGCCAGAAATGGACCTCTGCAGCTGCTGCCTGCAGCTGTTTATGGTTTAGCTGTAATTTCATAGTTCTGTACATGCTGGAGAAACCAAGATGGTTTATTGACTACAGGCAGGCTCTACAGCCAAAGGAAAGGACACTTTATACTACGCCACAGTGTAAATAAGCCCACAAACCCAAACATGGAAAAGTAATTCTGTTGCTGACAACTGATTTGTGATTTTTCTTGCCACAAAAGGATTAGGTGCTGCTTGGAGCTGACTCACCAGAGGACTTGTGTAGTTGGAGCTTGCTGGATTTTGTTGGGGTAGCTCGATGTTCCCATAGTCCTCACCTTCTTGTGTTTGGGGGAGGGGAATGAATTGTCCAGCTTCTCCCTGCTCTTTCCCTATCTTTCCCTTTTCCCCTGACACAGATTTCCAAAGAGAAATAACAGGTTGTTGCTTTGTCTGTTGAAAGTTGTTCTTAGTTTCTGGCTTGATGTTGTCCTAGAAAGGGCTCAATTGTGCCAATGTAGAGTGATGCAGAGTCCCCGGGCAGTGCAAAGGAGAGCGGCTTTATTGCAAAACCAGGCCTTTTAAAGCAGTTAGCCATTTATCAGTTTACCTAGTAAAGGTAAGGTACAACAAGCCCAAGTCAGCCAACCACTAAACAGCATGATGTGGACAATGCAGCCATCACGCAGCACATCTCTCACATCTCTCACATCTCTTCATCCCTATTCCAGATGAGTCACTCTCCCATAGTTCCCTCCTATTTAGCCGAAGTATCAGGCCTGAGCCATGATTTTACAAGGCCCTTATTTTATAAGGCGTTGCCTATGTGCAACAATTGATGAAAGCGAAATCCTGCTAGTGAAACACTGAAAGAGCATGATGGTCAGTACATACAAGTACTTCTCAAAGGGGAAGAAACTGAAATCTAAAAATTCTGGGGGAATTGAGTAAGCATATGATAATTCAGTGTTGGTTGGGGGGACATAAAGCTGATGATATGAATAGGTCTAATAGCTCAGTATTTGTAATGTTGGGGTTCAGTAGAAAAAGCAACAGCAGGTCAGGTCACCAACAGCAAATAGTTGTCAAAAGGTCCTTCTGAGGTTTACTCAGTGTTCAGGTCATGGATACAGTGGATTAGGTGTTGAGATCACATGGTGTCCATGCATTTTCTGTAAAAACCCTGCCCTTTTGGCAGCCCCTTTGAGATCATAGTGATTTCTGATAGGGGGACTAAATTGCACCAATGTCACACAAATACCTTCCCAGACCTGTGCTGGTAACAGTCTTGTGCTGAGTATTTTTTATAACCAGATATCTGCTCACACCCATGGAGTCATTCACACGTGACTGGGAATTTCTATGGTGGGAGACATGTGGTCCTCCTGGTTCAGCAGCATCATTTTCCTCTCTTGCCTCAGCTGATGGATGTCAAAATATGGGTTATATGTGGGACAATAGGCAGGTGAAAAGAAGCAAATGTTTTTTTCCTGTTCTGCATCAAGCAGGGAATGCCCTCTTGGAACTTCCTGGTGAAGAGGGACAGGAATAGGAACTCAGGGCATTTTGTTTGCAGGGCACCAACAAGGCAGTAGAGGGGGATGAGAAGTTTGGATTTCAGGACCTTCAAACTCTAAGTCTTCTTCTAGGTAGAGTGGGCTTTCCCTTTAGGTTGATATGACATCCAGGACAACTTGTGTGCAGGTACTCACATGGAAAAAGGTTTCAGTCTCCAGGCTGATAACTGCCATTACACACATTTTGTGACACGTGTATGTCTTTCTTCTCTCTCTGCTTGTGCAACTTATTATCAGGATGGTTGGGGGCTGAGATAAGGACTTTTTAGTCCTCATGAAAGTAAGTAACTCAGTAACATAAACTGTTGAGAACGTGAGCATGGTGCTGCCTCTCCCTGCATCCTTACGTTTAGTGTGAGAGTCCATCTCTCGAGAAAGCAAGAGCTCCTCAAAGGGCTGAATGTCACACTCAGCTCAGAGAATTCGCCCTAAAATGGCTATTTTTTTACTTGATGAATGGAGAATGTTTGCTAAATTGAGGGGACTCCAAGTTTACTCCACTGAGAAATCTATATAAAAAAGATATTTTTTTTAATCCCCTACCATCTTCAAGTGCCAAATAGATACTTTTCCACTAAGCTTATAGTAGTACTTGACTTGGAAGCATAGGATCATCTCTTAAAATGTGTTGTGTACCAGCAAGCACTGAAATATCTTGCCTAGAAAAAAACAGATCTAGCTTTTAAAGCAGAACTTTTCTGTAGGTTGGCTGATTATTGCTTTGTGCTGCTTGACTGTGATTTTTGGCACACAGTGTCACATACCAAATTCCCGAAATAAAATGCTACATGATATTCTAAGAGTTCTTAGGAAGCTTTAAAAAGGGATTTGTCTGCTGAGTGGGTACCTCTTCTGAAGCCAAATGATGCAGCAGCAATGGTTTGAAAGGAGAAAACTTTAGTCAGCAGATAATTAGTCTTTTTAAATAAGTGCAAGGGAAAAAAAAAACCTTCCATCAGACTTGTGTTTGTAGAAGTTGTCAGCAATCCTGCTTTGATTGGAGAGGGTGTGCAGCCCTTTGAATAGTTAAAACATCTGTTCAGCGACGTTGTGAAATGCTCGTGTTGGGAACCCCTGATAAGGGGGACTGCTGAGCACTTGGCTCCTACAGGCAGCAAGGGCTGCACTAACTGTGGCCACTGCTTGCCTTTCCTCCTCCTGGGCAGAGCACAACGTAGGACACAGCCACTATTTTCCATGTGATTTTGCTTTGAGAGGCAGAGAGCAGGAAGTGCCTAGGAAATGGTTCATGACAGAAACCTGGAGTTTTAAATAGGAGAGAAGAGGAGGAGGAGGAGAGCACATGGGCACAGTTTGTGAACATTTTAAACACTGACACAGCAGCAAGGGAAAACCAGACTTCTGAGAGAGCAAGCACCTCCCAAGCTGTCCTGATGGAAGGAGAGACAGTCTCTGAGGCCAGGGGAGCAGGCAGCAAAGCCACTCGGATCGCCCTCGGTGTCTTTGTGAGCGGCACTGTCGTGCTTGGCACCGCTCTTTTCTTGGGTAAGTGAAAGCCTTGACACTAACCTGAGCACAACCTCCAGCCTGCCTGCTGGGTGCCCGTGTTTGTGTCTCACAACGTCTTTCGGTGAAAATCTAAATATCTTTTTCTTTCCCCTCTTTTTATATTTATCCTGGAGGGGATATGTGTCAGTAAATGAGTTCTTGTGGGAATGCTAGAGCTGGGGGATGCAATGGGAACTCATGTAACATTTTGAATGCTGAACTTAAATTTGGATACTCAGTTGAATGTGTTCTGACCAGACTTGGGTTCTTCCACAGGACAGAGAGAAGCAGGTGAGATTATGCTGATTACGGATTCAGTGGTTGTGACTGATGTGGAATAATATTCTCTGTTTCCTGAAAATGAATCTGTGTAGTGCGTGCATTTTATGGAATCTTTTAGAGTTTTCCTTCATTTGGTTTTCATTTAGGGCTTGACTAAAACCCCTGTAGAAATCTTCAATAGTGCATATGTGTGCACATATTTTAGATCTTTCTGTTCTTCTATGATGAATTGCAAAGTTGCCTTTACAAAAGTCATAAAGAGTGCATCTAGGATGAAATTGAAATATTTTTGTTAGATATATAAGCTGTAACTAGATGCAACTAAGAAGGAAATAGTTGTTCCTCTCCCAGATTTGGAATTAACTGTAGATTGGTTTTGTTAGCATAACTTGAAAGCATATGCGTACACTTTTGAAATTATGTGTAGAAGTATAAATATGCCCAGAAACTCCAAGCAAAGAGGAAACTGTGTTTTATCCTGTAAGAACTTTGCAGAGTTGGATCCTCTTTTGGAGCAATTCTGCCCAACTTTTTGTTTCTTTAGACCAACACAGATTTCCCCAGATTGGTGAAAATCTTGCCTCTAAGTGTATCTTTTTCTTTCATCCAATCCTTTATGATCTTGTTTGAAAGATCTGCTTTGTTTGCAGTCACAAAACAATGTCAGGTTTTCCATAGAATATTTAAAGCAACAGGCTCACTCTTGGTTAGAGCTCTTTTGCTCTTGAGCAATTTCTGACACATTTGCAGGAAAACAACTCCTATGTCAGTGATCCCATTCAAGTAAACTTTTTATAACCATGAGTGAGTTTGAATCTTCTAATTTCTAGATAAAAGAAAAAGTTTTTCCCTTAAAAAATGCAGTATAAACACCAGGGAGTAATAATGGAGAGACCTTATTTCTTTTTACCTTCACTAGATTTGTTTGTTTGTTGCTTAGAGCAATAAAAGGAATTGATGTTTACCACCACAGCTTCTCAGAGATAGAACTGCTTTATCCATAGCAAGGTGTGAAAATTCAGGCAAATATATTGATTCTTGCAGACAGTTTTCCAAGTGTGCCTGTGGCATGTTCTGTAGGCAGCAATTCAATATCAAAATTTTCATTGGCATAACTGCTAAGAAAATAAAAATGCTGGCCTTGGGACAGCCAAAATGCTTTTAGGATTTCTTTGGAAATGGTCTGAAATTTTCAACCTAAAGAACCAAGGAAAAAAAGTTAAATTGTTGTGGTTTAACATTTTTTCAATTAGATGTTTCCACACTTCATTGTGACATGGTTTTGTTTGTAAGTTTGAGCTAATTTTTTTTTTTAAGTTTTATTTAACTGTAGAAATGGACATCATTCTTTCTGTCCATATTAAACACTTCAGACGTCTCAAGATGTTCTTTTTTCTTCAATTTTCATTTAGTCTGCAAAACTTATTGTTTTTGATACACCTGAAATTAATTTTCCAGCCTGAGGAGTGAAAAGTAGCTTTCTCCTGCTCTCTTCTTCTCATAGTTCCTACAAGTCTAAGGAAGATGTGGGAGAATCAGGTATTGTCATTTACTGTTCCTTGCTCGTGCTGGCTGTGATCTCTCTGTGACTCCAGTGGGGAGCATTGCTGGGGTCCTGCCTGTGGCACTCTGGTGGGAGTCCTGTGACAGGACAGGAGCCACCCCCTCCTTGGAGGAACCAGATTGCTCTCCAGTGTCCTTGGGTGAGAAGTCAGGCAGCTTTGAATCTCAATTTGAGAGCCTCTTCTACAGACTTGGTGGAACATTCACCTTATTTCCATCTGTACATTTGTATTATTTTTCTTTTCCCTTATAGATTTATTTTTTTAAACTCAGTTGTGGAGTGCATTTGCTTAACAATCTGGAAACAGGCTTATCAAGGAGGAAGCTAGGATGCTGAGAGTTATAACCATGACTCTTAAGTAATAATTTTGTGATTAGTTATCTTAACAATAAAAAAGGCAAGAGAAAAAAACTGTGCAAAGTTTTTTCTGTCAAAATTAGCTGTTATTTAAAATGGAAATGTTACTACCAAAAATTTATTCTAATTATAAAATTGTAGGTGTCCCATTGAAATGGTATTTTGTGTTTGTTCAGAAGTATCAAAAGCACAAGGGCTGCCTCAGATTAAGCATGAAATTATGTCTGGGCTTTTCCCTCCTTTCTCTGCTTTGTTGAGAAAAAAGTCTAGCAAGCATTCAAGACCTGGATGGATTCTAAAGGACTAAATTCTAATCAGGGGAAAAGGTGAGTTGAGAGGAGTGCAGCACTTAATTAAAAGGGACAGTATCTATTATTTGTAGTTCATCTTTGTAGTGGCTCAAAATCATATTCTGGAGATCTCCACTTCTCTATTTTCTCCTGGTTTTCAATATTCCAATTACAACCTTTGCATGCCTCAAAATCTTGTGTATTTCTTGGCTAATTGACAGAGGTGTTTGAGGTGTTGTGTTTCACTAAACCAATGAAAGCTGCGGAAAAGCTGTCCAGAAATAGTTTTACATTCCCATTTTTTGAGAAACTTGGATTGAAATCCAGCCATTTCTGCTATTAATTGCCATTAAAACTGTGAGACTGGAAGAGAGGAAAGAGCTTTTTATTCAATTCTAGCTTTAGGACGTTTTGCAAAAAAATTTTCCTGGGCTGAAATGAAATTTCAAATTTTTCTATCACTTTAAAACAACATATAATTACAGCAGAAATTGCTTTGGAACTATCAGCACTGTTAAAGCTATGGTACCATAATATATTCCATTGTTTGGTTTTTTCGTTCAGTGTTATTTGCTTTTTTTGTTTTTGCCAGGGACTGTTATTAAGATAATGGGTACAATGAGACATTTCTTTATGCCTACTGAGCACATCTAGTGAGAGCTATTTCACCTATCCCTTGGGATTCTCCCTTCCTAAACGCAAGTATTAATTATCTGCATATTTGCTGCCTGAGAGCAGTGTCTGAAATTAGCAATTCCTGTGCTTAAATTTCAGTGGCAGTTGTAATACATGTTTTTAAAAGATGAGCGAAATTAACTGACAATTTCATAGCTCTTCTCAGCAAGGCTTTGGGAAGCAAATGCAATTACAAAACTTACAAGACAATTCAGACAGAACCTGGCTTGTGCCCTATAAAGCACAGCTATCCTTGTGCCCATTGCAGTCTGCTCTGTTCCAGGCTGGAATGAGGAGACCCTGGGAGGGTCCTGTAGGTGCTGGGTTGTGCTGGGCAGGGCAGTGCTGCTGCAGGGCAGCGTGGGCAGCACAGCTCAGGGGAGCTCTGGGAGCCCTGCAGAGGCTGGGGAGGCTGCCCCGTGGTGCATTTCCAACCATGGAAGGTGCAGCCTGGTCCTGTGCAAGGTCTCTGCCCATGGCAGAGCATTGGAATTAGAGGATCTTTAAGGTCCCTTCTGAGCCTAGCCATCCTGTTCTCCTGTATTTCCAGGCTCTGGAGGATGATAACAATGTGAATTGTTTGTATGTGGTGGTGCTCACTGTCAGGGAGTAGGGCTGAAGTGATGCTGCTCCAGGCACTGTGCACAGACAGCCCTTGCTCTGTGCTGCCTGTGAGCAAAGAGGGGCAAGGAGAAAGCAGCACTAGGAGGGGGAAGTTATTTGTACAAACTGCAGTATTTACATAATATATATTCTAAATATTTACTTAATATACATTCTAAGTGCTCTAAATCAGTGCAGTCAGAGAGGCACTGGGACCAGAGGCTGCACTGATATTGGAATGATTGAGTACACAACATTTGGCTGCAGCTGTCAAAATTCATTGCAAATGATCTCATTATGGTTTTCTATTTTGCAGTTAGCCAAGGTCTTATAAAGTTTCATCCGAAGCAACAGTACTGTTTGACTGCAGAATGCATTGAAGCTGGTAAGCAGCAATTTTATCTTCTCAATTATATCATGATTATAGTATGTTAATGAGATATTTGTACCATTTAATTTTTTTCCCATTATACATTTTACTCAGAAAGCTCGGTTAATGAGGGAGAAAGAGCGACGATCCCAAACTTTTTAGAAAGTCAGTCCTCAAGTTGCTTCTGTTTTGTTTATTTGTACAATTAAAATTCGCATTTTAATTTGGTCTAATTCTACTAGTCTAACTAGGTTGACTCAAAGTTTCCCAGAGGGGTTATTTTCTTTTTTTTTAATAGGAAAAAAAAATGTTGAGTGACTTTGAGTGACTAGACCTTCAGGAAGATTTTGTTGCTTCCTTTCCAGTTATCAGAAAACTAGCAAGGGTATTGTTAAGCAGAGAGATGCTTTTGTACCAGATCTGGCACACATTTTATATGATTTTATATAAAAAGAGGGTAGATTCAGACTAGTTATATGGAAGAAAATTTTTATGGTGAGGATGGTGAAACACTGGCACAAATCACTCATAGAAGTTGTGAATGCCCCATTCTGGAGGTGTTCAAGGTCAGATTGGATGGGACTGAGCAACTTGATTTAGTTGATGATGTCCCTACTTTTTTAGAAGGTTGGACTAGGTGACCTTTAAGGGTTCCTTCCGAGCCAAACTATTTTATGGTTTTATGATTGTGTATTGAAAAGCTACTGAGTCTTGCACTTGTCAGACTGATCTCTCTCTTACCACCTCTCTTTCACTGACAATAGTAACTGGTAAGGAAGCAGTCACAAAATGGAGCTGAAAATGCTGACAATCTTTTTCAATGAATGTAGATCAGAATTTGATTTGTTTTCTTGTGCAGTATTCAGCTAGAGGTAAACACTGCATGGTTACTGAAATGCTAATCACAATCTATTTAATATGTATCACTACTAAATTCCTCAGGCAATTAATTCTATCATGACAACAATGGAGAGCCTGTCTTCAAGTGCCTGGCTCCAGCAGCTCATGTTCATGTAGTGCTAAGTTCAGTCATCATTGCTCTATGTCTCTCAAGAAGATTCATTGCAGATATTTTGTCTTTTTTGTTTGTTTGTTTGTTTCTCATTAATCATAATTTCTGGACTGTAGCCCTGCCTAATTCTCTATTTATAAAAAAGTGTTCCACAAAATCTATGTGGTATTTTTTTTACAGCTGCTAGCATCCTGAGCAAGATAAATCAATCTGTAGATCCATGTGAGAACTTCTATCGATTTGCATGTGATGGCTGGATAGATAATAACCCCATTCCTGAAGATATGTCCAACTATGGTGTTTATCCCTGGCTGCGACACAAAGTGGACCTCAAACTAAAGGGTAAATAGATAATTTCTAAAAGTACTTGGTTGGCTTGTCACTGTAACTTGTTAATTGGCTGAGTTTGAGAGGACCAAAAATCTCCACAGTTCTCATCACTGGAAAACACCCAACAGCCTGACTTGATGCTCTCTTTTAAGTATATTTTTCTTTTTTTAAAATTGAAAATTACATTGAGAGATAATGACTTTAACATAAACAGAATTTGGGAGGAAGAATAGAACTGCTGGGAATTCTGGTAATTCTACAAGTTAAGAATGGATGGATGAAATTATATTGATTATAAAACAAAAGGCAAAGACAAGGGGATTTAAATCTTTCCCCCTTGAAGTAGATGGTTAGACCAGAGTGTAGGAGCTTAGCACATGCAATTAAGAATGTCCCAAAATCAATCATCAGTCCAGGGCAGCAGGCTGTCTCTAACAGTGACCAACAGCAGGAAAGAATGTAATAAAGCCAAACCAGGGTGATATTTTCCAGTACAGCTAGCCCTCAGCAGAGGCAATTCTCAGGCTTCCGGAGATGGAGGTTGTTTGGGTATTGGGTTTCCTTCCCTCTGCCATTCAGGCTGCTGCTGAAGTACCTGAGCTATCATCAGTGAAACAGAAAGTTGCTTAAGAATGTGTTTCTGGAGGAAAAAATAGCTCCAGGGTGGAAATGTGTAGGAAGAAAGGTATTTTAATCTGCATGTGACTTGACTTTAGGCTATATTCTGCAGTGTGGCTACCTCGGCAGGAAGCCCTGCAGGCCTGCTGGGGAGAAAGGGTGATGATTATTGTTAGGTAGGAAAATCTTGCCAGATTCTTACAGTCTTGGCTAGAAGACAGTCATTCAGAAAAAGGGAGACATGCAAGATTTAATATTGTTGGTGGTGTGCTTGAGCTTTGCCCACCTTGAGTACATAATTGACATAAGAATCCTGCTTGAGCTCACCACAGAACAGAGGCCAGTTTTAGAATTTCATGATTAAATACAGCATTTGTTTTTCTTTGTTTTGTGTAGGCACCAAAGCTCTTCTCCAATTGCTTTCTGCAGTCTTATTGTATCCAATTTTCACATCATTAAGTATATTAAAAGCTGCATTTGGGTTCAGAATATGAGTTTTGGTTTTCAGCACAGTACACGATCTCAAGACTTTTGTTTAAAGTCTGCTGAAGATGTCGCAAGGAAAGGAAAAATAATGTTGCCAGAGCCTATTTTAAGTTATTCTTTGCATTCTAATTGTTCTGCTGCCAGAATTGGGCTGTATTAGATAAGTGCACGTCCTGCATGAACCATAGCCACAAAGAGGCCAGTCTTAATTGAATATAGAGTAGCAAGCTGTCACTGTCATCCTTAATTTCCTCTTTTTGCAGGTCCTAATCAAGGACATCATGCTAAGCCAGATTTTTATTTGGTTTTCTTTCTGCAGTTCCTTTAGAAGTTGCTAGTACATAGCTAGAAAAAATGCAAGACAAAGAAAGAAACATCCAAGTGGGAAGCATTTGCTTAATGAAAACTCTATATCAGATAAAGGGAGTTTATACAGATTTATTTAATAAGAGGCCCTTGGCACAGATAGGGACAAAAATATGTGAAATGCTGGTTGGTGTACAGGAGTATTTTTAAAATAAAACTTCCCATTTCTTCCTTAACTTTTAACTTCATAAACTTTCCAAAATATATTATTTGTAATTAATAAAAAGGAGAATAGAAAACATTGGTAGCTGAAATAATAAGCATAACTTCAGCCTCTAGGTATATTTGTGTTTTCTCTTGCGTTATCTCAATATATTAGCTCAACACTGAGTTATTAATTTGTGTATGACCACAACCTTGCTAGCAGTTTTAACAAGAAGAAGAACTTCTGCACAGAGAAACAGTTATAGGGCTGAATAGACCTTGGAAGCAAATTTAATCTCTCCTTTCTCAAGAACTCTTAGCAGAACTTTGTACCACATGGTAAATATACCTGTTTGACATTCAGTAGATTAAAAAAACCTCAGTATTTAAAGACCTGGTCATTATGCAAGTTCTATGCTCTGAAATATTTATCATATTAAAGAAAACTATTAATCTTAAAATGACAACATGGCTTGGCAGAAAGACATATTTTTCATTTTTGATTTTCTTTGATGGTATGATAGAGATGGAGACATTTATTCAGGCTATATATTAAAAAATTATGTTAGTTAAAAGAAACTATTTAGACATCTAATCTGTTTTTGGTCCCTGAATATTCCTGAGCCTACTCCTGTTCCAGAGAAAAGGGATTTTGGGCAAAGACCTGTTACACAGATTGCACAAGTGTATCTTCAGTATTCTGGAAACTTTTTTTTTTTTCAGGAGCAATTGCTACAGAAGAAGATCTTCCAGTAGATAATGAGTAGCAAGTGTAAGAATTAATTTTGTCTTACCAATGAAAGGTAGTTGTGGCTGTGTAATGTAATGTACTGAGCCCTGCATTAGGTGTTAGTGGGCTTGAGAACAAAGCATTTTTTTTTCTATTTCTTTTGGGTGTTTTTGTTTGTTTGTGGTTTCTTTGTTTGGTAGTTTTGTTTTGTTTTGTTTGTTTTTTGTTTCTTTTAGTGTGTGTTTGCAATTATCAGTTTTGTTTAGTTTTCTCTTTTTGGGGTTTTTTTTTGGTGTGTTCTTGGCGCTTTTTTGAGACTCACAAGAGCAAACAGCTTTTCAGGTGTCAGCTTCAAAAAGGGTAGAACATTTTCTGTATCAGGGAAGGTTTTTGGTGCCTTAATAGAGAATTCTAAAGAGGAAATGGTAGTAGGTCAATCCAAAATAGCTAAGGACTACTGGGTGGTAGATTTTTTTGTCTGCATATCTCTGGTTGATTAAAAGATCAGGATTAGAAATATTAATTTTGGGGTTCTAGATATCCAAACCGTAATGTGATAGTTAAAAGTAGGGTTTTTTTAAGATTTGGGTTTATAATGGGGTAGGAATATGTATATGTATATGATGCTCCCATGGGTTTTTCTGGCTGTCTTAAGATGCATTCAAGCTAAAATCATATCATCATATCCTCTTTAATTTCTTTTCCATATGTTGTTTGAGGGTACTTGGGTTTATTTTTCTGCGCTCAGAGGAATCCACAAACCACATGTGTAACTTGCTTTGATCTCCTGACTATACAAAATAAATAAAGTTCCAGCCTGGAGAAAGTAGTGGTAGGTCTTTCCTTGGATGTGACCTTCAGCAGGATTTCAGGCGTCGTGGAGGAATGTAAAGGAGATAATCGTAGAGCCAAAAATACCTCAAAAGCAGAGGCCTGTGGTTTGGGTTATAATCCAAACCTAGGTAAGGGACGTGTAATATTTAGGCTAAAATTGCTTATAGAACTACTCCTTATAGAACTTTTCTGGAGAGGACTGATATATGACTACTTCCCCTTAACCATTCCTGGCTGGAGCCAGCCTTTCCTTTTCAGCTACACCGCTTGTTAAAAAGTACCTCACTAAAGAGCTAACACTTCTGGTGCCCAAGAGGCCTCTGATGAGGAAGTTCTTGGAGTTCTCCAAAATGGAAAGAATCATTTGGCTGTGGCCTGTGTTGTATGAACAGAAGCAATCTCAAACTGCAACAGCTCCAGCCTCGTGTCAGGGCAAGATAGCAGTAACTCTAGGAGTTACTAAATGTTTTCCAAATACCATAATATTTCCTGCAAAGCTATTTGTGTTCCTGATGAAGTTTTCCATCTTGATTTGATGACCTCCATTAAGGTTTTAGGAAGGCTTTTGTCTTGTCACTGAAAAGCAAGTGGCTTTTTGTGAACAGTTCAGAGCTGGAGGTCTGAGGCACATAATTCTGTGCTTATTACCTGTGGTGAATGTTGGTGCTGAACCCAGAAGCTTCTTTTCCTTTCTCTGAAGTACAATGGTATACAGCTGGCTTATTTTTTTCTTTCTGGGAGTGACCGTGCAGGAAGCAATAAATTAAAATAAAAACAACAAAACAAAACTCCACAAACATTCCTAAATCTCAGCACTGCAAAGGAGCTGATTTAAATTATGTGAATAATTTGTGAATATATCTTCCAGATCTTTTCAATTTAATTTATGACTGTGGAAACCAGTTTACAAATTAAGACTCCATACTATTCCTGGTCCAGTGAGACACCTACTTCAGTCTGATTTGCTGTGCTAAGCTTTGTAGTGTGGCTGTTTTCTGAATGTCAGTCAGTTTAAAATGAGGAATTTCCAGTGTGGTAAACAGAAAGAAATGGAGGCCTTTTAGGAGAATATGGTGTGTGGGTTTCTAAAGAACATGAGACAGACAGCAAACAAAATATCTTGGCAGCGTAGGCAGCTTTTCCCAAGATAATCTGCAATGATTTCCTTTGGAAAAGAAATTGTTTATAAGTAAAACTGGTAAGTAAAAATATATCTTTGGAAATTTATGCTGTTTGACTATAGGATATCCTTTCAGACTGGTCCCAGGAGTTGGTGTTGAGCAGTTGTTGTTGCTGTTGAGTGGTTGCTGTCATGCACAGAGGCCCTGTGCCATGGGGCTCCTTTAGGGCTGGGTCTCTCACCATTCAATTGATGCTCAGCTGAGACCACTGGGATAGTCTGGATATGTCCCATGAAATCTGTAAGGCAGCTGCTGACACTCCTCCCCAGGTTTGCATTAGCTGACCTGTCTCTTGTAATTTGTTTCCTTCAAAGTTATTTGAGCTTTTTGAGCGCTGTCCCAAGTATGAGGAAGAATACCAGTAGCAATTAAAATAAAAGAGGATATTTATGGTTTTGCCTCCAATATATTGCTGGCTAACTGCTCTTGAATAACAAGAAGGCAGAAAAAAATCAATAGCACTTCATGCTGTTTTGCTTGGTCTTTTCTGCAATAAATGGATCTCTTTTCAATGGTACAGACACTTCTTCAGTGGTCCAAATCTTTACTATAGTGGCTTATTTGTAAGAAAATGTAAGAGAAAACATAAGTGGCACAAGTCAGGTTAATCTCTCCAGGCAAGAAGTTAGTAGCTTTTTGGTAAGTACCTAAGTCAAAAGTGGAGAAGCCAGGACTTTTTCCAGGCTTTGTGGCTGCTCAGAATGAAATTGTTTGTAATGGGTGATTTTTGGGAAACCATGAGTACAGAGAGGAGACAATTTTGGTTCCTAAATGAGGTTTAAAGGCAGCACAGTGACTGAGCCGCAGGATTCCCACAGCAGCTGCCTGGTTTGGAGACAAGAATGGCATCCTCCTCTGAGCCCTCAGCTAGAACCAGAGCAGGGCATCCTGCTCGCTCCTGTTCCACATGTGGCACATATTTCCCTTAAATTTACAGTGAACCTGGGGTTTGTATGATATGTGCCACTCATACTTGCAGATACTGAATTTCAAAATTTTTAATGGCTATGTTTGGGTGGGCAATTTTACAGAATCAGGATTGATGCCTTGGAAGGCCCAGCAATCCATGACATATGATTCTCCTTTTTGACCAAAAAATTTCCACAAGTACATGTTGAAAGTATTATTGTAATGAAGTAAATGTAATGCTGCCATTTAGTATGGAGCTCCACCTATATTGTAATCATTGGGAAATTTGCAATCTTCTGGTGTAAATGTGTTTTAAAGTCTTTTGCCTAACACTACAGTAACATGTGTTATCCCCTAAAGCATAATACCAGGAGGCCAGAAGGGCAGGGCAGAAAAGAGGGCAATTCTACTCAAATGAGTAAGATTTATTCTTGAAATTTAATTTATGAATAGAGGGTCTCACTTCCTTATACAACAATATTTTGTTTGGTCACAGTTTGTGTACAGTTATGTTGACTTTTGGAGGAACTCACATGATGGGCTTATCTTTTGATATACAAACTCAGAGAATTTACCAAATACTGAAACTGTAAACAAACAACATTTCCGTTTGGGAAATGTGCTCTGTGTTAGGGCACTGAGCAGCATTAGGAAGCATTTATGTAAGCACAGCTGTGTGAATGCTATTTCCATGAGAACTTCCATATTGCTAAAATGGATATTCAAGGAAAGAATTTGTGGGGCAATTTCTTTTCAGGGGGTGTGGGGGATCCCTAGAATGTCAGTACATTAGTTGGGTTTATTTGTCTAAATAGAGAATCCTTTAATGAAATTCGTATTTGGAAATATTTTTTTGTTCTACTTGGTTTATGTTCCTTGGGAACTAGAACCTATATGAATTGATTAATTATGAGATTGTCATGAATTCCTGTGGAAATACATATTCATAATAATTACATCCTCATGAGTGCAAAATTATTTCATAATGATTTAAATGTTCCATTGGAATATCATAAAAATTAATAATGAGGGGCTGTTATTTTTCAAGAGTCACTGCTCCATCCATGATGAGATGAATGCTGCCATCAAGAATTGGCTGATGGACATTAATTGCATCAAATAAAAAAGATAGTTTCCTGAATTGAGAACTGGTGTCTTGATCATGATTAAATACATTTAAGAAAAACCAACAAAATAAAACCCTAAACCGAACAAAAAACCCTAACCAACCCCCTTAAAACCAAAAAAATGAAAAAAATAGCAAAGAAACTAAATTCCCCCCACCAACCAACCACCAAGCCATCCTGTCCCCTCAGCTCACAAAAAAAACGAAGGGGAGGAGGGAGACACAGTTTATCAAAGCAAGGCAGACCGAGATTAAGGCATCACTTCCACAGGGGCTATTCTGAGGAATGAACTTATGGAACTGCAGAAAACACAGGTAGATTTATTAAAGAAGAAAACAAAAACAAACTAGTTACTGGTTTGATAATAGGGAAACTTTTATACTTAATATCTAAGGCATATCTGAGGCCTGTGAGCCAACACAAGGCCTTCCGAAAGCGACTAATGGCCCCGTCCATTGACATCCTGGGTGGCTCTGCCTTCCAAAGTGGGAATATACAATACAGCAGGTGTGGACAATCTGAGAGGAGGCTAGTGCTCAGCATTGTTTCATATTTCTCTGTGAACAAGGGGTTTGACATTATTAAATTTGCCAATATTAAATCAGCATTGATTATTTCAATCACTTATGCACACCAGTAAGATGATTCTGGTTCTGGTGATCTGATTATTAACAATGGGGAACTGAGAGTAGAAATGTAAGAAAGTAGTGGAAGGCTGGTTAAGAAGGGAATGCAAAAGACATGAAAGTAGAAATAAGGTGTGCTTTGGAAAAATTTAAAAACTCTTTTAAAAGCACCAGAAAGGTATATTGATTTGCTATCTTATTTTACTTTAGACACTCAAAGCAAAAGGCTTTAATTAGGCAAGGATAGTTGTAACCATATGGAGAAAGATTTTTTGCAAGCCTTTGATGCTAGTTTGTTCTCCCATATATATATTTAGCAATCAGTACAGAAATATAGACTATAATTAATCAAAAACTCAAAATAGGTATTTATAAAATGCAAGGAAATATACTTTGTGCTGCATTAGGCTTGGATACTTCTCTTCCTGTGCTCTGAAACTGAGAATTCTTTACAGCCACCAACGCACAGAGAAAAGGAAGAAAAGGCTTAATGTCAGTAACAATTTAGCAATTATTTAATTTATTTATGGTGGCGAGAAATTTTTTTATCACTTTTCATGCTTGTTTATTTGTGAGTGAGTAAAAATTTTATCTTTAGACTGTGTATTTTAATATTTTGGACTTTTGGAAACAAATTTTTATTGAAAACCAATTATTTGCAGTTCACTTCTGATAAAGTGTCTGGTGGGGGAAAGGACTCCAGACTTCACATGTGAGACTGTACACAAAATATGTGAACTAGCAAGAAGCAATGCAGAGCAATTAGCAGAATCAGTAGTTTACAAAAAAGGAAATAAATTTATATTAGCTCATATTTTAGGGAAACCTCAGAAACCAAATATTGCCATCAATTGCTACTAGAGGAAAGAAGTGATTTTGAGTACTTAAGTCACTTATCAGGAGACATTGTCAGCAGAACTTGTGTTTTTAAGACATTGAGGATTTTAATGAGGCCTTGAAATGATGAATTTGAGGTTGGGTTGCACTGGTGTCAGACAAGAACTGTGAGCAGTCATCTGCACCTCCACTGAGATTTGTCTCTGTGGTATTTTCCAGGCAGGCAAGATCTTGCTTTGCTCTTCTTCCAAGGCTTTCAGATGCACAGCAATTCTGAAATTGAAGCTGGGTAGGTGCATTCAAGTGGGAGTTTGACCTGTGCTATTAACCAGCTAAGATGGATAAAGTTGTACTGAAACATTAAATGTTGTGTCCTACAGCAGATGTCCATGTCTTTTTCAGAAGAGTGATCTGAAAAAACAGATTTAACTCTAAGAATAGTCTTGGCTTGATGATACTTTTCTTGTTCCCAAGAAATGTGTTCAGCTTGAAATATCAATTAAGTCTATCACTTCCATTTAGAACATACATACATACATATATATAAATATAATATTCTTCACTCTCCCCTCAAGACCCCATTCCAGCTATAAGTCCCTTTTCCAAACTGATGAGAATAAAAATATATGTATCAGATTTTCTTCTTTGACTATTTTGTAGCCTGGAATGTTGCAGTCTAATTAAATCTTATTTTCGTGTATCAAGACAGAAATGTTACTGTTGGTCAAAAGATCTCAGCAGTCTTGTGTATAATTCTATGTGCTGTGGCCAGTGCTTTTATTTTGGGGTAGAACATTGTGCCCCTTGTAGGAACAATGATACTTACCACTGCCAGCTCTCCTTCACTTTGGACTGAGAAGGAGGATCTGGAAACCAGATACTCTAAATGAATGTCAGCTGGCCCCAAACCATTCTGAAATGATCACTCTTGAAACGTGCAAGCTCATGTTGCTTCAGACTGTACGTTTGTCCAGCTGTGATGTCTGTCATAGCAGTGTGGTATCAAAGTTCTTTGTGCGCCCTTTGGCATCTTGGCCAAATCTCTGCTCTGTGAACCATCCTGATCTTGACTGCTGAAATCCAGAGTGCTGAGAGTTCAAAGAGGGGTGATGCCTTCATGCTGCAGTTGGAGGGATAAACATCCCCAGTGGCACACTTGCAGGTGGATACTTGGTTTTAGAGGTTACTTTGCAGGAACTCTTTTGCCATACCGCTTAAGCATGAAAAAAATATGGGAATTAAGAGTTAGACATTTTTATAGAGGGCTAGATTAATCATAATTATCTTATTGTTCAGGGACCTCAAGGAATGACATTCTGTACACATGTGTTGTGTGTTTAGTTTGATTACTAAACTCCAACCAATGTTCAAGAAGGTTTTTCTCTACATTCCAGAGGTAATTCCTCACAGAACATCCTTCAAATAACCTGCTGTTGGCATCAGAGGGCCATCTGCAATTTTCCAAAAGATAAATTGGGTTTTGTTTTTTCACAGAGGGAGCACATAGCAGTGCTAACTTAGGGGGGAAACAAAGGTTGTCACTGATAGCTGGAGATGGGAACAGCTCTTTTAATTATTCTTCTCATCAGTTAAGAAACTCAGTTCTTATAGCTGTAGAGCACCGTGAGGGCAGGGTGACTAGCAGAGTCTTAATCGCTCAAGTGTTGAAAGAGAAATTATCTGTCATTGGGTATTTACAAATAAACCTGCTGAATGTGCAGGGCCTTGGGCTGCTTGATCCCAAAAGAATGCATTACAAGTTGCTTTCAGTTTAGTGCTGAGCGTCATCTGGACAATGCCAAGCAGCTCCCACTGTCTCTGAAATTAAAAGGGCTGAGGGGCATTCACTGTCTCCAAAGGATCAAGCTCTTTGAGTGTGTGGATCAAGTTCAGCAAGCCTTATGCTGGTAAAGGAGCACTGTTCCAATCACTAGGAGGCTGACATTAGTTAGATAAGGAGCAGTCTGTGGCTCACTTTCTTTATCTGCAGCAATGGATAATGGCTGTGTCTCCTTGCTCTGTCATGCCTAAGAGTGCTTTGAGATCTGTATCCTACATGTAGAGAGTGCAATGGCAGCAGTAACCACTAGATTATTTCCTGTGACCCTTTTTGTGTCACAGACAATTACATTACCCATGTAATGCAGCTCAGTAGCTTGCACTGGGATAAAACATAATTGACTTTGGGGTAAAGTTTATCTCCCAAAAAAGCATGAAGTCTTTAAGATATTAAGGGGCAGAGAAGTCACTATCTCCTCTGGTTGCTGGTTCCAGTGGTTAATCAGTGTCACTGATGAATTTGTCTTGATTGTTCAACCATTGCCTTTCTTTGTGCCTTTTTGCCATAGACTTCTAAAGACCTCTCTAGCACCAAGCATTTTCTAAAGGTGTTTTGATATTGTGTTCCCATCACTCTTTCACATCTCTTGTGAGAAAAATCATGTTCCCTCACTGCATGCATTTTTTGTCCCTCCCTTCTATTTCTCAAGCCACACCCTCCAAAGAAAAAACCCAATTGTTTTGATATTTTTCTGCCCTCTGTCCAACTGTCCAACATTGTTTTTACAATTCCGACAGCCAAAGGGCAGGCTGTGTTCCAGTCTGTCTCACCAGCCTGTGTACACACTAAGATCATCTCCCCATTTTGATACTTCTCTGGTTTTGCAATCCAAGACTCCTGTCTGTTCTAGAATTGCCCTGGGAGTTCACACTGCATTATTTGTCTGCTTCTAGCTTTTGAGTCCTCCAGGGTTACAACTTTCCAGGAAATAGGATGTCCCTCGGGGTTCTTGTATAATTTTTGGGTTTTTTTTAGTCCAAGCATATTCCCTGGGGGATGTTTGCACATGGAGTTCTTTTTCTTCAAGATACAAAACATTATAATATATTTCAGATCATTGCCAGATATCACTATGCAAACACTTGAACTTGCATTTTCCACACAGAGCAAATGTTTGTAAAAGGATAAGGACAAAAACTAATGGCAAAATGCTATCTTTACCAATTGGATATTTCTCAATATTTAGGGTTGTAAAGTGCAGAGAAAACTTGTATTTTTTCTCACTAGAATAGGAAATAAACCTCATGGATAACACAGTATTTCTCAGGATTTCAACTCAACAATATATATAGGAAATGGTCTGATAGGGTAAGTATATATCAGCATACAATCTGATCAGGACACTGATAAATTGAATCAATATTTCTAATCTGAATGAATGGTGTGCATGTTTCTTTTCTCTGCAAATCTGGCTTTTCCATCCTTTTTCATGCAGTCCAAGTCAGAAGAAGGAAAGGTATGGGATTTCTTGGTGCCATAAATAAAATATGATGGTAGAAAACCAAAGTGAAGCTGTGCAAGACAGTGGGCTGGAAAATCAACAAGGGCTGGAAATGGAAAGTGAGATTAAAGGTAACACTTAGCCACAAGACTATCCTTAGCAGCTTTAGAATAGTATGCAGCTAAATAAACACACATGCAAAGCTTACTTTGTAATGTGCCTTGCTCTCGCTTTTAACAGCAGATGATTGCTATTTACTCAAGGGTAGCGAACCACAGGAAGCTGGCCTTTTTTAGCACTCTTGCCCTGGAAAAGAACTGTGTGAAGGCAACTCAATATAAACTCTCTTCCTTCCTTCCTTCCCAGCTCCCCACCCTCAGCTGTGCCTTTTTTTCTGTGTATCTGAGCATCTCCAGTTCAGACAAATGAAGAGCACTCCCAGCTATGGAGTGGTTTTTGCTGGTGAGGCTGAGAGTTTGTGTTTCATAAGAGAGTCAGGGAGTGCAGTGATGCAAACCTGCCTGACCTGGGGCGACAGAAGTTCAAGAACCTTGACTGAAATGGGAACTTCTACACGTTCATCTCCTATATACAAGAAGGTGAATGATGAAGCCATTTTCAATCTCAGGAAATTTAGGATATTGTGAACACCTTTAGCCAGATTCTGACTGTGCAAGTGGTAGCTGCTTAATGCCATGAGTTATGTTATTACAGCACTGTGGAGTGCAATTGCTAATAGGTGTTGACACTCGCCATAACTAAGTTTTATGTGAAGGAAAACATAAATCTTGCATTTGGGCATCCTGTGCATATGGAAACATGAACAATGAGGTGCTGAGGTCAGTGATAGAGGCAAAGAACTTCTTTTTATCCCAAAGAAAATGACTTTGGAAATAATTTCGAAGTGAAGAAAGTGAAAAATGTAACTGAAAAAGAACTGTCTTGCTAAAAAAGCTATTCAAACATATACTTGATATTTGGCTAAGGAAATGGGATCCAAAGTGTACATTCAGCTGGTTTAAGCTATGCTAGTTCACTTTGTGATTTTTGGTTATGATATTCTGCTTTGCAGGCAGGCTAACAGTATAACTCAGGAGTAGCAGAAAATTGTTAAATTTTGGTTGATGTTAATAACAATTCAGTGCTTTTTCAGATGCCTGGAAATCAGCTTAGATTGTAGTTTCTTTTTAACCTCTGCAGATTTTGTTGGAGTGATGTGTATTTCCTAATCTGATCAAAACTATTTATTCCTAATAATTCTTCTTTAAAGGTAAAAAGAATAGTGTCCTAAAATGGAAGATTACTTTAAGAAATTATAACTTTTAGTTTAAAACAAGAAAACAGCAAGCAAGCAAGCAAAACAGCTCCAAGAAGAAGCTCAGTGTCTTTCTCAGTGCTAAGTGAGCTGTTTTAGTCAAAATGTTGGTAGCCCTGATCTCCCTAACTAGGTCAAAGTTTAAGGAAACTGTGCTTAAAGAAAGCCTATCAGACTGAATTGCTCAGTGGATTTGTATGAATACACACAATTCCTTAGTGAGGCATGAGAGCTGGAGCTTGGAAAGACAAAGTAAAAAACCAAACAGCAAATCTGTGGTCTCTTATGATGCACAGCATTAACTGATCTTTGGTGGTCTTTCTCTTCCTATCCCTTGAAAAACAACATAGGTTTTGGTTATATTTTGGTGTCAAAACAGAAAATATCTGAAGCTATTTCAATTTTTCAAAGTAGAAAGACAATTCTCCTAGACAAGTGTAGTTCAGGTGAATTTTTTCAGCGGGACTGAATTTGCTGTCTGTGTGTCACTGGCTGGCATTTCCCTTGCTGCAGATGAAATCCATGTTGCGTGTCAGGAGGTGAAGCACTGCTCAGGGTGTGTGGGATGGCCCTGGAGCAGGTTTGCTCAGCTTGCAGAGCCCTGGGAGAGCAGACTGAGCTGCTGCCCTGCAGAGAGCAGCAGGCATCGACCCACACAAACAGATTTGCTCTGTTGGGTGGGTTTGTCAGAGCCTGCAGCTGTGGCCAGGCTGCTCACAGCACCCAATATTGCTAATTTAAAGAGAGCTTGATGGGCCTACATTGATTTCAGTCACAGTAGTGACTTTCTTTCCATGAATAAGCAACCTCTAGACAGACTAATTGATTACATATATCTTTGTTCAGTGTGCTGAGCTTCTTGCCTTTTCTTGCTGTTCTTGCCTTTTCTTGCTGTTCATCTTTAAGAATTTAAATACTAAAGGACATGTAAAATCCATATGTACTGTGAGCTAAATAAGAAGCAAATTTCTAAATCTTGTGTTTGGATTTTATACTAGTTAATGTAATTTTATATTATATCCACATAACTAGTGGATGTGCACTGCTCACATCCACTAATTAATACATGGATGTGAGCAGTGCTTCAGTTTTGTGCTTCCAAATCTTTCTGAAAAATTGAGGTTAAGGCTGGGAAACCTCCGTAGCCTAAAGACCATCCATGGATCACACCCCCTATTTCAGTGTCCACAGGATTCAAGCATCTTATTGAGTCTTTCATATTTGATCACTGGATTTTATGTTATCAGAACCGAGAATTGTCTTCATAAAAGAATTCTGAGCAAGCTGGCAGCATCTACCCCACCTCACTCTTTGCAGTAGTGAGGTAGTGTAGATGTCACATTAATGAGATGGTTTGATGGGTAAACATCAGGTCTGATTTTAACACAATTTGATGCAGTTTTATCTGAAGAGTTGATTTTATTAGCTCTTATAATCTGTTTCTCTCTTGAGCTTTAGCCATTGGATTTTATTAGCTTCAAAATTTCATGGTTGTACAGCTCACTGGCAAAGAGAGAAATTATTGTAATGGCTTTAATGGGAGGGTAGTTTTTCATCCTTAGTTTTATGGAGGATTCATTTATCATTTCTTTCAAAATGCCGTTTTGAAAATGTGAGCAGGTCTGATTATGCTGCTACGAATTGTACACAGTGAACATATATATAGATGATTTGCATTATATTGTATTTAACTATTTGGGAAATATTTGAGGATTTGAAACCAAAGCTATCCTCTCCAGAAGTATTTTTATGGAAAAATCTTATTCATAACTAAGAGAGAATAATCTCATTAAGGGTCTCATTAATAATCTCTTAAGGGTCTAAGCAAATGAATTGGGCAGTGGGGTTTTTTGTTTGTTTGTTTAAGGAGAAAAAGGGTCGGAGGGAGAAAAAAGTGGCATTGCTCTTTACTATGGTACTCCTTGAGTAAAATAAAGTAATAAACAGTGTGAGGTCAGCTTTATGGTCCCCTGAGTGCTCACATGAGCTCAGGTGGGGAGCTCAGGGGTGCAGCATGCCTGGTTCCTCAGGGGCCTAGGGAAATTTTGGGAAATAAATGCCTTAAGATCCTGCCTCAAGCAGTGAGTTCCTAATACTGAGAGAAGCTGTGCAAACCCAGGCTGTTCTTCCCAGCTGAAGAACCCAGCAGTCACACCCAGCTTCTGCCTCCCTGGAGAAGAGGCATTGTGGGGTGGAAGGAGCAGGGCTGGAGAGTGAGTGCCTGCCTCTGTTTGCAGGAGGGCGCTGCTTTGGATGGCAGTGCCACCACCCCTTCTGTACTCTGCATGTCCCCTGCCAGTCCTGGCAGAGGAATAACATTGCCTTGACCCTGATCCAGCTCTGTGTGGGAGCTGTTTGGTCTCACCATGGCTGGTGTTACGGAGCCTCAGTCGTTCTCTGCATTCACAGGCCTCTGGGACTCTTTGTTTTCTTTGTTCCCCCTTTTGTGTGGGGCACACTTCTCTGCACACTTGCACTGTGCTTCCTCTGCTCATTGAAACCCAGAGCCTGGGGTGGTGCTTTGCTGCTGGGAAGGGAGTCTTGAATTTTTCAAGGCTTTTTAGCTCTGGCTGAGCACGTAATGGGAGGGACTTGATGCCAGTAAAGCCACTCCTTCCAGTGGACCCAGTAACATTGAGGTAAGGCTGTGCAGGACCTACTTGGGTCTTGCAAAACCAGACGAGGTCCAACAGAGTTTGCCAGCCCTGTTCCTGTGCTGTGCTCAAGAGTTACCTGCTTCTCCTGGCCATGGGAGTGCTTGTGCAGTGCAGCACCTGAGCTGACAGATCTCTTGAAGCTCTTCTGCCTCTGCATTCATCCACAGTACTTTGGATCTGCAGCTGCATTGTGGCGGATTTACAGCTTATTCCTGGGATCCTGTAACCTTCTCCATTAGGTCCTGATTTCATAATGTACCAGAAGCTGAGCCGCTTGAAAAAATTCCTGACTCCCTGCTCTGTGTGTTGGTTCCCACCTCACGATTGCCTGTCACCTCAGTTGCTGAGGGTAGCTGGTTGTGAGGATGAGTAAAAAGCTGCATCTGTCATTTGGCTTTATATCAGTTCTCTTTAAAATAAATAAATAAAAAACCCTTCTCTGTTGGGGATAGAAAAAGGTTCAATTATGTCTGTGCTACTGCTTAAGAAAGTACACAGAAAGAAAGAAAGTATGGAGCCTCATACTAAATCAAATAAATCCTATGATTAAAGCCAATGCTGAAGCAGGCAAACAATATCTACATCTTCCAAAGTATTGAAAAAATTACTTGTTTTTTTCAGCATTGTTAGAGAAACCCATCAGCAAAAGACGAGACAGTGAAGCTGTACAGAAGGCAAAGATCCTTTATGCATCCTGCATGAATGAGGGTAAGTAGATTGATTTGAGGAGGGCATAGATGCATTCCCTGCATTTATAAAGGCAGGCTTTTTGTCTCTCTGCAGAGCTCTGTGAAGCTCTGTGCAGATACATGGATTTTGCTGATATGGATTCAGCTGGGGTTGAGGGTCTTTTGCACATTTAAAGCTGTGAATTGAGACTGAGGTACACTCAGGCACAAGTCAGTTTTAGAGAAACCCCTGCTTGTCAGAAGTATGAAGAGATATTTATCTCTTTGCAAAAGGATGTTAAACTGTGCCTCAGGCTTGTGGGGTTAGTGCCTGGGGTTATTAAATCAGAAGAACTCTGTGATGAAATTCTCATTGTGATGTTTTCAAGAGCCTGTTGCTCATCACCTTCTACATTTCTCTAAATCTGTTTAATCAAAACACTACCCCAGGGCTGGGTGTAGACAGCCCTGGACCCTTTAGCTTTGGTATCTGCATGTCAAGCAAGTTAGCCATGTTTGCAGAGTGCTTTTCCTCAGATTGTAATGCTGCTGTAAGGTAATGTTCACTAATTTGGGACCCATCACTACTCTAAGGTAGCTGCACAGGTGAAAGAAGGCTTTGAAGTCCCCTTTGTCCTTCTGACTCTTTCAGGATTTATTTTCTGCACAGTTTTCTTCCAGCATGGCCTGTCTGACTGCCAGCAAGTGAGATAGCTTGCTCTACAGCTTTGGTGCCCAGATATTGACTCTAGCTTTGATTATGAGCAATAACCCCCCTAATTTCCCTAAAACCAGTGAAATTTCTATGCTAGTTCCTAAGCAAGGTGTGGTTTTTTTTCTTTAATTTACCTAATTCCAGCCTTTGCCTTTTTAGAAAGGCACTGACTTGCTTCTCTTATTCTTAATACAGATAAACAGGATTGGACTTCTATGCTGCCATGCTCACAGGCAGAGCAGAGGCTTTGAGTTTCAGCTATTGTGTTTGCCGTGCCTGGAAATCAATTGGTACCAATAAATCTTTGTCTTGTGTGGCTGCTGCTGGACTTGAATTGTCTGGAATGTAATTGTTGTCGCACTTTGACATTTCAGATAAAATTGAAAAAGCCGATGTGAAACCCCTGTTAAGTATCCTGAAGCATTCACCCTTCCGCTGGCCTGTGCTGGAATCCAACATTGGACCTGAAGGGCTGTGGTCAGAGAGGAGGTTCAGCCTGGTCCAAGCCTTGGCAGCTCTGCGTGGCCAATACAGCAGCTCTGTCTTCATCCGTCTGTATGTGGCTGCTGATGACAAAATCTCCCACCGCTACATCCTGAAGGTACAGCACAGCATCTCTGATAGGTTACTTTGCATGCTGCTTTATGGTCTCTTTATTTAAAAACACGTTTACATACCAAAGGTTTACATTTGATTGTTATTGTTATTATCTACTGGCTTACAGATGTATGTAGGTGCCAGTTTAAGGGAGTGTAGAAGCCACTAGCAACCACTTGCTATTGGAAAGTATTTCTGTGCAGGTTTTCTTATTTCAAATGGAAAAAAACCCATAAAAATGTCCCAGTAGACCAATAGCCAGGGTCTATGTGCATGAGAATAAGAACTCAATATCTAATTCTGTGTGCTGCTTATGACTCATTGGCTGCATGAAGAAGGCTTTTTGTCTGTGAGGATGAAAAATGGTCCATCAGTAGCAGATATTTTGAACTTGAGCTGTTTTTCTTGAGATGGAAACACTTAATCTGGTACTTATACAGCACCTTAAAACACAGATTTATCCCAAGTGCTTTTAAATGTGAAATAAGAGAATTCACATTTTTCCTGAAATGCTTTTAGACCTGAAATTGCTTTTAGACCAAAACATTACTGAACTCTTAACAGTGCACGGCATTAAATAACAGTTTAGTAAGAAAAAGACTCAAGAAGTGTTGCCTCCCTATAGTCTAACAAAACTCCAGATAAAATTGTATAACTGTGGGAGGATGGAGCTCCAGTTAAAATTGTATAACTGTGGCAAGACTGAGTGCCTGGGCCAAATGCATTGTTGTTTAAGAGCTTCAGATGAGAAGCCAGAGCCGACTTTCCCTCCATGGCTACAAGAAAATAGTTCATGAAACAAGAGAGAAGGAACAAATAAGAAAGTTATGATGGCATTCATCACAGCAAGAAAATGATTTAAGATCCTTATTTTGCTGGCATCTTGGCTAGCTTTAGGTGAAAAGTGACATATTATTCTGTAGGGTGTTCTGATGTTAGTTTGATTAGGACCTTGATCTGCAGAATGCATCAGCCAGTGCTCTACTTTGTCCATGTTTTAACAAATTCCCTCGAGTGTAGATGAACCACACAGTATTTCAATCTGCTTGAAAAATGGCTTTATTGCAAAATTCTTTTTGTTCACCATTGCAAAATCATCAATGGGCCATAAAAGAAGTGGAAACTCCAAATAAAACTTTGTTCAGCATTCAGCATGATATTTTTTCTTTTTTTTTTTTTTCATGAGTGCTGAAGCTGGTGGTTAACATTTTTGGTTTATTTCTCATATTTGTGCTCTCTTGGTTTAATGTGCTGTCAAATCTAATTCTTAAGATCAGGGAATTTGAATGAGCATTTAATGTAACAGTCACATTATTGAAATTCCCCAAATAATCAGGAGTTAACTATTGCAAAGACACATGTACAAAAAGCATAAGAGTATATTCTTTTTGCATCATTGTGCTGACAAAAGAAAGTTATGCTGTTTTTCAAAGAATGAGGATTGCACTGAGCATCACAATTACTCTTTTCTGAGGATGGTTTGCTTTGTAGAGGAAAAGATTACATTTATTCATTCACTTAAAATTCTAAGTTTTATTTATTTTTTACATGTACATTTTTTTACATAATTCACTTAACCTAAAGTATTTGGATAAAAAAAGGCCTATATGAATTGTATGAATAAATACAATCTATTGTCACTAGACTTATCTTTTAAAAACAATTGCAGCATCAAACAAAAAATGTTTAGAACATCTAATAAGTTGTCTCTGCTCCAATCAGTATCTTAGTCAGAGTTTGGAAGCTGGTTAGTGGAAGTTTTCAGCTTTGGCTTTCAAACCCTAACCTAACTTGATCACATTGAAAAGTTCTGGGAAATCTCAGTTCCTAGTAATTACTACAAAATATGTGCTGCATAGTAAGTTTTTCCTGGTTAGGAAAATTCCTATGTTTCAAATGAAGCAGTATGCAAATATTCCCATGTAGATGTTTCACTCAATACGCTAAATGCAAATCTCAAACTTTCAGGCCTAATTCCAATATTAGGGTGAATGTAGACCACAAAATCTGATCCATGTTTAGATGGAAAAGGTAAGTGAAGGCCAAAGATCCATCTGGACTACAAGACACCTTTAGCTAAAGTACAGAGGACATAACAATATCCTGTGCATGCAATCCTGGCTGGTAGCCACTTCAGTTTCAGTTCATCTTTTCAAAAGACTGAGTACAGCCCCCAGTGCTGGTCTATGTGAAGCTCAAAAGTGTAACCTCAGTTGCAGTCACAAAAACCTGATGATGCCTCCCAGACAGAGAGCAGCTCTCATGCTCCAGCACCTCAGGGGCATTTGGTGCATACACTGGACTGGTGTGGTCCCAAGCTGACTCTTGTACCCCTGGAATAGACATAAGATGGATGCATGGTCATCAGAAACAGGGATTTGATCCTGTAGACCCAGTCCTTTTGCATTTCCTACTCACTGATGTAGCTGTTTTAAACACCTAAATCACACCTGTGATTCTTTTCTTTAGGTGGCTTAGCTATTGCAGGGGGTCATCTGAGGCTCCTCAGATCACAGTAATGTGATAACAGTAATTACCCATCAGCACAGCATAGCATTTTCTTGTTTTGAAATCTTGTCCAACTCGGACTGGTGCAGTTTTATATGTTAGATATTTGCACAAAACTACTGTAATTGTCAGAAAAACATGAACCCTTCCAAAGCTGCTTGTCAGTTTGTCTTTGAATCTGATGAATTTACCTGTTAAATGTTACTTTGTGTTGTTTTTAACAGCTTGATCAAGCAAGCCTCTCTCTGTCGTCTCGAGAGGATTACCTAGAAAATACCACAGAAGCCAAATCTGTAAGTATTGTCAACTGGATAGTAGAGCCACCATTTTCCCCTCATCTCTTTTAATTGTTGGTTTTGTTTTGTTGAGCTCCAAACTGAGAAAGGGCTGTGCTTTGTTTGGATTTGGATTTTGCAGTTTATCTAGCAGAAAACTCCACTCTTATATGAAACACTCTTGCAAAGTTTCCTAAATGAAGCTTGCACTTGTATACAAGTACTTCTGTCTCATGGTGGTTACTGTATTAGTTGGCCTAAATACTGCTGTACACTTTGACATATTGTATTATCCATTTGTAAGAGCTGAAAGTTGTCAGTCTAATCCAGAACTGTCATTTGCGTTTCCTGAGACTTGTACTCTCTGAGCCACAGCAGTTGTCTCTGTCATGCACAGTATTTTTACAGTGTTATTTCTCCTTTTTAACTTGCTTGGCATTCAAGTTAAGGAAAGCACAACCTTGGTTCCTAAGGCATGAAAGCAATATACCCCTTCCTATAGCTGGGCATTTCTGGTCTGCTGCTGCAACTCTGCTCAAGAGCAAATCCTGTTGACATTTCAGTCTTTCTCTTTCTTTACAGTACCGAGATGCCTTTTTGAAGTTCATGGTTGATACAGCAGTGCTGCTGGGTGCAAATGCCTCCCGAGCTGAATCTGATATGAAATCAGTTCTAAAACTGGAAGTTAAAATAGCAGAGGTTGGTAATCCAATATAATCCTTTCTTGAAATGAAAAGTCATTGTATTAACAGCATTAGCAAAGGGATTTTAGAAGCAGAAGGAAAGGAACAAATCCTGATGAAGAAAGGATGAATAATATTTCTCCCTTAGTTAATTGTTAAACTGTAAATTTTATTTTATTTTATGTCAGGGGAAAAACTTTAGCCAAATACCCTTGGTGTTTTAAATTGCAATGTCAGCCAGGCTGACCAGAGGCAAGCCTGGGGGTGGCATGGCAATGTTTAAGGGATGGTGTATTAGCAAGGTCCTTTGGTCTGCCATCTCAGTGGAGGTGGGGGATGGAGATCCATATGGCAACAGAGATACAGGGGCTGTTGATGTGTTAGAAACTGTGGAAGTGCCTGAGGATGGTCCCATAGGAGTTAGGGCTTCTCCTTCCAAAAAGGTGATGAGATCAATATCCCAGCTGAAGTGCATGTACACCAATTCACTGGTACCCACTGGGCAGCTGGAAAAATATGACATAACTCAAGACCTTACATGTCTTTTCCAACCTAAGTGATTCTATAATTTTGAAGCTGTGTAGAATCTGAGCTCCTGCCATACACCTGTGTGGAGAATACACAACACGTCTGTTTAAGAAGCAGATTGAGATGATTCTTTGTGTAACAGTCTAAAAGCAGTGTAAGACTTAGTTGGGATATTGGATCTTGGTGGTGAGAAGTGGTGTTTACAACAGTACCACCCTTAGCTCCTGAAGTGTTTTCATAAAGTAGTCTAGGAGAGAGGATGTTTTAATTTAGGGGATCAACTGAATTTAGTAAAGCTAAGTGTATTTAAAACTGGTACTTGGTTCTGACATTTACTTGGTATCATTTTTGCAAGGAGTTTAATTTATGCCACATAATTATTGCAGATTGAAGGAATGTTTTTGCTTCTCTATATCTCTGTTTCAGTGTGGCTTCTACAGGAATCCCACTCATGGGAATGGCAAGTTCATTATCATTTCAGCCTCTACTAAAACTAGAGAGAAAGGTTGGCCTCAGTGGTCACAACCCTTTGTGGCTGGGAAACCACAAAACGTAGGGGCACAGACTTGATGCTGGTTTGTAGAACTGCCAGCTGAGCTGAGTATTCCTTCATACTGGCAAGAAAAGGAGCTATCCCTGTTAAATGCTGGTCTCCTGTTAGCAAAGAAGCCTGTTGCACAGGACAGGTGATGCAGCAGATGTCTTTTATCTGGACCCTGCTGTTGCAGTCCACAGGATGCTTCTTAATGGTGTTTGTAAAGAAGTTAGGGCCACACAATAGTAGCCAATCAGTGTTTCCATCTCTGCTGAAAGGGATGAAATTTTGTTAAACATCTAAGCCAAGCCAAATAATAATTTTCAGTTACTCAGATGGACTAATGCACAAATACTTCCTTGTGACCCAGCACACTTGAAAAGCAGTACATATTTGTTCTGTTTATCACTGATGGCATAAGAAGATGTATCCTTAGCTCTGGTAGCTGTAATGCTTTCCTTAACAAGTGTCTTACAGAGCATTAATCCACAAAGTATGTAAGGGAAGCTGCCATGTAAATGACATGGATCATGTAACAACCCTCAGCATCAGTAATGCACATCATTATGCAACAAGCCATGCTTGCTTACAGGTTCTTTTAGTAAGAATAATCCTCCTAACATCTGTCCAGATATTAGGCATGAGTCAATGAACATGGATTGTTGCATTAACCTTAATAAACAGAATGATTATATAAACATCTTACTGTGATGGAGGTAGTCCTGTTTGTCACTGGAGGTTTCACTGTATCTAGGGTTCCTCTGCATTTTTCTAAGTAAACATGTGCAACGGAGAATTCCTGTGCTCAGGAAGAGGCAACAAGAATACTTTAGATATAGGAAGGAGTGGCATACTTTGAGAGATCTTGTTGTGTACAAGGAAGATTTTTTTATTAAGTTTGAATCACTGGAGCTAGAGGGAAGGTTTTGAGGGGAAGGGAGTAAATTGGTTCAAGAAGTGTTTAAAGATTTTTCAGATAAATGAAATCTGCAGAAAGGGAAAAGAAACTAATTTTTTCCCTTATGGCTGAGCAATTCTAAAACCATAAACACTTACTGGAGATTTTTGTTTGGAGAAGTGCCAGCTGTCTGGTTGGTCTGGTGTCAATCTCTGTCCTTCAGAGTGCCCAGCATTGCAGCCTGTTGTATAGGATTTACCTTACAGCAGGGCTGGAATTGCCATTGGGAATTTTTGTTTGAACACTGAGAAAATTTTGAGCTATATCTTGTGCTTTGTTTGTTTTACTATTATGAACCACAGGGGTGTCTCGGAGTCTGCATGTCCTTCTTGTCAGTTATAAAAGGACTTGCTTCATATTTAGGATTTCTTTTGCTGTATCCTTGGAGGCTGCAGAGGAACTTGAGATCCATCTCCTCTGGTCGCACAGATGAGAGGCCTGACTGGGGAACGCTTTATTCATGTCTGGGCTATATACTCAGGTTTCCTGCTATGGAAATCAGGATGATGGGGTGAAATGGGGAGAAACTTGTGTGTATCTGGCTCTTCCCCCAGGTGGGGTAAATCCCTAGGAAGAAAACATTCAAAGACATGAGATGCACTTCTAGCTATGAAGATGCACCCATCTCAGATTTGACCTGTTAAATCTGAGGTTGGCTTCTACTCGATAGGAAGGAATGAATAAATATTAATGCTCTAGGTGTACTTTTATCTCTTATGTATTAGCATGTCTTTCCTTAGCATAATCAGAGCTAAACCAGTCTAAAGTCCAAAGACGACATGCAGCTCAATAAATTTCCCAGTAATAAGTTAAACATAAAAGGAACGATGTTCCATTTCTTCCACTTAAATGCAATCCTCAGAAACAGATGCCATAAATGCTTGGAAAACAGGTGGTGAGATATTTCTGCACCAGGATTATGAAGGATGGTAATGACGTAAGAGCCCCTGCAAGATAATGGTTTGATGGTTTTGTGCATTTTTTTCTCTTCACCAGATCATGATTCCATATGAAAACCGGACAAGTGAGGTGATGTACAATAAAATGAACATATCAGAGCTTAGTGCCATGATTCCACAGGTTGGTTGGGGAGAATTGAAATTTTTTTTTTAATCTGACCTGTATAATTAAAACTGTCGTTAGTGTTCAGAGCAGCATGTTAAAGAAGTATCATTAGGAATGTGTGTGCTCATTTGCAGAGTATGTTCTCTTAAATATAGTTCCAACTTTAATGAGGATTGAAAACATATGTAATGACAAAGTGTAATAGTTTCTAAGTTTTTAATAAGTAAAGCATTGAAACGATTAGTTTTAAAGGTGTAACTTAGTTAATAAATCATCTCTCTTCCATAATCTGCTTTAACCAGCCTTCTCTTTGTCATTGCAGTTTGACTGGCTGGGATACATCAAGAAGGTGATTGACACCAAACTCTATCCTGAGCTTAAAGATATAGGTCCTTCAGAAAATGTGATTGTCCGTGTTCCCCAATACTTCAAAGATTTATTCAGGATACTAGAAAATGAAAGGAAAAAGTAAGGATCTTATGATGGTTTCACTCACACTTTTAAGGGGACATCAAATGCTTATTCTATTTTTTTTCCCATGAGTTTCAGCTATTCTTGGAATCAAGTCTCTAGGCAAACAGTCTGTTTGGATTTGTATGAATGAGGATTTAGATATTACCCTGTGCACAGCAAGAGAATTTTCAGTTTCAACACATTTCTTCTATGGTTAACACAGGTTGCAGTAAAGCTGCTCTTTCCAGAAGCATTCAGCATCTCTTACTTTTACAGGGTCTTGTATCTTGTGAAATTCTTTACACCTGTAGAACAGTTGTAAAATGCAGGTAGCTCAGATTAAACATGGTAGATGTGCTTTGCACAAGGAAGCAAGATGGCTTTGGGCAGTAATGAAAGAGTGACATCCCACTTGAAACATCCTTACTGATGACATCTAAGGGATTTCTGTGATAATTTGGTCTCTGAGGCATGTTACTGAACTTGAAAATAAATTTTGTTAAGATGTTGTCTCCAAATATCAATCTGTGCTGATTGTACAGTATGGCCACAGCCAAATGTTTTTCAGAAAAAAAAGGACAAAGATTATTCTTATATTGTCTCTCTCTATCACTAGTGATGGGATGCTTACATTAGTTCATAGTACCTGTAAAAATAGAACACAAATCAAACAATTAGAAAAATAAAAATTACTGATTTGCCTACAGATCATCAAATACCCTTTCTTTAAAAAGATTCAGATAAGTAGCATTACTGCTGCCAATATTAATCTATTGAAGAAAGTTTTTAAAATTATTTGGGCTGTCCCTGCTTTCTAACTCAAAGTTTGTTACATCAGTGGGTATATATGTGTGATTTAGAGGATGCATATCTAGCAAGATAACAGAGAATTAGTTATTTCCTGCATAAAAATAGATTTAGATGCAAATATATTTTGTAACTACAGAGTAAATATGTGGACACTTTTTCCATTAGTTTCTTATTCAAGGAAAATCTGAGTATTCAAGAGAATTTAAGCCAGCCTGTGTGTGGTGGCAGAAGGGCGCTGGAGTAAGACCAGAAATAATTGCACTGCCTGTCTTTAGCAAAGCTCAAGACCAGGTTTCTGACCTCACAGGTCAGGGGGAGAGGGTGAGCAAAATCAGTTCCAGTATATTCACGCTGCATATTTTATAGGTGTTAATGGCTTAGGCATTTTCTGCCCAGTCTTATCCTAAGAAATTGGCATCATAAAATGTTAGAAATGGCAAATAGTGCTAAACTGAACCCAAGCAGGCTTCAAATTCTTGTGTGTAAAAATGTATCCAAACAGCCCAGGCCTGATAACCAAGACCATGTTTATCTATTAGGTGATAATGTTCATTACTTAAAATGTCAGAGTCTGCTCCAGAGGTAACCTTGCTATCTGGCCTGAGAAAATTAGGAAATCATCTCAATGTGGACTCCTAACAATGAGGTCTCAGCATTTCCCTGTAGGGTGAACTGTGAAAGCTTAACAAGGATATTTTCTTTTAGGTAATCTCATTTGTCATTCTCCATATGACATTTTAAAGATTTATTTAATGTAAACAACATGAATTTGATTTGTTACTGTAAATATCTAGACCTAAAATTCCTAGAAAAGCATTTCAAAATTTTAGATTTGCTTCAGTATTCATCATGGGAATTATATTCTCATAATTTCAGGAGATGGAGTGTCATTAGGAAAAGCAGGTACTTTCATCAAGTTCATATTCTTTTCAGTTACAAGGCTATCCCTAAATTATACTTTTATTCCAGTGCTTTGTGTGTCCTCTTCCTGAATGAGCACCCTGCTAGCCTGGGTACTATTTAAAATGTCACAAAAAGATGGCTCATGCCCCAGTATTTTACCCAGTGATCTGGTAAAGTATTTAATGAAGTTTGTTTCAGGTGGAGGAAAGAATGGAGTGAAAATTAAGTCTGGATACAGAAGCAATTTGTGTTGGAGGTGGCAAGCTGTACAAACTCACAATCTCTGTATTAAAAATTTCTCCCTCAGAGAACCTGCTGAGCAATCTTGAATTGTGAAATCATTCACGGGGCAATATTATTAGAAGAGAGCACATTGACATGGTGTAGCATGAGTTTAGCAGAATTTTCCTTAACTGCATATAATCAAGTTATTGAGTGGAGCTTGAAATAGGTGCAGCAGTGTCCAGAGGTCAGTCTGGAATCTCCAGGCCAGGGCACTGCTGTGACTCCAGCCCAGGAGCTGGGCTCTCCATAGCCAGCTCCCCAAGAAGCTCAACAACCAGCCTGCAAGAGTTTCTACCAGCTTGGGGATAGCTAGCCTTAGTCATGTCAGGCGCTGAAGTCACGCCTTTATAAGAGATCTCCAAGGTTTCCTTCAGCTTTTTGGTGTACTAATTCATTTTCATGGGGTTTATCTCTATTAGAGGAAGAAGAGAAGTGTGTATGTAGGTGTAATGTAAATGAGCCATGGCAGAGCTCCAGTACAGCTGTGCCATGTGAAGGGGGAGACAGAACTGTGCTGGCACTAACTGGGAGCTTATATCCCTTCCCTGTTACCGGTGTGCTGGTGCTTTATGGGAGCCATAAATAGGATACTCGAAATCCATCCTTTCTGGAGATCTTTGCAGCTGTTGAAAGAAGCAGATTTTTCATTCTCATAGATCTCAGAATGCATAATTAGTTTAATAGAATCATAGAATGGTTTGGATTGGAAGGGACCTTATATATCATCAATTACAGAACAGGCTCCTCTAGGTGGGTTTGGGGCACCACCAAGTCCTTAGAGTTTTAAGTGTTGGTGCTCGTAGTTCTCAGGTGGACTGGGGTAAGCATCAAGATTTAGGGCCAGGCATAGTGGGGTATCTAATCCCATTTTGGGCCCTGGCTTTCATGGAGTTCAATTAATCATTGTTCTAAGATCTTCTTTGCTGTGGAGGCCTTATTGGTATCTTGGGCTTGTGAGAGCTCAGTTGCTTTTTAATCTTAGCTGCTTGGATAACATGTGACCACTCTGCACGCCGTTATGAGGTGAATTTGGGTCTCCTGTAGGACCGCGGTGGCTGGCACAGGGTTTACTGTCCCTAGACTTGCTGTGGCTAAGTCAAGTTTACCCTTGTTGCAGCAGCCCTGCCACAGGCAGGAGCCCTTGCTCTAAGCTGGGTTGCTCAGAGCCCCATTGTGCTGACCCACTCTTAAGGCAAGGGCAGCCTGGCCTTGAGAACTTCCAGGGATGGGGCATCCACAGCTTCACTGGACAACTTGTTCAGTGCCTCATCTCCCTCACAGTAAAGAATTTCCTCCCAACAGATAATAAATCTGTCCTTTTTCAGTCTAAAGCCAGTCCCCCTTGTCTATCACTGTATGTCCTTGTAAAATGTCCCTCTCCAGCTTTCTTGCAGGCCCCTTTTCCCTTGTCTTACCTTCCCATACCTTTGCAATATGGGACTGTTAATTGAGAAGAGCTCTAATTCATATAGCATATGAGGAATTTTCTTCAGAGTTGGAGAGAGGCACTGAATCTCTTTTCTGATCTTAGTCTGTGTCTGGAAAATCAGAGAAGTTATAATAATTTGCCTTGAATTAGTGCCTCTAGCAATAGAGGCAAAAGTTTTTCAGTACTTTTAATTTGATTCGTGACTCAATTCTGAATAGAATTTTCAAACAGATCCAAAATTTGTGAGAGATCTTTTTCTTAAAATGTCAATTAATTTTCCACCTATCTCATATTAAATCTGTCCTCTTTAATTGCTACCATGTCTGTTGATTAAAATATTGCAAACTGACAGAATTTTACATGAGCAACCTACTTTATTCTCAGACAGGACAGAAAGTGCTTTAGTAAATATTCATAAGTACTGGTATAATTTTAACTGTCCCAGCAAACAATCTCTCTACCACTTCCTTTGGGAGTGTGTGTGATAATAAGGGTCATACTGGTTAAAAGTGAGCCTACACTTTCTGCAACAGGCATTTAGCAGGAAGTTAAAATAGAGTGTACTCTTCTGAAGGGTTACAACAACAAATAGTCTGGTCTCATTGAAAGAACAGAGAGGATTTTTATGTTTTATTTGGGTACTGGATTTTGCTTGATGTGTAGAGATTAACTTCTCTGAGCCTCAGTGAACTTATTTGTGAAACTGGGATGAAAATCACCCCAAGATCTGCACTGTAGCAACTTTATCAGCAAAAAGTGTCAGTTTTTAATCCAACTGAAGATAATGAAATGATTTGAAGTTTGCATAGTTAGCCCAAAATGTGAAATAATCATTCCCCAAATAGGTAAATAAATTCACATAAATTAATATTTTATTTTGTTTTAAAAAACAAACTAAATCACACTGGGCTTCAAACACATCACAACAAACCCCCTCAACCTTTCCACCTGTTTCCCACCCCTGATCCATAAGCATTCAAGTGGAACCTCCCTGTTGTTTAATGCATTGTGGATTCTGTTGTGGTTACAATCTGGAATTATTACTGTCTCATCAGACAGTAATAATTGGTTTTAGCATGTGTCAGCCTTTTCCTTCCCAAATTAAAGCAATCACCAATTAATTACATTTCCTGCAACTGTCATCCACCTTCATTACTTATACCTGACACAAACATTTCTGAATCCTTGTTGATATTACTGCCTTTCAATAAGTCACCTTTTGAGACCCCTTTTATGAATTTCAGTCTTTCATTCATTGCCATTTTGAGAGAAGTTCCCCAACTCAAATGTAAGGACAAACATTGCTGTGTGAAAACAAGTACACAGAAGACAGAATTGATTTTGGTTTTTTGAGTTAGTACCAAATTGTAATACATAATTGGTGCATGATATTGATTTATTTAGCTAAGGATTTTACCCAAGGCTTTTGACTGGAAGCAGATCTTTAACCTTTTAATCTGTGAGATTTGTATAAATTCTGCAGAAGTTGATACAGCTGGGTATTCTTCAGCTCTGCTGAAATATCTGAGGCAGATTGTTGTGAGGTTTCTGGAGTTTGAGTAATTTACCAAAACAATGAGAGCCTAGGGTGCTTCACTTGTCATTGAGTGAGAAAATTCCACATTGTCAGAAACTTTTTAAGGGAAAAGTCTGAACTTTGTTAGGCATTTCTTAGGTTGAAATGAATTTTTAATGATCCTAAAATGGTGTGATTATCTAAACAGAGCTAACTATTTTGGCTTTTGTGACTTGTACCATCTTATAAATGTACATGTCACATGCTAAAAAATCTTTTTTCAGATATGTTTTACAATTATTATGGGCATTTAGGTGCACTATAGAATATATCTAAAAGAGGGAATATACCCAGTGTGAGAGATGCAGCAACACATCTTGAGCTGAAGGCTTTGTATGGGTGGACTGGAGCCTGGTTAGAGGCAAAACCAAAGTTATGTCTCAAGCAAATGCTGCTGTCAAGACAGCATGCCCACAAAGTGTGCTCCCAAGCTGTTCTGATTCAGAGAAGGGAGCTGCTTGGGATGTGTCTCTGCGTGATGTGTCTCTAATGGAGTGACACTGCAGCAACAGCTGCATTGCCCCATACCTATGGCAATGGGAGATTGCAGAAATGGGCTTTTAGAGATGGGGGAGTTGTTCAGACAGCCCATAATAGCACCCTTGGTTGCATAGGAGCCATTTTTCTATTCACAGAGAAGTCTATGGCCTGTCAAAAATGTTATGTATATCCCAGTGGGGAACAAATAACATTTGAATATCCTGCCTTTGAAGCAATGACTGTCCTTGAAAAATATGTCATGTATAAAAGAAGGTGAGAATAGTAAGTGTAGGCCATTGTTGGACTTGTTTTGAGACTGTTTGAGGTTGAATTGTGTATTTCAGAATGCACCTTTAGCTCATACAGCCACTGCTGAACATGGAGAGATATCAATCTAGGATGCATAAATCCTCCAGTCAGGTGCCCAAAGTTTTAGAAAAGGGGCACAGATGCCAGATCTCCTGGGAATTTTAAACAAGCTCTTCCTTGATCTCTCAGCCTCAATTCTCAGAAGATTTTTGTTACTGATACTTCTCTTTTTTGGTATTTCAATTATCCATCTGACAAAACAGGAATGGTAATACTTTAATAACTTTGTGAATAGTAGAAGTTTTCAAAGCATATTGATAACTTCTAATGAAAGATACAAATATGAGATAATGAGAGTGTATATGGGATGGACTGTTATCTGTTCTGTTACCATTTATGTGCCCTACTAATGAGGGGAGATAACATTCACTTTGATCTACAAAAGAAAAAACAGTTAATCTCTGGATAGAACTTTGATGCAACTGTTATTATAACACAGTTCTTGCCACTTCTAAGGAAAATCAAAGCTGCCTTTTGAAATAAAACATTACCTAAAAATTACATACTATGTGATGGACCTGTTATAAATTATCCCTAGCAGATGGTTATTATGGGGCAATTATATATTAAATGGCTGCAATCATACAGATTCTTCCATGTAATTGGGATTTATCAATTTGGCCATCACTCATTAATTGTTAAGGTGAAGTTTCCACCATTGGGGTAAAATGTTTGGGGAGATATATCTGTAAGTGCTTTGTGGTACATCATATGTGTTTACATGTCTGATAAAAAATATTCCTGATTTAACAGGACTCTTGCCAATTACCTGGTATGGAGGATGGTTTATTCAAGGTTATTTAACCTCAGTAGACGCTTTCAGTATCGGTGGTTGGAATTTTCTCGGGTAAGTTATGCTTTCATAACATTTACCAGGGTCCTAGTGCTGACACTGTTGGTTTCCCTTATAGTTGCCTATACCTTTGCAAAACAAAAAATGTTTTCCATGCTGGATATATTTCTTGAATAAAGTTTTTTATTTTTGAAGATACCCTCTAAAACAATTGATAAACATATTTTTTGTGTTTGACACTAAGACACTTATATGACACTAAAACAAAAAAAGTCTTTTAGATGATGTTAGAGAGGTTTTGAAACCTCCCCTTTAAAAAACTTAGTCTTCCTTGGCAGAAACTTGAATTAGGTTATGTGGGCTGTGACATTCAGGCCAAACCCTTTTGACCAAAATCTCTACTTTTTGAAAACTACTGTTTGCCCATTTGTGAATACAGCTCTACTAAACCAGAAGTCTAGGATTTTACTTTTTTAAAGCTTTCTCAGCACTCTCCCATGCTCTAATGCCATTACAGGAGCTCAAGCACAAGGATACCCAGTCATTTCCACAGAGAAAATGATCAGGTGCCTTCCAGCTTGGGGTTGCAGAAGAACCAGAAAAGTGCCAGAAGCTGTGAGAGCAGAACCAATTATCTGTTCAGTAATATGGGCATCTATGTAAAACACATACATTTGATTCAGTGAACCCTGAATAGGAATCCACCTTGGTAATTGTGTGGGCAGTGTGAGGGCTCCTTAAGTAAACCAAGGATGAAACTGAAACGGAATGGTGCTTGGTCTTGTGTCTCAGCTTCTTTGGATGCTGAACTTTGTTTGCCATTATGAAAATTGGTGGACAATAGGTGGCTGGCGTGGTGCAGGAGGTGTGGGGGTTCTGTCCTCCCTGGTGAGCCATGCAGGTGACTAAATAATCTATACTGTTTTGCTTTGAGGAATACTGGAATAGTTCTGAGTTGATCACATACCTAGCAATAATCTCCAATAGCTTGATGGAAACTACATAGGAAAGGCAGCCTCTTGTACTTCTGAGATCATATTCAAAATAGTCTTGTTAAAGATGCTATTTTCTTAATGTAAAATATGAGAAATTGGCTGTCAGAACCACAGTGACAAGTTTGTAGGTGTTCCCTCCTGGGACATTTCTTGCTAGTCAGGAAAAATACTTTGATTCTGGCTATCAGCCAGTCTGTAGCATAATACTGAGTTACATTGAGTTATGTAATGGCAGAAAAAATCCTGAAAGAAAACATTAAGCTTTGGGTACTGTGCATTTTCATATGGTAACTGGCTGCTGTCACATCTCTGGGACATAGAAGCTTAGAGAGAAATCGAATTCAAAGTGATTCAGTGCTTATTAATAATCTCATCAAGGCTGTCATAGAATTACAGAATGGCTCAGGTTGGAAGGGACCACAGTGGGGTCTTCTGGTCCAACCTCCCTCCCTGCTCAAGCAGGGCAATCCCAGAGCACAAGGCACAGGATTGTACCCAGGTCATTCTCCAGTGAAGGAGATTCCAAACTCTCTCTGGGCAATCTGTGCCAGTGCTTGTTCCCTGCAGAAGGAGGAAATTCTTCCTCATGTTCAGGTGGAACTTCCTGTGCATCAATTTCTGCCTCTGGTCCTATTGCTCAGCAACACTGACGAGAGCCTCCAAAAGGCTCCATCCTCTTGGCAGCTCCCCTGCAGATACTTTTAAACAGTGATGGGCTTCCCTCAGTTGTCTCTTCTCAAGGCTGAACAGGCCCAGCTCCCTCAGACTTTCCTCATAAAAGAGATGTTCCAGTCTCTTCATCCTTGTTTCCCTTCACTGGACCTGCTCCAGAAATCTCTGTCTGTCTTGTCCTGAGGAGCCCAGAGCTGGACCCAGTCCTGCAGACAGGCCTCACTGGGCTGGGTGGAGGGGCAGGATCACCTCCCTGCCCTGCTGTCCCTAATGCACCCCAGGATCCCCTTGGCCCTCTCGGCCCCGGGGCACTGCTGGCTCATGGACAGCTCATTGTCCATGGGACCCCAGGCCCTTCTCTGCAGAGCTGCTTTCCAGCAGGGCACCCCCAGCCTGTGCTGCTGCCTGGGCTGGTCCTTCCCCAGTGCAGGGCCCTGCATTTGCCTTGTCTGAACTCCAGACCCTTCCTCTGCCCCTCTCTCCAGCCTGTCAGGCCCTTCTGAAGGGCTGCCCAGCTCTGGGGGTATTGGCCACTCCTGCCAGCTCTGGGTCTGCAGGGAGCTCACTGAGGAGGCCCCTGCCCCTTCCTGCAAGTCACTGATGGATAAGTTAAACAATTCTGGCCATGTAAATAGGTGTAGATTTCACAGGTCAATAGAAAGGACATGAGGAATGGAGTCCAAGGCATTGCACTAGTCTATTGTTGAGTAAGATTTGTCTAGTCAGAGGATGGAGAACTAGTGGCACTTTAGGATCATAAAAAAGAACCACCAACCCCTCTGTCAGGTAAGAGAATAAAACATTGAATTACTACTAAAATATATGGCCATGAGATAAATCAGTGACCATTAAAGAAAAGGATGTATTTTATACATTCCTTGTTTCATTAATTCAGTTAGCCTCAACCATCATAAGCAGACTTTTTTTTTTCTCCAGTTTCTTGCTTTCTATTGGTGGCTTTTATACCTTATGTGTAGAGATCTTGGCACCAGGGCCTTAAAATCTTTGCAAGGAGAAAGAAAAATGCATGATGAGACTTTAAAAAAACTTCAGGTTTAGAAATAGAACAAACCTGCTGACTCTAGAGAAAGTGCTTTGAGTACCCACACCAGCAACTATCAGCAGCTCCTCTGCAGTGGCACTTTGAGGCCTTGTAAATGTGCAATGGCACCTGGGGAAGAGGTTGGTTAATTGTGTCATGAAGCTCTGAATTGGCTGGGAGGGCTTGAAACCTGCTATTTATAGCCACTGTTACTACCTGAAGTACTGTGTTTTAGAGTGGTACATTAATATTAGGAGGACCATTTGAGGGAGTTCCTGTTGGCTGTTGTGACATAAACATCAATAAACCAGCTGTGGGATATAATCTATTCCTCTCAGCTCTATTTTTATTGGTCTCACAGCCTGTGCTGCCTTTATGTCCTCCTTACAGTCAAGCCTCCCTCAAAATAATGATAATTATTATGTTGTAATAATAGTATGCCACAGTCTAAAAGTCAGCTCTGTCTCCTGACTATTTCTATGGCTGATGCATACTCACAGCTTTTGGAAGGAATTTCAAGCTCTGATGACTAATACCATAGTTCCCTTCTTTCCCCTGTACCAGGAAAAAGCTCCATTGCAGGTTTACTCTGACCCTAGAGAGAAATTTTCTTCTCCTTTGTTCTTATCTTTTTTTGAGTGTTTTGTTGTGTTATGTATAAAGGTTGAAGAATTTGGAAAAGGAGTTGATTGTCAAATTTGGCTTTGTTTAGAAAAAAAACACCTTATTTTTTATTGGTTTGACTAATAGGGGCTCTTTTTAGAAGCAATGTACTCTTTGCCATCGAAAATCTATTACTGCATATAGAGTATTAATAAAAAGCACTTGGAAATGCAATTCACTGGTGTATTTAAGTGTGAGTCATTGATTATGCCTAATTACAGACAATATGATAGGGAAAATCAATCTTTGAACTACCAAAATATCTCACCTTCAATAGCTGAGGGTTAAGCTGCTCTGGAATTTTTCAACGAAATATTTTCCTATTGGAAAAAGACAAATCCAAACCCTTAATTTTGCTGGACATTTAATCTTGTGCTCAAAGGAGGAGAATAATGGGAAAAAAGAAAGGGCTCAGAAACTGCAAAATTGGTGCTTAAAAGGCTTTTATAATCTGTGAGAGGCCAGAATCTCTATCGCACTTGCTCTGGTCTGATGCTGACTATAGTCTGCCCTTACACTGCTGTCAGGTGTTGGCTGCCAGACTGGAATTGTGCTTCTTCTCTGTGGAAAAGCTTAAGAAGTTGCTTAAGTGGGAAGGGAACACTTTGAACAATGAAAATAACAGAAGTTTCTTAAATCAGCCCTGTTTGTTGTGCATATGAGCACATCTTCTATCTTGTGTGCAGGATTTATTTACACAAACTACATCTTGATGAGCAATGTAATGTTAGCTAGGTAAGCACCCACAGTAATAAGATTGCTCCTGGGAGAAACAGAAACCAAGGCAGCAAATGTTCTTGAGTTCTGTTTCACCTTGTTCCTTGTTGTGTTGATCATTCTTGACTGTTTCTTTTGAAGCTCATTTATGGTGACATCATCAGAGCCTGAAAGTATGGATTTAATACCATTCCTTTAGTAAAGCATGCAAGTTGTTCTACCAATCTCTTTCTGCTGCAACATAGAGTGATTTTTAAATTTTTTTGGGGGGAGACAAACATATTAAGTGTTCTTGAAGATTTAAACCTCTTTTCTCCTGAAAATGCTCCATTTGGGAAAGGAACTGAAAGTAATTTTACTATTTTACACAAACTGCCGTAAAAGTAGTTGGACAGGTAAATGACAAGAAGATGTGAACCTGTACCCATCTGTGTTAGATGTCATTAGTTCTTGGCGATGGAGGGCTCTGCAGGAGCTGTTTCATAAGGACTAACCCAATTTTGATGAGGACAATCTTCCTAGGCTTCTCACCTTGTCAGAGGAGAGGGAAACGTTTTCAGAAGATATCTCACAGCAGGGTTTTTCTAGAGGAAATTGTCTCTCACACAGAAAGAATACCAAGATTAGTCCAAAGTAAGCACTAATTCTCAAAGCCTAGTCCCTCTAAATCACTGCTACCATTGTACTGTTCTGAAGTTTAAAATCTTACAGGTATTTTGTGGTGTTCAAAATATTTGTCATAGCATTGGATGAAAATAGGAATGACTGTAGAGTATCATTGTTTTTCCTTTTGGTGGCCTTTTGACAAATATGCTTTGGTGTGTACCCCGTGTAGATTCTTCTTAAACAGCATGATATTATGGCCTAATACTTGCCTCTGTCAACAGGTGATCCATGGGACTACAACTTTGCTGCCCCAGTGGGATAAATGTGTGGACCTTGTAGAAAATGCCCTCCCCTACGTTGTGGGTAAGATGTTTGTGAAAGCCCATTTTAAAGAAGACAAGAAAGAGATGGTGAGTCCTCTGCAGTCTCTGTCTGCAAATTTTCAGTTAGTGGTTTCATCCTTACAAATTGCCTCTGATGTTAGAACAAAGTTTTAAAAGATGTAAGATTTTTGAAAATGTTTTTATTTGATTTAAAAACACTATGAGAAAATGGAATTAATTTGAAGAAGTGTTAACTTTCTGCCCACCTGGGCACTGCCCCTTCTTTCCATCTGCAGTCTTACAGACAAATAAGCAGTCAGTTCAAAAACAGGTTGAACACTGTTAGTTTATGTAAATAATGACAGCCTGGCTGTGCAGGACCAGAGTGAGTGGTATTGATGAGAAATAGTTTGGTATTGCTAATATAATTTATTATGGTAAAGTTTTCACTGACTAATCAAAAAACTGGTTGAGATTTCTCTGCTTTAGGATTGCTCTTTGAAAACTGTGACTGCTACACAGTAGCAGTCTGTGTAATCTGAGCAAAAAACATGTGACTGGTATCTGGCCCAAATTAAGGGAAGCTGAGAGTCACATAGTGAGAGTTTATATCTGGGATTCAAATTTTTCCTGCTGTACAGTGGAAGGAAATATTCTTCCATACCTTTGAGTCTAGAGAAATGTTCATCCTCATTCTAAAATTTTCAATATTCAAATAATTAATTACCCTTCACAATAATCTATGACTTATTTTCAGTCCATGCTTTTCTTATAAAGTTTTCCAATATCTGCTTTTACAGCCATTGATTTTCCAGCAGTAATCAGTTTTAAATGGACTGATTTAGTCATGAACTTAGCTCTCCATGCAGGAGAGGCACAGCCATTGAGGAGACATGAGATGGGACCCTGTGCTGGGAGCAGCAGCTCTGTGGAAGCCCTGCGCTGCCCTGGCTCAGTAGCCTGAGTTTGCCCCTTTGACTTTATCCCCTTGGACTGCTTTCACAGGGAAGGATCCCATTTTAGAAAGCACATGCTTATTTGACTTGTCCACATCTTTGTCATCTGTTTCCCTCTCTGGTTCTGCATTTCTTTTCATATTTGCCTTCAGCTGGACTTTCCTCTCTGAGATCCAGTTTTTCCATCTCCTTGGAAAAACATCCAGTTTGTAATGTGCTATTTGGCCATTTTGTGGCAAAAATATGCCAGGCATATGCAGTATGTTCTCCTGCACAGATAAGTGGGAAGAGTAGGAGTATAAGAAATGTACACTATATGGAGGGGATGGACACTTTTCATATTTGCATGTGTGAGGAAAAATTATGAGAAGCAGATAGAGCAGAGTTTCTCTTGAAATGCAAGTTAATTAGAATGTTTCTTAGTATGCACATTCCTCTTAGACCAAAGCTTTGGAAAATTATGAAGTCTGAATTCGCAGTAGCACCCATAGTGAGAAATGCATATAAAATTCATAGTCTAGGTCACAACATTCAGTCTTAAAATGAAAAACCCATGGAGATAAAATTACATACAGATGAAATTCGTTGCATTTCATTTCGAAGTATACTTTTCAAGTTAATAATTTGTAGTGTTATCATTTTCATTTCAGTGGTTTTCAGTTCTATTTCTCTTTCTTAAGCAGTAAGAATGCATGTGAGTAAAGCACTCTTATTTGTACAGGTTTTTTTCTTTTTTTTTTTTTTTTCTTCTGGCTTATGGCATATATCTGTCTATGCTAAGCAAATTCTGACTTACGGATAATATGGATTCTTTCCCCCCACCCCGTGTTTTGTGATTGATGTTTCATACCTTAGATACTTCTTTTATCAAGAAAGACATTATTTGTGTCTAAATATAGCACTGCTTCTAACTCAGAGTGCCTGCAGTGTTTTTTACAGTTACGCCTGAGCAGTTTCAGTAATAACTTTGATAGCAGGAATAGGTTTCTGCCCCTGCCCCCTGCAGCTACAGCTGCTGCAGAAAGCTTAAGTATACACCAGGGCCCAGCTGCAGAGCTTGAGTTTGAACTTGTAACCTCCAAATACAGGGAGTTCACCTCATTAGTGAACAAAGTTAATTGAATCAGTGCTCTGTCATCAATATCTTTAAGTTACCCTATTTCCTGGGATGCGGTTTACTGTGAATGTTTACTCTTTAGTCATGGTTAATGCTAGACCTGCTCTCATTGACCCATATATTGCCTCTAAAAATGAGAAAATGTTTTTTGAAATGGGTAGGGAAAAAATGAATAATCCAAGGAACTTTGCTACATTTTTTCTCACTTCACCACAAATAAAGGACAGTTCCACATTAAAATGTTTGCCTGATACATTAATGACAATTTAGCTAAAAGAAATGTTACTTTTGAGGGTTTAGTCCCTGCTTTTAATGACATTTCAGATCTATTAGATTTATAGAATAAGATTATACAAATCTCTGCTGCTTGACATTTTCATTATTTTCAAATGTAACATAACTGATAACACAAAGTTCCAATAAGTCTTCATCTAATGGGTATCTGTCATGTCTTGTGCTGTCTCAACTCTGGTTTGTGCTAAAGGACTTAGGCAGTGGCTGGATCCCTCTCATTGCCTCACTCTCACAGCATTCCCAGGGCTATTTGTTGTGGGGTTCATCTGCTGACATAAATAGACAGCAGGTTGCATACACTTCTGGGCTGCCAGACAGATCCATAGGAATGAGAGCTCTTTAGACTCATATAATGCATATCTTAGCCATTATATTTCTTAGTTTTTGTCATTTCAGGGTTTTCTTAGTGTGCATGCTCACTGAACAGTCCTATTATTATTATTATTATTTACTTGCTTGAGATGCGGTCTTGGCTGTGCAGGGGTGTCTGAAGAAGCAGCTGAGGTGAAGTGGTTGTGGGCTTTCCCAGTTTTGCCCAGATCCAAGCTGTCATTTATGGTCCAGGACCACAGAGGCAGCTAAGGCTGCTCAGTGGTGTGAGCCAGGGTCTCCCTCCCTGCTGTAAGTAAAGGGTAGCAATGCTTCACAAATGCAGCTAAATACAGGCTAAATATTTGGATACTGCCTTGTATTTGGATCATGATGCTGTCAGCCCAAATTCAGTTCTTTGCCAGTATTAATAAGGCGTGTCTCAGTCTCACATAAACCAAACCAGGCCACAGGCATTCTGCAGAAAAGGCTTTATTTGTGCAAATGCCTTTCAGCTGACTCCTTCTGCATGGGCCAGTGATCTAGAACCCAAGGCACAGAAATCTCCCCAAAGGACTGCAAATCTCTCAGTGTTTTTTATCATCTCAAGATGGGTATTCTCACAAATATGACATGAAATGATCAGCAATGAACAGGGTGTGTGATGCCAGAAGGGAAAGAAGATGGAAAAAACTTGCCTTCAGAAGAAGCGTGTTGCTACTGGAGAAATCAGAAATTAGCCTTCAAGAAAGGAGAGCAGATACCATCTGATCTGCAATTATTTGTAGTCTGAACAAATCTATCACTCCTATACACACCAAAACTTTCCTTACAATGATTCTGCCATGATATATTTTACTGGGGAGGGATTTACTAAATATTTTGCAGATGGAGGAATTGACTGAAGGAATTCGCTGGGCTTTTATTGACATGTTAGAAAAGGAGAACGACTGGATGGACTCTGAAACAAAAAGAAAAGCTCATGAGAAGGTAATAAATATAAATGTTGTATAAATAAAATCCTGCTATGATAAAGATTTGACTTGAGTGATAACAGTATGCCATGCACTGTATTTGCAGTTCCAGTTACTGATCATTTTCTTTGTGAAGGGACACATTTGTTTTTCTGGATGTGGAGCCATCTGAGCTCCTGCTTCTCTGCTGAAGTTATTTTTGTTACCTTGTTCTTCTTTCCTTGCATCCACCTTTCCGAATCTGGCTCTGGCTGATGTAGACTATGAGCTTATTTCAGAATTGGCTTTTCTTGACAAAGTCTTCACCTTGACTGGAATCCCAGGGACACAGCAATGTACAGACAGAAAACAGTGCCTGAAACACCTGTGACAGTCAAGAGTATTTGCTGTGAAGAGGGAGGATCTAGCCTAGAAGGGGATATGAGAATAATTCAGGTTTCACAGTTTTTCCTGTGCTGTGGAGGGAGGTCTAACTTGAGAACTGTCTTTTGAGAGCATAATGGTGATCCCAGCTGAACATCCATTTCCTGGCAGAATAATGCCAGTTATGAAGTGTTATAATCAAGGATGGCATTAGTGCTCCTGATTGCTTTCAGATAAAGTCACAATAAAATGCAGGAGGCAAAGGTGAAGGCTGGAGGATGTACTCAAAACCTCCTTTTCACCCTGTTTCCACATTTGCAGCATGTGATGAGTGGAAAGGAAGATTGTCCAGATGCAGAGCCCTGCCCCTAGAGCAGCAATTGGAGGGGGTGTATAAAAAGACAAGTGGAGGGTGTTGTGTAGGTCTGTGTCCTTATTTACCGAGGCAATGGGATATCAGTGAATTAGTAAGCACCCTCTTTGAATAAACTGACAGGCAAGTGCAGCTGAACTGTTCCTGCTCTCTGTACTTGAATAAAAATAGCAGTGTTTAATTTAAAAGCAAACACGGACTTCAAAATTTTTAGTAATTCGAATGAAAAGGCTGTTGAGGAATTTTATCATTGGAAAGATTTAAATTCCATGTGCAGTCCATTTACATTTTATAAAGCAGTGCTATTCATATATGTGCAAATGAAATAGAGCTGCATAAATGCACCAATAAACTCAATAACAAGAGAACAATAGTGAAATGACATTTATTTCCTGCTAACCTGGTGGTAAATTGGCTGCAGTTATTACTTCTTCCTGTCTGTTACACGTTTTTTTTTTGCTAGAAATACCATTAGAAATATAATAATCTGTAATTTAGATATTTGTTAAAATTGATGCAAAATAAGAGCAGGATTATTTTGTAATGATTTCCTTAATAAAGATATTTCTATATAACAACATGCTTAGGTACTGTTTTCAAAATTTGCTACCTACCTTTCAGCAGGGAAATAATACAAACATTGCCAAAACCCAGTGAACTCCTAAAAAAAGCTCTCCCTTTCCCATTTTAAGGAGGATTTTCATCAGAAGGTAGGCTAGATTTCTGGAAGGTAGAGATGGCTGTTTCCCTCTGTTGACAGATTTTGGAAGCACATGGCACTTTGCTCCCAATTTAGACATGTCATTGAAGGTTCTGAATTTAGGAGGGTGAGTCTGGGCTGAAAAATACATGACAAACTAAATTCCATAAGTACAAGAAAAATAATACTACAAGCCATAGTACTATGAAATGTATAGCCAATGGTTCAAAATCATTCTCACTGAACTGAAAAACCATTTCATAGCTTGCTGACATAGGGACAAAGTCAAACTTGTAAGACACGAGTGTTATGTAATGCCTTAGATACTGCAGCAACAATTACGTGATACGACTTACGTCTACAAGTTTAAGTTCAGAAATAGCTGCTTGCTGGAAGGAAAGAGCCTAGAGAGACATTTGGTAGATTTCCAGGCATGGAGTGTATGTTTATTAAATATTACTTATTGTTAATGATAGATCTTCTGTTTGTCCTGGAACTCTTGGATGAGCATGTTTTTAATTCAAGAAATAGATTCATTACATGTAGGGTCAGATAATTCACAGGGGAAATCTAAGTTTCATAATACAGCAGAACCTTCAAAATCTGTTACACTGTTCTAATTAAATCTCATGAGCCTAGCACTTTCTGCTGTTACTTTTTCAATACTTAGGCTTTAATAAAGCAGCACAGACAAGCATGAATTTTATGAGGGAGATTGGTTGGTTAAAAAAACCCCACTATTACTCTAATGTAGAGATCTGTAAAAGTTGCATTTCTTTGTCAATAAATGTCATCCACATGCTAGACTCTGCACCCAGGATGCAGAAACACCAGGAACCAAGTATAAATTGGGAGAGAGAGGGTGCAGGGAAACAGCTGGGGGCTTGGGGGCTGTCTGGTTTGGAGAAAAGGAGGCAGAGGGGCCACCTCTACATCTTCCTGAAGTGGGGAAGTGGAGAGGGAGGTGCAGATCTCATCTCCCTGGGGTCCAGTGACAGCAAGTGCTGCACCCAGTTTGGACAGTTCAAAGCTACTTCATCAGGAGTGGTTGTACTGGACATTAGGAATCTTATTTTTTACCAAGTGGGTGGTCAACCACTGGAATAGACTTCCTGGAGAGGTGGTTGTTGGCCCAAACCTGTGTTTGCGAAGAATTTGGACAATGCCCTTAACCTTGAGCTTTAACTTCTGGTCACCCTGAGGTGGTCTGGCTGTTGGACAAGATGTTCTTCCTTCCAGCCAAAATGTTCTAATTGTATTCTATCAATTAAGTAAAGAAAGGATGCTATTAGTTAGGTAAAGGATATTTTGGTCATTTATGTTTTCATCAGTAAATGTCACATTGTCCCTTGTAGCAGTGCAGATTGGAGGTTCTGCCCTAAGTTCCATGGCAGAACTGTATCCTACATGGAAATGACTGATTCAGTTATTTTGCTCATCCTCTGTATTTTTAATCACATTTCATTCTTGAAATGTTCAAATGCTCTGAAAAGAAATTAACTGCAGAAACCTGATGGTGGTTTTGTTTACTGTGCCCGCTCCATGTGATCTGTTTCATTTCCTTTAGTTTTTCTTTAATTCCAGGCATATTTGGGTCATTAACAATTTTTTTTACTCATTTCCTGAAAGAAAAAGAGGGTCAGTATGGGATCTTGGTGTCTGGACAATGAGCATAGAGAGTCTTGTGGTGATTGTATCTTTAGATGACAACATTGTAATGTAAAGGACATGGCAGGTTTGAAAGAGAATTAATTGCAAATCCTCTCTGTGATTCAGATACTCACTGCTTCCTGTTTTCTGACTGATACCCTCCTTTCTTTTGTGCTTGGCTGAGGCCAAATTTGTAAACCTTGCTGTCAGCCTGACTCTTTGCAATCAAAGGAACCATCGACCTCCAAAGGACTTACAAAGGACCCTCTGGTAGAGACTATTGGTGAATTTTGCTTTAGGCAGCTTGTCAGCTCTATCTATTCACTCCATCTGTGACTCTTTGTGTCTGTCCTGTTGTTTTATGTTACTCAGAGGGGACACTACTAATTTGATGTTAAAAGGATCAAATCTTCTACTCCATGTGACACAGGGAACAATTGTCTTGCAGCCTTGATATCTGAGAATAATCTCTTCAGCTGTTGTATAGTTTAGAGTTAAGGTTTGACATTCCTTTTGTAACAAAACAATACAATGAGATAACATCTAATAATTTACCTCTCTCCTCCTTCCATTCCTTTCTTTCTGTGATGGAAAGATGAATTTAAACCAGACCATCTAAAAGCCAATCTCACAGAAAAGGTTTCTAAGAGGGCGAGGTGGCTCTGCCTTCACGTGCAGTTCTCACCTGGCTCTCTGGATGGAGCTCACGCTGCTTCCAAAGGAGCTCGGATTCTGAGAGAAGCGCTCAGCTCTGTGCTGTGCTGCTGTTTTCTCTCCTGTCCTTACTCCTCTGCTCTGTTCAAACCCTTTTTTATTGTACCGTATTTGACTATCATCTCAAATTTGCTTCAAGTATGTCTGTGAACCCCCCGAATTTTCAGTGGAATGCTCTGATAAACAAACAAACAAACAAACACCCCAAACAGGTTTCTGTTCCTGCCCGTTTAGTCTCCCTCATTACATTTCGCCCTCATTTGCAGAACAGAGAAATTATTCAACTGGGTGCAGCTCCAAGGGTGTCTCTGGCAAGCTCTTCAAAGGCATGTTCTGTGAATTACCCATGGCCACGTCAAAGCCTCTGTAGGGATGGAGGAGAGAAGGGACACCCTTTGGTTTCCCTTACAGTGAAGGTGCAGAATGCAGCCAGCCATGGTGGCTGAATGCTCTTGACATCTGTGTTTTGGCATGGTGGGCCACAGGGGAAAGGGGGAACCCACAACTGAAACTCCATTGACAGAACTTGTGTGACAAGGGCTCACTTCTTTAAAATGGTAATTTATTGCTTCTGCTCTTCAAAGGATAATTCAATGGAAGATCATCACTGACATATTAAACTATTCCCACTCCTGGGCAGGAACCATTATTTTATTAATCACTATTTTTCCTTCCTAAAATGTCCTTTGTTCTTGGGTTTAACTGGAGGCTTGAAAAAAGACTTTTTTCTTAAATTCTCCAAGTCTCTTGTAAAAGATCCTCTTAGGCTATGGCACAGGAATAACTTCCTATTTGGAAGTTAGTTCTTTTGCTTTGCAGTACTATTTTTAAAGCATGGATTATAAGCCAAAAAAGAGCTTGTTTTTCCTCTAGTAAGATTTTTCTGTAACATTATTAACCTCCTTAAGTCATGGAGCACAAATCCCAAGGTCACTGTGCAATCATTTGGCTCCTGAACTTGCCTGCTGCTTTGCTTTATTTCTAAATTGTATATGCAACATTTGTTTTCTCCACATCTCTGAGTCTGAAAACTGAGTTAAGAGGAGCACAGGAAAACATCAGGACCGTGCCTAGCTATAGGTGGCTCTCTTGGGCAGTGTTAGGTACCTTTGTTTACCCTACAGGGCTTGTTCTCCTTCTTCAGAGAACTACAAAGCTCCCTAGACAACACAGTGTAATTTGGGCCCTAGGAAATCAAGAGCCATCTGTACAAGCCCTGATTTTACAAAGTATAGGTACTTTAAAGGAGGTGGGTGTCCATGGTTTATCCCACTGAAGCCATTTTTTTTCCAGCCAGAACTTGCTGGCCTTGTCCAGCCCTGCAGTCACTTATCTGAGCCACAACCCCCTTTCTCTGTTCTCCTTGGTCTCTGTCTCCTCACAGTTGGGTGATTTCACCATGACCATGACAGTTTTACTGCTCAGAGCAGAGTCCAGGCTCTGCTTCGGACAGTGGCCAAACAGTAGCAGATGTTTAGAGATGAACTCAAGGACAGGGCAAGCATAAAGGGACACATTCCCACTGTCCTTTCCTGGCCTCTGACAAACTGCAGCTCACTTGCTTCCTGAGCCAGAAGTGGTGTCTCTGTATTTACTCATATTTTCCTCCTCTGAGTTTGTCTACTGACTTTTTGAACCCACAACAATTTTCATCATCCACAACTTCCCAAAGCAATGAGTGCCACTGCCTCACTGTGCTCTGTGGGTAAAAAGCATGTCTTTTTGCTTGACTGTAAAATGTCACCTTCTCCTGTGTTATGGTAGTGCAGAAACCAGAGAATCATCATCACCTGTTCTCTTTTTGTGCTCACTCTTGTGCTAAAGTCTTGGCACAGCAATACATACTGGGAGAAAGGAGCCTCCTGCTTTTCTTCACATAGCCTGTCCAAGGCATGCACTAAATACAGTTCTGAAATATAACATTTCATTGAGATCTGAGGCAAGCCCAGACAAAAAGGGCCAGGCACCACAGCTTCAGGAGCTGAAATTAATCTTACTTAATGCCAAGCTACTTTGCACAAAGATGACAAATCATCCAGTCTTGAAAGTGGTTACTGGGTGCTCTGCAAAAATTAGAAATGCCTTTTGAGTCTTGTGGGGTCTGTGGATCCATCCTAAGACAAATGCAAAAATATGACAGTGGAACCAGCCCTGAGACTCAGGACTTCTGATTCCAATGGCTATTTCTAGAATGAAAGCCTACACAAAACTGATAGAACAATACTTGGTAAAAGAGAGGGATGGAGTTTCAAAACCAAAGGTGTTGGACACACCTTTGGTTTTGCTTTGGACACCTTTTACATGTTCCTTTAAGATGACTATACCTTTGCTTCAAGGGTGTCAGAGAACTTCACAAAGTATAAGACTATTTCAGAGCAGTCATAGAAACTGCTACACATACTTCAGAAGAACTAAGAAAAGCAGGGGAAATTTCCAAATACTCTAATTGCAATTAGACAATTCATTCCTGTTCAAAAGCCTATAGGGGAGACTGCTGACTTTCTAATTTACTGGTTCTACTGCAAAGTTTGATTCAGATATTCTTGAAACAACCTTGCTATTTCTCAATTGGAGAGTGTATTTTGTTGAGTGCCAATTAAACCTTAGCTACTCTTCTCCTTTGTGGAAGTGAGCATTCTGAAATTAGGGAGGTCTCTGTCTGGGTGCAAAAAATTCGAGGACCTGGTTGCCTGTAGTAGTTGCATTGCAGGGAGCAATGAGCAAATCTCCTCACAAGGTTGGAATGTGTTGAAGTTTGGAAAAGGCAGAGTCACATTTAAATTATTTTCTAATATGTCTGCAATTCCTTTGTGCATCACTAGGGGTTTATCTTCCTGATTTAACTCATCTTTCACAGAATCACAGCATGGCTCAGGTTGGAAGGGACCACAGTGGGGTCATGTGGTCCAACCTCCCTGCTCAAGCAGGGCCATCCCAGAGCACATGGCACAGGACTGTGCCCAGATGGTTCTTGAACATCTTCAGTGAGGGAGACTCCACAGCCTCTCCAGGCAATCTGTTCCAGTATTTGGTCACTTTCACATTGAAGAAATTCTTCCTCATGTTCAGGTGGAACTTCCCGTGCATCAGTTTCTGTCTCTTGTCCTGCTGCTTAGCACCACTGAGAAGAACATCCAAAAGGCTCCATATTCTGACACTCTCCATTCAGATACTCAGAGGCATTGATGAGGTTCCTTCTCAGTTATCCCTTTTTGAGGCTGAACAGCCCATTCCTCCTTCTACCATGTGCATGGACATATGAAAAGAAGGAGACAACTCAATAGGAAGATGTAAGGAAAGTAGATGCTTCTCAGACATGATGTAAGGGATTTGAAAATTTGTGCTGTTTACCTAGTTTAGAATTTGGTCAGGATTTTGAGGCTGCCACTTCTACACCATTCCTTAGATATCTGTTTGGAAAATGCCAATTTTTAGAGTAACATTTTTTAACCTGGAAGAAACAGAGAATGGTACTTTTCTTCTAGAGTAGAAGTGTTCCATGCTTTTCTCTGAATAAAAATAGGTCTTCACTTTCTATCAGATTAACATCCCCTTTTCTTTCTTATCCATTTTACATCAAATATTTATTTCCCATCACAAACTTTAATTTTTGAACTCTAAGAATAATCTATCACATCCTGAATTTAATTTAACCTTCACAGGAAGATCTGGCCTTCCTGGTCAGTAACCACAGGAGATGTTCTTCTCCATTGGCCAGAGCTGAAACTAATAGCCATGGCATGTTTACTTATCTCTTATCTCTGGGGTTAGATTGCTGCTGTCAGCTTCTCCCTTGTTATCTGGCTGCTGCTACTGCTCACTCAGTTGTGCAGGGATGTCAGTTCCATTAATAACCTGAGCACCGTGCAAACAGATAGTGGAAAACAGGTGAAGGGAGAGGAAATTGTATTTAACCCTGATCTCACAGCTGTCATTTTTCAGACTCAGCCATGACTACATAAGGCCAGAATGAGTGTGTGATATCAAAACACTTGTGACAAATCTTATGCTTGAAATAGGAGGGAGATAGATGGACAGACGCCTGCAGATGCTCAGGGACCAGGGTGAATCTGAAGATTTTATGGCAGAAACACAACATGAAAACATTGTTGTGCTAAATGACAGAGTGATTCTTCCAAAGAGCAAGAGATCTTCCACCACCCCTGGAAGTCTTGGATTGTTTCAGCTTTAGCTTTCACTATCTTTGTTGTTTGGACAAGTGAACCTGTTTCCTGCAGAGGTACAGTTACAAAGACAGTGTAGTCCATCCCCAGCTCAGCAGTAGCAGATATGGAGGTGCAGGAGAGCAGTTCTCAGTGTGAGGAGTCTACAAGGGCGTGCTCAGGGATCTGCTTGGCATTGCCTTGCTCTCTGCAATGAAGGTGCATTTCCTGGCTGGGGTGATCTCCCCCTGCTGTAAATGCCCACTGAGGAGAGCTGCTGCTGGCTGGGAGTGGGTGAGGAGCTCAGCAGAGCAGGGCTGTGGGCTGGGACCCCACCATGGACCCTCACTCTGGGCACTGAGCTGTACAGAACCAGGTGTGTGAGCCAGCAGCACTCCAGCTTGCTCAGATTTTGTACCAGCCACTGGGGTCTGAAGCAAAGTTGTGAGATTTTAAATGGCTTCAGGTACTGGCATTGCTGGAGTTTACCTGTAAAGGAACCATGCCACAAGCAGCTCATCAGACTCGGGAATTTGTTCCTTTAGTGGCCTTTTAGAGGCCAGGATGCTGTGACTAAGAATAAAGGCTTCCTCAGCTGCTCTCATTTGTGAGGGAGCTGTGAAGTGTCTTGTGCTCAGTTTTCTGCATATGGGATCATCAATGTGAAAATATCTAGATATAACTTATTTAAAACTAAAAATATGTAAAGGTTTGGAATAGAGAGGAATTTGATCTTGAGTAGAGAGTAGAGAATTTTCTGAATATTTTTTTTCTCTAAGTTCTGCAGCCTATGTATTTGATTATGTACACATCTGCTTTCCCCCCATATATTACAAGGCATGGACAACTGAGAGTGACACACTTACTGGTACAGTGCTGGTCAGGTCCCTGTTCAAGCAAAAGGAATTCCTCTTCAGAGATTAAACATGCAAGTCATGAGTACTCCTGGTGTTTAAGTTCTCAGTCATTATTTCAGTTGGAGAAGTTAGAAATGGTCTCTACCATGTCTGGTCTCAGTTGCATCAAGACTGTGGCCGAAGCTCACTTGAGAAATGAGAAATGAAAAGGGAATTTTTCACATCCTATTCTTTATTTTTAAAAAAAGTGCTCAGCAACCTTTGCTTAACCTTGAAAATGTTAAATGAATGTAAACTGATGCAGGCAGAGACTAGGGTCAGAAGTTGTCCCTTTCTGGAACAGGTTATTCAGAGTTTTGCATAAAACTGGAGAAGAAATGCTGTGGTGAATCATATCTGATGCAGTTATGATGGGAGAGAGCTTCCTCACACTTTCCTGATCTCTGAGCCTGCCCCTCTCAATGTCCAGTGCCAGAGATCTCAGCACACAGTGGTTTCTTGGGTCCCTGTGAACTTTCATTTTGCTAGCACAGTGGGTTTTCTTAAGCCTGCTGCTTGCCCTGAGCTAAAACAAAACAGCAGAAAAGATTTTTTGATTAAAGTGAGTGTGTTTCTAGCAAAAGGTGACATGAAAATGGGAGTTTGAATCAACTCATGAGATGCTCTGGGGGTGAGCAGTGAAGGAGTTCCTTCACTTCCAGAAAGGAATTTGTATAGAAAACTGAATATAATAATTTTTGCAGCTCATCAATGTGACAAAGACCAACCAAAGGTGGCTTTTTAATTTTTTCAAATTTTTATTTAAATTTGGAGATGGGGAGTGTGTTTGGTTGTTGGATTTTCAGAGATAACTATATTGGAAAACATGGAATGTTGCCTGAAAATAAAGGCAGGAGGAGTATGGTTTTTTACAATGCTAAGTAAGAGTCCAAGCCTAGCTTGGCATGAGTCCTACCAAAGGCAGCTTACCAGCACATACAGTGGGGCATGTATCTATATCTGTATCTACATCTATATCAGCATGATAATAATGACAGTCTGTGCCTTCAGAGCACAGCACATTCGTTTCTGGCTTGTTTGAAGTGCACTGAAAGAGCTCCCAGCTCTGCACACACCCTGGTGCAGTCATGCCCCAAGTGATCCCCAGGTGTGCAGGGAGGAATCCAGTGCAGAACCCCCACACTGGAGCTGAGCTGTCACTGCTGGTGGTGCCTCAGCTGAGTCATTCTGCATATCTGGGCATCGTCCTTTCTTCTGGCCCATGGGCACAATTCCAGCTCCACTGAGAATCCAAAGACCCTTAAAACTCACCCAGGTACTTTGGACAGGAATAGTTATCAGTTAAACATATCTTGTGTCAGGAACTCAATTGTGCTGGTCTGCAGTATAAGTGCACTTATATCTTCAAAGATGAAATGATTTTCTGTGTGCCACAAAGAAAGGTATTGCAGATATGATATTCTATTTGTGAAGGACAGAATATATGTCTCTTCTGTGTATAAAATAATGGAATCATGCTAATTGTCACACAGAGGTTGCAAGTGGACAATGGAATTAAAATAAAATGGACAAAGAATTTTTTTCCTCAGCTAAATTAAAGCAAAGTTGGCAGCAGAATGAGTTTCTGGTGGAAGGAGAAAAAATGACTGAGTCTATTAATTGTAGTGTTGCATTGAACTGAGGAGTTGTGCTTATGAAAATATCATAGTCAATTAGAATGTTTATAGAAGTAAGACTGAAATAAAGATCTAATTTCACACCTTCTCTGACTTTGTCCAGTTCTATTGCTTAAAAAAACTAAAATTAATGTGGTATTAGTTTAAACTGAAAAGTTAATTCCAGTGAAACTTTCGTCACAGTGCTTGAACCAATGACTGAATCTTTGTATTCCAGAGAGCCAGAATGGATTTAGAACAGGAAAGAGTAGCACTGTTGTACATTGTTGCTTTTTCTGACTCTTTTGTCCATGGTAGTCCTACTAAACTTTTAGATGCTTTAAACTTTATGGTATCTAATAATAATATTGTCTTGCTGAATAGTAGATACTAATACTGAACATATAATCTCAATGAACACTTGTCTTAGGAATTGCTGTGTCCCTTTTCCTCTCTGTTTCCTAGGATTATAAGGTATGGTATGGTATTTTTAAGTGTACTAAATAGTATTGTCTTGTCAGTAAGTTTTTTGAGTGAGGCTTTGGTTTCAAAAGCTCTTTCAGAGAAGGAGGTAACTACTGTATCACATAACCCGTCTCCACTTTGTCACATCATGTGTCCCCAGCACTTGGCTTGTAAAAGTTCCAGAACTTGTTGGGTCTCCATGTGGTGAGTGAGTGATTCAGCTCAGTGATGTGGCTGGGGAAAAACTTGGTTAAATTTCTGATTTATTCTGATCACAGGCTGGGGAAAAGCTTGGTTAAATTTCTGCTGTGTTATGGGCGTGTTAGGTGGTCCCACAGAGAGGGGTGTCGAGGAGCTGAGGCAGCCTTTGGAGGCTGTGGGCGCAGGCAGCATGAGAAGAGCTATGGACAGAGCTGAGAGGAGTGGGGAAGAAGGACAAGGACTAGGACTTTTTTTTGGCATCACAAATTTGTTAAATGGACTCAGCTACTTTTGGAACCATAATGTGTATTTAATGGAAAGCCATTGTATGCGTACATGGGTGTCATTATTCACACAAGTCATTTGATTATTTATTTTACTTTTTCTTTGACCTTGGCCTCAAGCTATTACAAAGATAGAATGATAGCTGTGTTTTGTCTTCATTATTTTAGCAAATATTTTAGAGCATTCAAAACAATTATTGTAATGCAGAGGGGATAGTTATGGTGCAGTGTGAAGTGGTGATATGTGAATTGTTATTAAATGAAACACTAGTTCTTGAGAAGTCTACACAGCTTCTGTTATTGTGGCAAAACAAAATGAGGACAGTTATGCAACAAAAAGAGGACCGTTAAGTTTTAAAAATAAATAATGATAATCTGTCTTCTTGAGTATGCATTAGACAGTTCACTGCAGATCAAGTACTGTTAAAAATTGTCATTTCAGGCCAAGTGTTCATGTTTGAGTTGCCACTTCACTTTCCATTGTAGCTGACAATGTGAAAATCCCTGATATTTCACTTTCCCACAAAGGAAATACTGTGCATCATTAAGGTGAGCTCAGTCCATCTCTCACTCAAGTCAGTAGTGATTTCCTACTGACCTCTGTAGGATTGGCTTTAGCCCTGTGATGGAACTTTCCTGTGTTTTGCCAAGATCCACCACTCTATTTTCCTATTTTTTCCATACGTAAACCCTAGATAGATGCAGTGATATTTATGCAGCAGTATTACCAGATGGCTCTTGAATCACCTGTTCTCAATGAAAAATGAAAAGACTGGGCACATATATAAAGGCTGAATTAATCTTTGTAATTAAATGGAACATTACTTTGCCATGAATGATTTTAGCTTTCACAATGTATTTCATGCTAATTTTTCAGTGAACTGTAATTGTATTAATTTTTTATATATTTAGAAGCTTAAAAATGATCTTCACAAAGTTATTGAGTAAGTTAATATACAGAAGATCTCTGTCAGACTCATGAAACTTTGTTGTGAGATATATGTTTTGTTTTGTTTTCTCTTTACAGTAAGTAAAATATGTCAGTATTTAGTGTTGTATAAAATATCCAAGTCATACTCTGAGAGGCAAAAAGGCTCTCAGGATGCTCACATGCTTGGTTGTCAAGTGAGAATTTGAATAGGCTGGGAACTGGGCTGCTTTGGAGCACTGAAACACGTGTGCATTCCCACTTTGGCAGGCTGTTAAGCAGAGTGAAAGCTCCTTTATTATCTTGTCTGTGTAGTAAAATGACTCGCAATGCTCTGCCTGTGACAGAAAGACACTGATGGTAAAATCCTGGCTGTGTTGAAGTCAGTGGGGAAACTCCCATGCACAAGGGGTGGTGGAATAGTCCCACTCTGGCTCCTCTGCCTCACAGCCTGCTCTCCCTGGCTGCTGGGATAGGAAGGAGTTGTCATGACTTACCCTGAAGCACCCTGCAGCAATAGTTTCCTTAATTTACCCAGCAGCCCAACTCAGCTGAGCGCTTAATGATGCCTGGGGGAAGCACCCCAGCGCCTCTTTTCTTCCTGCACACATGGCTGTTTAATATGCAAATTAGAGAGAGGAGTGAAATGAGCCTTTAAACCATAAAAAGTTGTGCATGGTGGATTTATGGGGGATTCATGTGCAACTACCACATGGCTGGTTCCTGTACATTTGTCACATTTCATTTGACTCCCTGTGCTTGCCTCCTGGAAGGCTGGTCTCTTATACATACTTTTAATCCTATCAAGGGGAAAATAATGACATCATTATCAAAGAGTAAGCAAGCTGTAGAAGAGTTTTCTACTTCCTTGTGCTATATAAATAAGGAATCTCCCAACTGCTGTTAAATATTACACAAGTGAACAGAAAAATAGGCACAGAAACAAAACTTCCAACATGCAAATTTAGAAACCTGCTCTCAATGTGAGACTTTCTAACTTTTCAGTTGTGTAAATAAATTGTGCTGCGCTCTGCTGAAAAGGTTTGCACCTGATGCAAAGCTTCTAGGAGGAATCCCAGTCAGAGGAATTCCCAAGGACTTCAGAATGCTTCCTATGTTCTCTCATGACTTTTACTTTGGCTATAGGAAAGTTTATCTAGCCAAGAGCCAAACATCCTTCACTGTCAGCATCAGCTTTGTCTGTCTTACTTGCTCAGATCTCTAAACCACACATATTGTGGTAATGCCTTTTATTTAACAAATGCAATAATATAACATTTCCCCCTTATCTACATATCTATTTGGCTATCTATCATCTATCTGTCTGTCTGTATATCTGTCCTATCTATCTATCTATCTATCTATCTATCTATCTATCTATCTATCTATCTATCTATCTATCTATCTATCTATCTATCTAATCTATCTATCTATCAATCTATCTATCTATCTATCTATCTATCTATCTATCTATCTATCTATCTATCTATCTATCTAATCTATCTATCTATCTATCTATCTATCTATCTATCTATCTATCTATCTATCTATCTATCTATCTCACAGAATACAGTCAGCTTTAGACATACAAAGCATCAAAGTACTAAAAGCAGCATTACCTTTTGAGGTCACTTTCCGAAATCTCAAGACACACTCCATTATTTACTAGGATTTTATATAGACTTTATAAAAAAATCTCCATAGTGTCTGACTATTTTATTCTCATGCTTAGAAATCTCAATCTCACAACATCAAATGTGAAAGTCACAAAGCAAATGATGAACTCATGCAGAACATTTGAGATCCACCTGATTTGTTTAAATATCTGACTTAGCAGAAATTAAAACTGTTGGGTTTTGCTTTTTCCTTTTCCAAAGCTAGTTTTAACTAGTATTGAAACATGGGAAATGGTAAAGGAAATTTTCTGTTTCCTTGCAAAGTTCAGTCAGTTGGACCCAACAACACCACCAGGAAAAATTTAGACACTCTTGATTACATACAAACTTGCAGATGAATTGTGTTCCCTTTCTGGCTTTTTGTTCTCCCTCCCCATCACAGCCTTTAAAATATCATGAAAGACTGCTGAACCTTCTGGCAAAGTGAGGAAACATTCTGTTGAGAGTTAATTTGGCTCATTTCATATTTTCCATTCAGCATTTTTCTTCCATTGCTTTTTTTATTACTAGGGCAATTTGCATGACAATGGGATCTTTCTTGCTTAAGAGATTGTCTGCTCCTGCTGCTAATTTCCTACCTGAAGCTGTTATCTTCTGTTTGTGACATCTTAATTATCTCAACCACAATTAATTGTGATGTCACAAATGGAGGATTATGACTTTGGGTTGGAAGTGAGATTGAGAAATTGAAGGAGTTTGAAGAAAAGAGGCTTTTCTTCTTGAAAAATAAAAGAGGAGACTGGATGACTTTGGTTAAATGGAAGCAATCCTCTGTCACCTTTTTTCTGAAAGTTGTGGAACAGCTGGTTTTGCGTTTTGCTGTATTGGAGGCCCTGCTGTATTGAGATGCTGGGAAGTGGGAGAAGGGGAAAGGCTGTGTAGAGGAAGGGAAATCTTCCCTTAAGCAGTCAGTCTTTGAAGCAAAAAAGGAATAGAAGTTGTTGGACCCTAAAAAAGACCAGGCCCTGCTCATAGAGAGCAGAATGCAGGATTGGTACGGTTGTATTTGGTTTAAAGGCCAATCATTTATTGTTTTTCATATCTTGCAATATTCATTTGAGTTTTGACATCAGAGTCTGATGACCACAGAGGAGCATTTTTTGAATGGAGGGAATTCCAAAGACTTATGGAGAAATTATATTCAGCATCATGAAAATACAAAAAATGAAAGTTTTGTGCTAACCTAGTCCATCATAGCTGTAATTTATCCTATGGACTTGTCACATTTCACTTCTTGGTATGTCATCTTATCTTTTTGTGTACCTCTGCTTTTCTTCTGGAAACTTGTTTCCACAGAGATTCTGGGTGTCAGATGTTTTTGTGAGGACATTACCAAGGCTGTTTATAAACTCACACCATGATTTACAAAGGGAGAATACTCATCTGCAGCTACTTCACACTGGACTACTTGCACAGGTTGTGCATAAATGCTGGGACCAAATCACAACTGAAAGAGGATTAATGAAAATTGAAGTGTTTTATTTTAACACCTCTACTGGCATTAGGGAAAGAGTAAAGACTGCAAAGAAAGGGAGGGAAACTGGATAACTACACCCAGACCAGTCCTGTGGTTTTCAGAAAGTACAGTGTCCTTGAGAACAGGACCCATCCTCAGGTGCAAATGGAAGTGGCCCTCAGTGGAAACGCCAGGCTGCACTTGCTGGGATCAAGCTTGATTCACATCTGTGCATCAAATCTGTTTTAGCAGTTGGATGTGTACCAGCTACTGTGCCATAGCAAAACAGGCCATTTCCTGTTGTCCTTTGGAAAACAGTGTACAAACAGGCATTTGACCATCTGATTAGCACAAAACCCTGTAGGGAAAATCAGCTGTTAAGGTTTTGCACTCAGACACGTTGCTGTAAGTACGCAAGAGCTCCGCAGGCAGTGACAGACCCACTGTGATAATCTGACAGCAGAATCTGGACCCTCTGCCTTGTGATGCCGAGCTCATTTGTGGCACCAAGTTTACCTTGTAGGCAGGTTGCTTTGAAGTTACATTAGGATGGCTCCAGGAAAGCTTAATAATACCAAGTGGAAACTGAGCAAGAAAGAAAAAAAGCTGTATGCTGAGAAGTGGTTTTATCTGTCAAAACCTTTTTTCTTCTTTTTCTTTTTCAAAGGCAAAAGCAGTTATGGCGAAAGTTGGGTACCCTCAGTTTATAATGAATGACACATATATTAATGAAGACATCAAAACAGTAAGTGTCAGGCTTGCAGCTTTATTCATTTATTGCAGCCATTCTTTGCTCTGTTTTGCTGCTGTCTAAAGTCAAAGCTAGTCTTTTGTTTGGCATGCTTGCTTGGTTATTTTTATTTTAGTTTTGAAGTGTGCTACCTCTAAATTTTATCTAAATAGTCAATGCTGTTGTATCTAAGCGATATCATAAGGCCTGCTGGGATTAAAGTCTGCCTGGGTGCCAAGAACCTTCCTGCTATTAAGCATTTTAAAGGTTAAGCATGCACTGTAATGATTTTGCATGTAGTTGTAAAAATGGAACAAAACAAAAGAATTTTTTCTCAAAATAATGATTTTCAAAAAGCCTAATGCAATTTACCTCAGAATATCACAATTTAGAATGCCTTATATAAATTCTCCTCATATCTACAGGCTATGAATTTAATTTACAATTGATGATTGTAATCATGCCAGATGACCAATGTATAGGCCTATTGTGCTGCCTGCTGGACAAAGATACTGTGGGGGGACTCCTTCCTGCCCCAGTACCTGTTCAACCTAACTAAGGCAGGAAGGCAAATGATTAACAATAATAATAATAATAATAATAATAATAATAATAATAATAATAATAATAATAATAATAATAATAGTAGATTTTACTACTTTCCAACTGTGGCGTGCATTTGATGAATTGTATTACTGAAAGTCACAGGCAAACCAGAAATACAAGTTCAATCCTGAAGCAGTAAAATACAAGAGCCATCATCGTCATTGCCAGAGCACCTGAACGAACACTAAATAGAGAACCATGTCCACCAGCCTAGTCCTTGTCCAGGGAAGCTGTAGGGTGAGATGATGCAGTGAAAACAGTGCAATGAGACAGAGCATGTAACCAACTCTATCACTCAGAGTATGGCATTATTTGCTCAGATAAGTGGCAATGGCTGGTGAAAAATACTTGTTAATCATGCTTGCAAAACCAAAGTTTACATCTGAAGAGCAACTTCCTCGCAAATCCTAGAATTGTTTTAAACTGATGAAAGGGATTTATAACATATTAACATCCCTTTTCCTTGCCTGCTTAGTTTTGTGTGTGTGAATGCTATTAGATTTGGAAACTTATGGAAGCATGGAGCCCTATGGCTGTAAATATTTAATGGGGTAGAACTCTCAGAAGGCACAGAATATGAAGTATTTTTTATAAAATGTAAAGCAAACTGAAAAAGGGACTTCATTACATTGTTGGAAGTGGTTTTAAAATGCACTTTTAAAAATAAAAGTAACCCGACTTCCTCCTGGGAAAGAGGCTCTCTTAATAATAGCCATGGAAATGTGCAGTCTGCAATGCACTGTTGGGTGCTTATGATTCCTTCAGCCGCACTCTGCACAATGAAGAGTTTTCCCAGTGTTCCAGACCCTTGTGCAGATCTGTTCAGCCACTGTTTTTTTTTAACTAAGCTCATAAAATATTTATTCTTCCTACCAAGTGTGAAAATTTTACTTGCTTTGATAATCGCAAAAAAATTAGGTAATTATCTCGTATAAAATAAAAGTTCTGCTTGTTTTATGTCAGCTTTTGTTTCTTTGGACATGCTTTAAAAATGTCTGTGCTTTCTTGGTACAGCTGAAGTTTACAGAAAGTGATTATTTTGGCAATGTATTGCAAACTCGCAAATATGCAGCCCAATCTGATTTCTACTGGCTTAGAAAAGAAGTTCCAAAAACAGAGTGAGTAGACAAAAGGCAAATTTACATAATCTTCTGACAATATTTTAATTTTTATTATTTAATTTATATATTAAATACTGTTATATATTAAGTTTTAATAGAATTATGTTAACAGCAATGTATTATGCCACAAAAAGCCTATGGGCAAACTCTCATTATTCAGAAACTCCTGCGAATTTTCTTTTTGAAGGTATCCCTGTTCATATGCAGAGTAGTCATGTGCTTGAAGCTCAAACTTAATTTAATGAAAAAAGGGGTAATTGAATTGCAATTAAAAATGGATTATGTCTCTTGGTCACAGAGTTTGAAATGGTACAGCAGGGATTTATGAACTGAATTCTGTAGGAATGAAATCATAGTAAGAGATAATGCTATTATTAGAAACACAAATCAGCATTGTTACTTACCTGCTGTTGATAGCAATGATACAGAATGAAACATAATTTACTCTACGTATGTTATTTTTATTTATTTGTAAACATGAGAGAGCAGATTGTGTCACAAACTTTCATAAAATACATAAGAGAATCATTCTCTTTTCTTACTAGTGGGTAATCAAATCCTTTAAATGCAAATTAAAACCTAAGAAGAACTTAATTAGTCTAATCATGCTACTTAAAAATGACTTCTTCTACACACAGACTTTGAAATCAGTGCCAGTGCTTAGCTCCAGTGGTTTTGTTTCCTTAGGACTCCAGAAACTCTGCTCAAACTGAACCATGCCTTGTTCTGAGGGTGGCTCTGTGCTGTCCATGAGGCAGGAGGACAAACTAAGGTTGCTCATGGTTGAACTGCTTTAATTTGGCCCTGTGCGTTCAAGGTGTCATTTATAGCTTAGCTTTAATTGTGAATTTTACCTTCTCATCACAGCTTTCTCTGACATGGCACTGGTCAGCCCTGGGGTATGATTTTAGGGGTATGACCATGATGGTGTGTTCTCTTCAGGGCAGCAGTTCCAAGAGAGCAGTGGAACAGCACTGGCCAGCCTTGGGGCAGCCAGCACTGGTGCAGCACCTGCAGACTCTTGGCACAATGGGAAAGCTCTCCTGAGGGTAAATCAAGTGGCAGGCAGCCCCTGAGTCCAGGACTGTAGTCTGAAAGCTGTCACATGGGTATGCTTTAAAAAATGAAAGTGTTATCCAATTGCCCTCTACAAGATTGAACCCTTCTCATGCCTGTCTTACCCTCTTATTCCCAGGACTACACAATAGCCAGCCCCTCATCACCTTTGTAGCTCTTTTCTTGTCAGCCCTCAGAGCACATTCAGGCCTGGGGGGTGCCAGTTTGATTTCTGGTCCCTTCCCTTTGTTAGCACAGCGATTTGCTCGGCCTTCTGCAGGGCTGGAGGTAATCTCACCTGAGCCCTGGCAGGGAGGGATAATTAGGGCTCCTGCTGGGATATTATTCTGTCTCTGCAACTGTTCAGTGGTAGAAAAGGGCTCTGAAAGTGGTGTCACTCTGCCTGCTGAGGGACACCAAGGCACAGAGTCATTGCTGCCTCCAGAAATTTTTTAAAAATTTATTTAAATAAACCAATAACTCCCACTTACCAGTCTAAGTCATGTCAAACCTGGCCTCAAAAATATCAGCCACTTTTTAGCTACTTCCCACTTTTAAATCATCATATTTCACTGCTTTCTTATGCTTTTACCTTCTTTTTTTTCCCTCCCATTTTTCTGTTTTCATTTTTTAAACTTTTACATTTCATATAACTCCACAGAATTTTTGATGAGGCTTGGTGCTATGTTAATAGCTAATTACCCTTGGGTTTTTGTTTCTATTTGCTTCATTTCTTCTTTTCCCTAGTTTAGTAGCTTTTAGCATAACATTTATATTTCAAGATAGATATTATAAGATCATCAAAGTTGTGGACCAAAAAAGATAAATAAAAAAATTAGTGTTTAAGGAAATAAAATAAAAGTTGCTAAAATAATATTATACCCAAAAGGTAAAACATTATATTCTTTTAGCAGATAGTTCATGTTTCTCAATAACTATTTCAAACTGGAATCATTTTCCTCAGCTAAATGTGAAATTAAAATGGTAGTTCAATCAAAGCACCAGGGAAAGGCCATCAGGGGATGGACAGAGATGAGAGATACAAGACAAAGCAGTTGGATAAAACAAGGGTGAATATGGATAACTGTGGGAACCCAGAACATCCCTCTGGCTGTCCTGAGCAGCCAAGACCGCTGCCAGGGGGCTCAGAGACCCTGGCATGGAGCCCAAAACACCTGTGGGTTTGATTATGATCCGTGGAGCAAATTACCAACCTTAGATGAAGATTAGCAAGACACAAAATTTTAGGTAGAATAATAGTGAAGTTATCACAGGGTGGAAAAGTAGATTTTGGGGTTTCTGGAACGGGGGTTCAGGGGGCAAGATGGAGGGAACTGGGTGTGTCCAGCCTTTCTCCTTCTTCTCCTTGGCCTCCATCTTCTGCTGTGATGTTGGCAGTTTTAGATTGGTTTAGAGTAGAAGCTCACTGTCTAACACAGGTGATAGGTATTGGAAAGTAATTGTAAACATTGCACACGTAGTTTTTAGTATCAAGACATAACAGCACCCCGGGGGCAGGCAGAGTGCCTGGAACTGTCCTGCTGGATGGACCTCGGCTGGGCAGGAGAAATTTTTTATAGATAAGATACAATAAACAACCTTGAGACCGAGAAATGAAGAGCCCTGACTCCTTCTTCAAGCGCTTGGGCTGGGAAAAGAAACTTTTTACATTCTCGGGGTCACAATGACCAAAAGATCCCATGAGATAACAAAGTGGAAAAGAATTGTTTTGGAAACTCAACAGTTTTTAATTTAAAAAAAAAGAAGGAAAAAAAACCCCCTAAATTATAAAAATCTTTGTTCTCTTTTCTGCTCCCTCTATCCCTGGCATTTATCTGCCTGACAGGAGAGGGGAACTCAGATGAGCTCTCATTGCTCAGGGCATGGGTGATGTGTCACACGCAGCCCTATTGGCACCAGAAAGCTGTGACAGGGCACTGGGGTGCTGGAGCTGCCTCTCCTGCCAGTCCTGGGGCCAGGCTCCCCTGGGGACACCACAGCTCTGGGAGGTGTCCCTTGTGCTCAACACCAGCCCTGGTGCCAGCTGCCATCCTCACAGCTGGCTGGGGAGGCGACTGTCACCTGCACAGCTGGCTCTCTCCAACAAGGAAAGGTGCTCCGGTATCAGCAGAGAGTAAAATGAAAGGGATTTGTGCAGGAGCTGAGGAATATGGTGCACAAACCAGCCCAGGTTAGGTTGAGAGGGCTCAGTGGAGAGTCTGGAAGGGGCAGTGTGGGAAGGTGGGCACCAGGTGTGAGGACAATCTTCATAAGCCAGGTGAGATACAGCTGGAGCAGAGGAAAGTGAAAGGCAGTACAGGGGGAAGTGATGGCATGGGAAGGGAAAAATTAAGGAGAGTCAGGGTTTAGTTGCATTTGCCTATCCTTCCATGGAGTCACACACATTCATGCATACAAATATCCATGTGTGTGTGTTCGTACAAACACATGCCTGCACCTTTTAATCAGAGACAGACTCTGTCCTTCTTAACACTGATATCATACTTGCAAATAACAAAGCATCAGAGGACTTCTTGGCCACACCACTTCATTATTATCCATCTTTCTCCTTTGAAGTCAGCACATAATCTAAGATTTTTAGACTTGGCCAAATCTTTCTCCACTTTTCACTAGACTTTCAGAGCTGGGGATGTAGATGTCTGGTATCCCAATAAGAGGATACAAAGCAAGGATGCTATGAGAGGATTCTGGGGTCTCCTCCAGGACTTATCCTTATTTTTCTTAACCATACACTATTGTGTGTAAGCCCTGGCTCTTGGTTTGCTACAAGGGAGGGCAGCTCTGAGAGGTTCTGGATTGGATATCTCTAAGGATGGTGTAAAAGCTCCTTCTGAAAAAGGGAAAAGCAGCCATCAAAAACACTGAGCAGGCTGCTGTCTGTTGGAGAGATGATGCTGGAAATAGTGTGACTGGAGAGGAGAGGCGGGAAAGGAACCTCCTGGAGCCTTTTTCTGGTCTTTGAACCTCATTTTAAGCAGTGATGGGCCCAGCCTTACCATCCTAGCTGCTTGCCCATTCCTAAGGGACACAGATGGCAGCCTGGCCTGGGATAATAATCTGTTTCTAGATGGGAAAATATACAAGAGACTAACAATGAGAAGAGGAAATGCAATTTTGAAAGTCACCTTGAAGGTTGCCTCCCATACAGAAGTTTTTCTTCATAGTGTATTCTTTGGATGACATTTTCCAGCTTCCAAAAACTTTGTACAGCTTTTCACGTCTAACCAGCTTAATTCTTTGTACATTCACAAGTTCATTTTCTTTGTTTACATGATTATTTATTTTTTATTTCTTACTTTGAATGTTGAACTGAATTATTTCTTTCAACTCAAAAAACTGAGGATCAATTTGCAAATTCAGTTTGTGCTTTCCAGAGAATTAAATAAACGAATAAGCTTTTTTCTGCGCTGCAAATGTTCCCAACCATCCCTGTTCATGAATGGCAATATAGCACACTATACTCTTAACACAGAAAGAAAATATCAGAGGAAATTTCAGCCTCAAGAACACAGACTAAGAGAGCTTCTGCCCCAATTGCTATCTCAGTGTCTGTTTCACATTTTATTTCTACAAGAGAAATCTCAACCTTACAAGTGACAACTCTGCAGAATTAGGTTTTGACTGCTGCAGAAGGAGATGGGTAATGCTAAAGGACATCATTCAAAGCTGTCCCCTTTTCACAAACTTATAGCAAATGGAAACAGTGTAAACAGTTCTAGAATTTTTATTTATTTACTTTGTAGTTAATAAGAGCTTGGAATGTGTAATGCCTTTCTTTTTTTTCTATCCTTCTGTGAGTAGATAAAGCACATTGAAATTGCAGACCTAGAGCAAATGCTCAGGGAATCTGACTTCAAGCAGGAATGGGAGAGTTATTTCTAAATTTGCTTCACCTTAAAGTTTAGCAGCAACAGCAGCTACTTATTACACACCTTCATGTTGTACCTTGGTGTGTTATTAGTTAAGGACTGTCCCTGAAGGTTCAGTCATTTCAAGGAGCTCACTGAAAGAGCATGGCAGAGGAGAAGTGAGGTTGTTCTGCTAGTCTGGATGGAAGCAGTCTTGGTTATGGCTACTCTTTTGTGGAAAATACTTCCTAAATCTTTTTGAGGGCTCAGAACGGTACAACAAAGTGCTGGAATAGAAATATGTCAAATATTAAATACTCTGCTTGTTACTAGAGAACTCTCATCCTGACTCCTCAGTATGGCTGCTCTGTCCTCTTCCTAACTGCTTAAAAGCAAAATGAATTCCATACAGGATCATTCTTAAGGCCTTTTTATAAAGGAGCAGCTTGGAAAGAGCTGAGTTCAGTTTTGCAGTGAGAAAATCAAGGCTGCTCTCAGCCTTGGGCTGATGCTAAGCTCAGCAAACAGGATAGGCTCTGCAGTTCTGGTGGTAGATCATGAGAAAAGCAGCAGCAGCAGGACAGGGATGCTGTGATTTGTCTTCATCTACAAGTTACAAATCTATGAGTCCATAGGTATGAAGGTATGGCCAGAGGGTGGTGTGAAGTCCTCCCTCAGTAAAAGTGGACCAAGTGTCACCATCATTCACTGCTGCTCTTGGGCAGGCTGAGGGGCTGCTGTGGGGACAAGTTCCTGCATCACCACTCCTCACCCAGGAAGAGCAAGAGCAAACCTGTGCTGTTGGAGGGCTGTCTCTAGTCAGTGCAGAGCTCTGTGCTGCTGCTTGTGCTGGTTCCTCTCTGCAGCTAGCTGTGTAAGCCCCCCCAGAGGATGGAGAGAAGAGCCACAGCACATTAATCTGTTTTGAAGTATCTGTTATACGTCTCAGGCCCTTGATCCTCTGACTGGAAATAGAAGGCTAAGAGGAATTTGCAAAAAGGGAGCATTTTCTGTCCCAGAAGCCTTTTTCATGCTTAAAAATTGCTGTTTGAGAACAGAAAGGCCATTGTAAGCAGAACAAGCCAAGAGGGTGAGGTGCCAGTCACAACACTATGTGTCTTTGCTCAAACTTACAGTAAAATATAAATTGAAGTCTTGACTCTTTCAGATGGATTTTCTCCTTGTCAAAAAAGGGACAGTCCTCCAGATTTACAGCTAAGCCTGGAGTACCAGTCCCAAGGCATAAATGGCAGTTTTGCATCCTTCAAAACAGTTCAGCTGATTACTGCTGTGAACAAACATGAAATTCAAATGTAGTTAATTAAGCCCCTAATTTTTTTTCTTGATCCCCTCACCATATATATTCTTCCTTCAATTTTCCATTATCTCACTACATTACCTCTAACATTTAATCTCCTTATTATGAAGAAAGCAGAAAATAGAGCAGAAAACAGCCTCCCCTTGCTCCACCCCTTCACAATCTCCTAATAAACAAGACAGGGAAAGTTATCTGACAATTAGAGCCTGTAATGTAATGGATAGTTAAAATATGTACATGACATCACTCTTTTCACCTTCATTTATTAGTTCTTCTATTTGATGTACTGCAAAATACGCTGCTTAGCTTGGAGAATAAACAAGCAGTTAAATTTATTGATCAAAGACAAAATGCTGCCATTTTTGAACTCTCCCCTTTGTTACATGGTTTAAATGAGGACATCAGTTGTCAGAAAAACAAGATCTGCAGATGATTCTTTTATTAATGGGGCTATTTAAAAGCATGAATTGTGTATAGATTGTCATTGATATCACACATTTTTCATATTCTGATAGATCTTCCTTTGGAAAGATCTTACTCATTGTTTTGCGGCTCCTTTCTCTTCTCTTTAAAAGAAATTTTCCAAAGCAATTACATTACATTCACATGGCTTTATAAAACTTTTGAGTAATATTTTGCTAATGACATCAGGATGTTCCTGTTTGAACGTTTACTGGAGTTGCTTCTCAGTTGTTATGAACTAACCACTAATTATCATAATCGTTATTTCTTTAACTGAATTTCTCCCTTATAAAACCACAAAGTGAAATTTTGGGCTCAGTGAACTCAGGGTTTCATCTGAGGGGATTTGGATCTAGCTGAAGTCAGTCAAGATTTTCCATTCATATGGTTGAAGCCACCATCAATATAGAAGAGCTTAGGCTAAGGAGATTCATTTGCTATTCATAGAATCAGAGAATATCCCGAGTGGGAAGGGACTCACAAGGATCATCAAAGTCCAACTCCTACTAAAATCTAGGGTTTCTTCCAGTTTATATGAGAAACCAAACTCTGAGAAGAAATGCCTGGCAAAAAGTCTGTTTAGGATGGTCGTGTTCACTGCATAGGGTACAGAACATGAAGCTGTTTATTTTGAATTCACATTTGCAGAAATTATCTGTTTATGTTGCTGGCATAATCCTAATTTTTCAAGTAGTTGTTCAGCAAAGCCTCTAAAGCCACTTTACTTGTTTCAAAATGCTCTCCTCTGATTCCAACATGGAGTTCCTCCACACATGTTTGAAACACCCAGGAGAGTTTTCACAGCTGCTGTTCGTGTTGCAGCCTCTTCTGGGTGAATTTTGTTTCATCAGCCTCACAAGCACAGTGGCCACTTAAAAATTAAACAGATCACATGATGGGAACACTAGGAATTGCTCCTGTTGGGCATTCATTGACTGTACTCAGAAAAAGTAATTAAACAATAGATTTAATGGTCTAGAAAGTGCAGGTAGCATGTACTGAAATGGAGAAATATTTAAACTTTAAAGTATCTTAAGTCCTTAATGTTTTTACTTTCTTCTACTGAGTTTAATTTTAGTCTTTGCTCCTTTGATTCATAAAGGTGAATGCCAATGTACTGACAGGCAATTTCTCTTGTTCTTACTACAGATGGTTTACAAGCCCAACTACTGTAAATGCTTTTTATAGTGCATCTACCAACCAGATCCGTGAGTATCTTCCTTCTGAGCCTCCTTACAAAGTGCTTGTTTGGGAATGTATTTATCAAGCTTCAGATAACAGCTGTACCTGTTGTGTTGTTTATGACTGAAAATTAAAAGTTCAGACCTGGTAATTCAGCTGTGAGACTTAAGTATGTGTGTGTGTGTTTGTACTCTGTCCAATGTGAATAATAACTTAAATCACTTTTATTAAAGCCTAATGTCTCTATCTTCTGTAGCAAAAATGTATACACACATCTCCATAAACACACAGCGATAGCAGTTCTGTCCTTTAGTATTGACAGATATGTAACAATAAATGTGACTAGAGAAGACTGTGATATAGACCAGAAACCATAAGAAGATGTTGTGATATAGACCAGAAAACATAAGGAGGTGTATCCAGTGGATTTTTTCAATTCATTCAAGGACAAGGAGTGGTATCTGTAGTTAACTGAAAATTCTTACCTGTATGTGCAGTACTACCTGTCTGATTCTAATTTTTTTACTGGTTGGTTTTAGACAGCATATATTCTAGTGTGGAAACAAATAAGGTGAAAGAGTTGAGTTTTTCAGTGATGTGTAATGAGTTTGGATGTTCATTCCTGTTTGCTTTAATGGGGTTTGAATTGAAATTTTCAAACAGGCTTTAAAATTCTATAGCAGGCTTTAAAATTGTATACCAGTCTTTGTGCAACAGTTTTACCTTTACCCTGGCAATTCTCTTTGCTCTTATTAGCTTTGCATGTTAAATCAGCCTTTTTTTCTGAGCTGTTAGGGTCTGGAAAGTGGCTGCCCCCACTTCTGTGGTCTCAGTCCCCAGAGTCAGGATATCAAAAATTGCTGAGTGATTCCCCTTTTTTCTCCTGAATCTCTTTTGGTCGCAGAGAGAAAGGCACAAAGTTAATGTATCACACTGAAGAAGGTACAGCAGAGGACAGGCAATTTGAGTCTGCTGGTATTTGCTTCTACCAATTTCTGTAAACAGTTTTGCCTTCAAACCACTCACATAATTTTTTTTGTGTCTAAATGATCTCATTTGTAAAGCATGTATTATAATTAGGAAGTTCTTCTGATTAAAATTACTGCTAGATTTAGATAGTTCTGCCTTAATTAGAGGGCTGCCATCATTAGGCAGTCACATTTTTGTTGATCATCTGAAGGAGCATTGGCTGAGGTGGTCACAGCTCTGAGGTACCCCTGAAGCATTACAGCTGCTCTTCCTCCAGCCACCACTGCTGCTAAGAAGGTTTTGTGTGAGTGGAGAGGAAGCCTGCTCAGAGAAAAACGAGAGCCATTTCTGTTATACCTTCTTTAATATTGGGTCCTTTCAAATTTGAGCAGTGCTCAGCTGTCCCAGCCTCTCTGCCATGGCACATTAGAGAAAACTGTGATGAGAGGCTGGAGCCACTGAACATTTCACACTTGCTGTGTCTGACAGAGTCAGGAGGCAAAAAAGAGGCAGTTGTGAAACATAACCCATCAGTCATGGGTGTAGAATTGATAGTATTTTCTGTATCATAACTGCTGAACTTCTCATTCTGCTGGCAAGTGACCTGGAAGTTTGGACAGTGCCACTCCCTCTCAGTCCTTTTAGGACTGTTTCAAAGAGGAAAAGGGTTTAAGTGGCTCTTTCTGAACAAAATCGTCTCGTACCTGAGAGAGAGGTAAAAAATGTACTAATGCCCCAAAAATGATGTGCAACAGGAGGGAGGATTCAGAGAAGGCACAGTACTGTCTGCCACTGCTGGCTGCTGTGTTTTTATGGGGCAAGAGGCCCTGGGTGATGTGGGAGGAACATTCTCTGGTAGAAGTTGCTGATAAACATTTGACACATCACTACTGATTTCCCATTGATGCTGGTGGGGAAGAACTTCTACCTTACTGCTTTGCAGCTGTGTTTTCAGTAGTAATCTGTATAAAGTTCTGGGGCTGCTCACATGCCACAAGAACTGTGGCACTTTTAAAGGCTTAGTTAAATAACAGAAAAAAAAGTTCCAGAAACCAGAATCATTTGAGAATAAGAATTAAGCTTCAACTCTAGCAAGTTAGATGTAAAATTGTGATACAGCAAGCCCAGAAATATTTCATGGGCCAAATTTCTAGGAGCATAAGAAATAATACTAAAACCTATTTGTCAAATTCACTGAGAGAGGAGAGTCTCTAAGGCATAAAAATAAGATAATTCTTTGCATTGAAAGAGTTTGGGAAGTTCTATTTCTGGAACTTTTACTTGTGAGAGGTTTGTCCCAGAAATAATTTAAAATTTAGTGCCAATAGAAGGGACTTTAGAAGAAATTCATACAAGGAACTATGACAAATATAAGGACTAGATAATATTCTCACAGGTATACAGTACAGAAAGAATAGGTGTGATAAGTATCAAATCCTATTTTTCAAAAGACAGTCAGAGGGATCTGCATAACAAGTTATTTTAGCCTTTATATGAAGGAATCTGGTTGTGACCACAATATGATTGAATAGAGAATGAATAAGCATATGATATAACAGTGAGGAGTGAACCTGAGAATGTGAGATGTTTTTTGCTTTTTCTTTTAGAAAAAAATAATGCTTTCTTAATCTACTAGAGGTTTTTTTTTTTAATTCAGAAAGCAAGTAAGTACTCTTGATATGATCATATGCTTTTTTTCCATAGAGCATTATTGATGAGGTTCTTTCCCAATACTAATAACTGAAAGTTGTCATTCATAAATTAATGAATGATTAAAATAAGAAAAGGAGGTAGGAACCAATTACTTGTTGGCAAATTGCAAACTTGTTGTGAGGGTCTGTGCTACTCACTGAAAAGAGGGTGTTGTGTTCTGTTCCGTGCAAAAGAACAGAGGGATATAAACCCAGCCCAGGAGTTCAGTTCCCTCTGCTGCTGGCTGCTGGAAGGTAGGAATGTGTGCTACCAGAAGAATTACCTCACAGGTAGTTGCCTGAAACTCCTTCCCTTCACATCTACAACTGATCACTCCTGTAAATGAGTGAATGGATCAGATATCCTCTTCACTATCTGCTTGAGTGCCCCTGCTCTTCAGTGAGAAAACTGGACTTTATTGTCTTCAAGACCCATCCATTTCTGCTCTTTATAAGTGAGTTTACTAAGAAGAATTTGAGATATAAGAATTTTAAAATGTGTAATAAAATTTGATTATGGAAAGTAGTTTCTATGTGAACTGGAAAATCCCCACTTCCAAAATTTGATTCTGGAAATTAGGACCATTCGTTTGGAAATGGAAATGTACTCTGTGATGATATCAACAAAACTACAGCAACTCCAAACTTTATTAGTCACTGGAGGCTTCTTGAAAAAGTTTAGAGAAAAAGAAACTTCAGTTCCTTGACCCATTGATTCTGAAAAGGAGCAACCATCAGGTGCCTGCACAAGGGAAGGGGAATGTGCATGTCCTGAGCACTTCTGAGCTTTAGGCAGCTGCTTTTGCCTTCTGTGTTCAGAGCACAGGGATGTCACTGACACTCCTGATGGAAGGATCACAAATTCTTCTTCCTCTGCAATCTGTATCACTGACATAAATATTGGAATATCCATGCAGGTCCATGTGATCTTCATATACAGGCAGGCTGTTAGTGTTTTTAACTTGACTACTCAGTTGCTTGGAAAAAAGGTCTTATTTCACTAAAAGAGAAAATGAACAGAGAATAGAAACTGGGTGATTTAAAGAATTACTAGATTTGGGAGAATTTAGCAAATCTTGCATATCAGTAAATGTACCAAATTTTGCTGTCTTTTAGTGCAAACACTTTTGTGTTTGGTGTTGCTTTGTTTGATTTTTATTACTAAACTATTGATAGTTTGAATGACCAATGATTCTATTAATATTTCCAAAGGAGAAATAAGTAGCTGCATCAAGGTGAGATGTGCCAAAAAGAGCAGAGTTTAAAAGTATGTTACATATAATTTACCTTAATATTATACAACTTTACTCCTGATGTTCTCTGTATGTGAGTTTTATTTATTTATTTCCTCTTTTTCCATAATTCAATGTGTCTTAGAGGAACCACTGTGCATGTTTATAATGGTTGATAATTATTTTTTAATCCTAGTTTGGATAATTTTTCAATTTTCTGTGCATTTGCTCATCAATTTCCCCTTTAATTATGGGTACTTAACAAGGACAACAGGTATGTGTCATTGCCTTTAGAGCCTCAAAATGTATCTAAGTACACTTCATATCATCTAAGCAGCATGAATACTATCTTTTTAATTATCATAATTGGAACACCAAAAACAATTTCTAAAGGATTAGTTTATTTTAATGCACTCTAGAGCAATCAACAAATATGTGCTGAAAATAGACACAAGTGATGATCAAAAGGTGCTAGCATACTTCTGTTCAAGAAAAGGTTTTATTTCATTACAGCACTAAAATATTAGCCTTTGAATATGTTAAGGATAAAAGGAACTATTCATCAGACATTTGGTGTGTTTTGGATTTTTTTTAAAGCGTAAATATGTATGCCTCTAGAATATATAAAAATAGTCACACTTGTGGGATGTGAACAGTAATGGAAGGGAGATTTACAGTGAACTGAGGCAAATATAAGCAATACATTCATGAGGTGTAAGATTGAATAGATGTACTGGATAATTAATGTTGATATTATCTCTGTAAGTTTATATCCATGCTCCTTCTAAGTCATTTGTGCTGTTACTGCAGCTCTCTAGTGAAAGTCAAGAGGCCTCTTTAGAGAGAGGCCTCAATACATGTTACAGGAGGCAGATATGATCTACAACAGAATTTAAAAATTGCATTCAAATTAGCATCCACAGAGAAAACCACAGATGAGGGCTCATATTAGCCAGTAAGTCTCATCTTTGCAGGAAGCGTCATGCAGATATTGACGCTGATGCTGGGAATTGCAAGGGAGAACTCTCATCTTGCCAGGAGCCAGGGAAGTGCTGGCAAGCAGCACCTGGTGCCATGGCCAGGGCAGGATGAGGGGAATGTGCATGGGGCATTTTCTCTTTTCTTAAGAACTGGATTATTTGGAAGGTTATTGATGAAGTAGTTTCAAGTGTGCCATTAGTTTCCTGGAGGTTAATGAACTTAAGAGATTTGGACTGAACACTTTCTGAGCCCTGTTATTAAGTAAGCTTTAAGTGTCTTAAGTGAGCCCTCATTTTCAATTTTCCTGAATTACTAAGGACCACTATTCTCTTTAATTTAACCATGGTGCATGATCCTTACCTCCATTCTTTATTTTTTCTTCCTAAAATTCCTATCTATGAATATATAAAATAGAAGAACTTGTTCTTTGTTCTTCTCCCCCTAGCCCCCATTCCCTCACCCTGGGGAATCCACTGAGGATTTTTCCTCATAAAATAAAGATTTAAGTTTCTTGTAAAACAGATGTTTTCACATTTCCTATTCCCTTAGCAGACAGTATTCCTTGGCACCTCACAAACCACGTCATGTTTCTCCTCATGTTGCCCCACTGAGGTTGGTAAACACCAGGTTCTCTCTTTTTCACGAGTAGAAAAAAGCCTCTTGTCAGGTGAGGGAGAAACTGAGGCAAGAATTAAAGCAGAGGCTACAGAGTCCTCTGCTTTCAAAGACCATTACTTCCCTGTATCTCTTTAATGAATTTATTCACTGAGTTCTGAATAAAATTAGGCTTTGTGTTCATGCATTGCATGGAACAGTTACTCTGCTTTAAACAATTGATATTTTCTGTCACCTTTGTCCACAGGATAAAACCTGAAATAAGGTGTATGATTCAGGTCCCTGTAATGACAGACAATTTCCTCTCTGTCACCTACATATGGGTGCTCAGAGCTGTTTGGGTGTCTCAAAGTATCTGAAAGCAACGTGTTTTTTCTCTTGTGTTTTATCTGAGATAAAACTTGCAGGAGCCAATGAGACCGACAGCTAGACCCCAAACATCAAAACTATCACTGGGATGAGATTCAGTAGTCCAAACAGAAGTCTGTGGAACCATTTTAAACAAATGTATCCTGCCCTTTGGGCTGTTTTTAGACAACTAACCAACACCCCAGGTGTCTTCACATTTAATTCCTTATGTGAATTCAATATTCTTTGATTACTGATCAGAAGTTAGTCTTCTGCTCATATCTTATCCCTTTAAAACTCTGAACTCATCCAGTGAATTAATGTGACTTGAAAAAGAACAAGTTAAAGCTTTTGAACACGTGCACACCAATTGGCAGAGTACCCTGTATATCACACAGCTGTCTCCCATATCTGTTACTTATCTATAGGATTCACTAGCCTGTCAGAAGTTGCTTAAAACAAACCAACCTCATTATTGAAAGTTGTAAAATGCACCAACCTAATTATTGGAAGTTGTAAATGCACTAACTTGGAATAAGATTTTTCCTTGCTCAGTTAAAAACAGCATGCTGTATAACTGAATAATGTAAGTGAACTATACAATTTGAATTCATATTTAGACTTGAACTCTAAATCTCCTCAGGATTTGGTGAGTCTTTTCATGTGTTTTTGGTTTAGTTTATCTATTATTGCTCTGCATTTTTCAGGAAATTATCAGATCAAATGTAGTTATTTGTGTCTTCTTGGTAAACTAGTAATATTATACTGAGGTAAGGGTATTCATCTGCAAAGTGTGTATAATAACACCAGAAGGTTTTAGCTAGGATTTATTAATGGCAGTAAAGCCCCTGCAAAATTGAAGAAAAAGAAACACCTTCAAATTTTAAATACATTCTGAGAAGCTTTACAGCACCTTGCTGGAGGAAGATGCTGAAAATGACATCACAGATTAAATGAAGATAGAAACCTTTAATTACATTAAAAGTAGTCCTGTGCAGGCAAAGTTCTGTCAAAGCTTCAAGATCAGTGTAGATTCAGAGTGAAATATTTGAAGTCAGCCAGGTGTTGGCTCCACTGCTTGAGGTGCCCCTGCATTCCAGAGCAGTAAGGTGACTGAGGGGAAAGTTGAACTGTTGCTGTGCAAGACACAGGGGTTTGGGAAGCCAAAAGCCTCCCTGGAGATGAATCTGGCAAGGGATGTGAAGAAACCTTTCTGCAGGTGTAGCTGCAGCAGCAAATGGAGGGAAAATGTGGTGCTGAATGAGGGCAGGGGACCTGGTAACAGGAGATTTACCCTTCAGGGAGGGGGAATAGGTTTGGGAGTGTTTGAACAAACTGGGCAAGCACAAGCCCATGGGCTCTGACAGGGTGCACCTACAAGCTCACAGCATCATTATGAGGCCACTCTTGGTAATCTTTGAAAGGTTATGGTGACTGGGGGAGGTTCCTGAGGACTGGAAGAAAGCCAGTGCCACTCTTATCTTCAAGAAGGAAGATCCAGGGAATTACAAGCTGGCCAGGCTCACAATGATCCCTGTGTACATGATAAAGTAAATCCTGGAAACAGTTTCTCTGACCAGCTTTCTACATTGAGATTACTAGCTCAGTGGAGGAGGAGAGAGATGTGAAAATGATTTATTGTTTAGAAAGAACTTCAGCACTGCCTTCCTTAACATGGTCAAATACCAACTGCTGAAGAATCAGCCACTTGAGAGGATGGTCAGGTGCACTGAAAACTCCTTGAACTGCTGAGCTTGAAGGGCTGTGATCAGAGCAGCTGGTTTCTAACGTGGTGGGATCAGCGGCACAAAGTCCATCTTGAGGATGATGCAGCCTGGCTGTCCCACCTTGCCGCCAGTAAGATGCATGGATGTAGGGTACCAGTGCTGTTCTGTCACAGCCTGAGCTCAGCTGTCCACAGAGCAGTGCTCTTGTGACATGTGACACCAGTGCCCACCTCAGAATGGTGCTGCAGCCCAGTGGCATTGCTCCAAATTTAGGCAGGTTTTAAGAAAGTAGTCAAAGCACATTCTGCAAGTCCAGAGCTTGATGGCAGATGGGTTTGTGTGGGGTCTGTAATAAGATAACACAGTTTTCTTCCTGTGTGCTGCTGGTGAGTAATGGCCTTGGTGTAGACTCTGGGCCTGCATTTGTAATCCAGTGTATAAAGAGAGAGACTGTCAGCCTGTATCTCTCTTCTGGGGCTGTGTAGAGGGAGGAAGCTTTAAAAGATGCACAACACAGGCTAAATTTGTGGTCAAGTGTTAGCTCAAAATACACTCCCACTGCCTGTATCTATTCCTTAAGATGTGAAATTCCCTGAAGTCTGTCTGTCTTACTCCTTCAGATCTGTCCTTTGCCTGCTTGAAATCCAGTGGCATAGAAGTAATCCCATTAGAATTTATTGCATCTGGAGCCTACCATGAGCTCTCTGAGTTTTTTCATTAATTCCTTTAGGTGCAATATGCTAAGCAAAAAAAGAAACAGGCTTCACAGGGGAATTACCTAAATCAAGGGATTCAAATCAGCACAAAATAAGAAACTGTCTGGTGATCAATCTCATGTTACAATTTCAAGGACATTCTAGGTATAAGACATTGCTATCCTTGATCCTCCCAAGGATGATGTAGTTGTTGCTTGCCTGAAGGAGATGCTGCATAAAAAGTGTTGTCAGCTCTCAGTGTGTTCCTTCTAATGTTGCAATAGTGGACAAGCACCCTCAGTGCTGCTGACCTCTGGAGCATGGGACCCACTTGCTTTTCTAGCTCACCAAGAATCACTTTCAAACCTAGATTTTTCTTTATTACCAACAAACAAACAAACAAAACCAACAAAACCACAAAAACATGCACCCTTCAAACAAAACAGAACAATTCCTACTGGTGATAATGTATTCCAGTTTCCTGAAATGTGTAGTACAATCTACTGGCCTCTCACTCTGCTTTGGCCTGAAAATACTTCCTGAGCTTCCTTTAGTGCAAACTATAGAGGTGTTTTCACACATGTCCAGAAGCAGAAACCACTCCTTCAACCAGCACTTTGCTCAGTGATGTCTAACCTAAAATGGATCCTGACTGAGTAAAATAATTACCAACCTGTTGTACAGAGCAGCACTGGAGCTTCCTACCATTCATGCACATTGACTTGTTCAGTGAAACTATCTCATGGCTTAACTCACAGCTGACTGTGTTTCAACAATGCTCTATGAAGACACATTTAGTGCAGCTGGATAAGCCTGAGTGAAATTTGCACCTAATTTGCTGTAAATAATGCATATTACCTCTACTGCAGACAACTGCAAACTCACTTCAAGTTTATACCTGGAAAAATTGATTGCAGCTCCTTAAAAGATCTGGATAGCCTCTTGGTGCAGTGACAGGCTCCCAGGACTGTGTGATCATTAAATATGATTTGTGGGTGACTGTGCTGCCTTGGCTCACACTGCCTTCAGTGTGGGCTCATTTGTTCATTTTGGCCACAGTTCCTCTCCTCTGCTGTTGTGGGGATAGGATCATTTAGAGTTAGCAGAACCTAAGCTTTCCAAAACCTTTTCTGAATTTCAGAGTTTGGAGGGAACCAGTTCAAACTAGATTTTCAGCTCTGAACACAGCTCTTAAAGCCTAACAAGCAATTTTCATCAGGTTGTATGTGTGTACCATTGCTGCTTAATATGGTCAAAACATGCATGATAAGTAATCCTCTCAGTGCACTGGGGGACAAAGACAGTTAGATCAGTAAAACTTTGTCCTTGACATTGGTAAAATTGTGGTTTTCAGTGCTGGAAAAGAAAATTATATGCTTGAAACAATAAAGCAACATCTGGAGAAGTAAGAAAAAAAACCCCAGGCAACATTTAGAAAATTTTGTAGCCCACACTTTTTATAAGCTAATTGCAGATAGGGAATGATGGCAGCCATGGAGAGCAGCAGAAAAAAGCAGTGGGCAGGCCAGGAGGACATGCCTTGTGCCACATCACTTGGCATGAATTACACTCAGCATCCTGGGTTTGTTTTGGGGATTTTTTTCATTTGAAAGTAAGTTTTTAAAGACCTTGTAAGGAAAAGACAAAGATCTTGCCTGACAACTTATCTCAGATATAAAGAAATCCATAACCAAACTATCAACAAAAAATTGAATAGGGTTAGAATCAAATGAATATGGTTTCTGTATTGTTCTGGGTGTTCAGGTGATTTCTTGAAGAGGGACCCATAGGGAAATGAAGAATTCCTGGGAAAACAAGTGAAACACTTGAGGAAATGTTCTTCCTTAACAAGGTGATGACCATGTGGGTAAACCCTCTAAGCAGGTGCTCTATAGATGAGAGTTTGTGACCCAAGACAGTAAATTCCACATTTGGGCCTGGAAGGATGGCACCTTTCACCATCACATAAGAACTTTGACCATGGGTGTATGTTTTATTTAGCAATTATTTGGGCTGTTAAACTTTTACCATGTGCAGTTCCACTGCCTTTAGTATCCTGGCACTAAAACATCCCCCTGGAATTAAAAATAAACCTGTTACTTTGAATTTGAGGAACAATTTTGTTTCCTATGTGAAATATCAGTAGCTCACAACTCATCAGAGTGTCTCCATTGCTCTTTTTTTGGCAGCTGGTTAGTTGCCAGAACCAGAAGCAGCCAGGTAATATTGATCACTAGACTGAACCTACAGCCTTAATAATCTACAGATTTCCCTTACAAAAGTGCCCAAGTATGTTCATATACCTCTGTTTTTCATAGACTGAATAGAATCAGGCTTACATTTTATCACTTCCACATTTCTTGCTTCACTGAAGCCTCACTGAGGTAACAGTATTTTAATTCTTACTGCACTTTACCTATGTATTGTCTATTGATCAGTCAGCACATCTGAGGATAATCCAGGACCCTTCAGAGGAAGCCTGAGGTGTGTTTTTCACAGGAACACATGCATTTATTCAGACCTGCTTGTGGCAGGATCTCTGCTGCCTCTCTGAGATCCTCTCTTGCATTCTACCACCCAGGGGAAAGCTCCCCTTGAAAAACCTTCTGAAGCCAAACAAATGAGGTCATAAAATCTAAATCCTTGGGCATTGTGACAGCTATTCAGCTGGATTCAATTGACCTCACCAGATTTTTCTTTTCTTTTTTTTTTTTTTTTTTTTCCTTTTTGTCATTGCAGGATTCCCAGCAGGAGAACTTCAAAAGCCTTTCTTTTGGGGAACAGAGTATCCTAGGTAAGTAGTGCACAAGGGAACTTCATCTACCTAGAACTGAGGAATAACAGGGAAAGGTATTGCAAACACAAAGAGACAAAGAAGAGGGTGAGGAGAAGAAGGCTGTGGTGCTGAAGACAACTGAAAGGCAGCCCCTAGGAAACCTGTGTTGTCCTGCTGTTGGGCAAACTTGGTCCTTGGGTTGTTGGGTGTTGGGTGTTTTCTCCTGCTGGATCCTGCTGTTGCCTCTGGAAGGGCTGACTTTGAGAAGTGCTGCTTTGTGTGATGTTTTCTTACCTTTGGGGGCTGTATGTGTTGCTGTTGTCTTAAACTGATGACTGATTTCTCACAGGAATTGCTAATTAAGTGCACCCAAGTGCAAGTGTTTCAATGCTACAGCATGCAGATGCAGCAGTGTGCACATGGCAGGTATTAAAAGGAATTGTAAATCAGATAACTAACACTTCCTGAACAGAAGTGAATACCCTGAGAAGCCAATTATTATCAGTGTATTGTTCACTTTCTGCTAATATCTAAGATTAGCAGTGAGCCCTTGCCTGTTGAGGTGCATGAGAATATCTTCATGTGCATAAGGGATTGCCTGAGCAGGCCCATGTGCCAGTGAGACTGAGGAAGGGTAATTATAGGTCACATACATTAAATTTTGAAAAATCACTGCTTTTGTGCAGTTCAATAGCTTTCTATTTTAGGGTAGGATAAGACCATGAAAAATTTCTGGTGGCAGTTTCTGAAAGTTATTTTGCAGTTATATAAAGCCAGTTTCTGGTGAAACATATCCTTAATAAATCATTGTTTAAAAAAATCAAACTTTTCGAATATTTTGTGTTTGCCATCATCTACTCTGGACTGTGTCCTTGTAAACAGGAAATTTGGCAATATATGCAGAAAGACACATTCAATTTATGAACTAATTAATTTGTATTCAAAGAGAATTCTTGTGGGCCAGGTGACTTTGTAAGTGGTAATTGGGGATAGAAGAAAGTCCTTTCTTGTTAAGGTGAACTTATTTTCTGTTGTTGTTATTGCAGACCGGCTTTGCTTTCTGATTTCTCTGTATTCTGACCTTCTGCCATAGTGATAAAACTGTGGTTCTTTCAAAGTATTGTATTTTGCTCATTTCTCTTCCTTAAAGGTTACCTTAGCTTAAATTGGTTTTGCTTGAGTACATATCAAAATGTAATTTAGTAAACAAATGTAGCTGGTTTATATCAGACAACAGATTGCTTTTGTCCTTGAAATATTCTGGATATTTTCTGTCTGCTTAGAAGAAATGGCAGTGGAGCAGATAAACTACCAAAAAGTCACCAGTGCCTGCTGAAAAACTAATTTAGCAAATATTTAACGTTTATTGGCATTTTAGTGTCCAGTTCCAGCACAACCACCAAAACCCAGTTACATCTATTTGCAGAAAGCAAAACTTGGTTATCACTTTTACATCTCAGTGCATTAAATAACATAACACTCAAATGCCACCATTCACAATTGTGAGTCTCCAGTGCCATATACATTGAAATACAGACTTCAAACTACCTGAAGCTTCCTTTCAGTTCTGAGCCTCCCCAGTCCTAGAAGGGTCCCCTTTAATTTGGTGTCTGCTGGGCTGCACCTTACCCTTCCATCTCTGCCCTACTGTGCCCAAAAATGAAAAGCATGAACAGAAATGGCAAAATTCCTGGAAGAAATGTTGTTGAGCTGGACAAAAGGCTGCATTGGTGTTCACAGATTCAAAGGCCAAAATTCACTGCAACCTTAACCCCATCTTTTGGAGCCAAGGAAAGCTCCAAGGAGCCAGACTGGCAGAACACCAGCCTGTTCTTTGTCCCTGCCCCTCATGGTGAGAAAGAACCTTAGAGGAAAAATAAGATTTATTTAGTAATAGGGCTTGTTTCTTCTAGATCTCTTTACATGTTTTATGCCATTATTTTTATACTTCTCCAGCTGCAAAAGATCCTGTATAACCCCTTTAGTTCAGATATGGAAAACAAGTCTTACATCGTGCATTTATTAGGGGTAATTATCACTGTGTGCTACACAAGATTACAAACTTGTCACACAAAAGGATGATATTTCCATTGCTTAAACATATAATTTTAACCTGCATGTTTTGGAGATGGTTTGTAACAGTACTTGGGCTAAAAAGCAGTAGGGGAGATTTTAACACATGGAAAGTATACCATTCAGGAAAGAAAAAAACAAAGTGAAGGATTTTCATGGGAGCAGAGGGAATTAAATGATATAATAGTTTTTGGGCATGACTGAGATGAGCAATTAGTGCACTATGGATCATTAGGTCCAATAATGTTATTTCAAAACCCTCTGCCTTTCTTCTATTTCAATAAAATGTCTTAGAAACACTATAAGCTACTTTGAAGTATAGCATCTCAATAACTGAAATAATTAAAATCACAAAAAGTGGCTCCACAAATGAAAGATACATTGAGTAAATCACCTACCCCATGATACCCACTGCTTTTGGTATAATAAAGCCCTAAGCTTTTCCCTCTTTCATCCCTATTTCTCCTAAAAGCATGCTTATTGGGATATAATAAACAAGATATAATTAATTGTCACTCAGAAATACAAAGTATTTCTTTTTACTCTGTTTCCCAGGTGCCTTAGATCTGACTGTGTATCACATCCTCTTCCAGGGCAGGTGCAAGGGAATTATATGACCTTTCTTTTTAGAACTAAATGGAGATCTGTTAATGCTTTACAAAAGATAGTTTTTGTTTCAGAGTAGGTACAGCTGTAACTTTGTCCTGTTCCCAGTCAGAACAATCAGAATTCAGTCAGCTGAAGGAGAGTGGAGCCCATATGATGCTGATAAGGGATTTGGTTGGAAGAGTGAACCATCACAACGCTTTCAAAGTTTTAGATTAAATATTACTTTTAAACAAGAGTTTAACATTAAGACTTTCAACATCTTTAAGTCAAAATTGTGTAGGTCTGAATTTTAGACACATATCCTGTGCCTTCTCAGCCTATTTTTAAATCAATAATGATCTTTCCTGATGTCTTTTGTCCTTTAATGTTCATGACTGTGAACACTTTCTGAGGAAACTGCTTCTTTGTGTTCCAGGTCATTAAGTTATGGTGCCATAGGAGTGATTGTTGGCCATGAGTTTACTCATGGATTTGATAGCAATGGTGAGTATTTGACTGCACTTTGATAACTTTTTTATTTACAGAGTAGGCAGATTAGAAAGCTGACTTGTACATGCTGTAGCATTTTTATTGTTTTGGTTTTTTTAATGGTGCTGAGTTGTGTAAAAAAATGATAAAATTGTATTTATTGGATTTATTTACATGGAATCTTGCTTTTCTGAATTGGATTTTATTTGGTAAAAGAAATGCCACAAGTTTGATTCTTTATATTTGTCTTAAATGAAAACTAAAGCAGCAACAGATTCTGAAAGTCCTAACAGGGCGAGGGGAGAGTGGGAAGGACAAAGGGATAATTTCTGATTGATAAAAATTACTAAGGAAACCTTTCATTTCAGGTTTGACATTTTTAAAAAGATAATGGCAAAAGTTTTAAAATACAATACTGGAACAAAAGTGGAACAGAAACGGTGTTGCAAAATATTAAAATTAAATTTAAAAAAAGAGAGAGATGGAAAAAAATAGTCATAAAATGTCAATGCAATTGTCCTGACAAACTGGACGGAGTGGGGCATTGACACTACCTAGGTTTCGCTGTCTCAGCAAAGTGCTTTTAAAAATTGGGCTCCTGAGAGAAAGTTAGGGGAGAGGAGGGAGATGCAGGCAGAAAGAAACTCAAATCTCCTCCTCTAGGAAGTAATTTTGAGTTTGCTTATGTTGTGCAATATAGAATACCTTAAAAAAAAAAAAAAAACAAACAACAAACCCAAAAAACCCCACATATCCTGTTTGCACTGCTCTACAACACTTTGTGTCAGCAAGCACTCCAAAATGGAGGCATTTTTCTTCATAAACTCCCACTTTGTGTAGGTGAGCACCTAATCTCCACCTTGTTTCCTGCCAGTTAGAAAGGAACCTAAAGTTTGATTTCCTCCTTGCCAGGGTCTTACCTTCCAAATACAGAAATAAATACATCTCTAGGGAATTTTTCACCTTGTGGAAATTTTAGAAGTTTTCATGGAATGGATTTGTTTTCTGATCAGGTGAAGAATTAATAATAAATTAGTTATCATCACATTGTCAGAATGAAAGACATATGGTCTGAGATGAAAAATGCAATTATACTTGCAAAAAAGCTAAGTGCCTCTTACACTATGTAATTATAAAATGTACTGTAGAATTCATTAGTTATTACTATATTTTTCTGCAAATGGAAATTATGACAATAAATAGAATGCCAGCTTTTCACTGCTGATTTGAGTGGGGCCAAGATTTTGCTCACTGATCCTGTCCATTCTGTACACACACTCACATGGGAACATTCACCTCTCATTTCTGTCAAGGTGATAGATTCCTAAACTTTAAAAGCTTTTTCCTGCAAAAACATTTGTTTTCTTTCTTTCCTTTTTGAGGTCGGAAATATGACAAAAATGGAAATTTAGACCCTTGGTGGACGACTGACTCTGAAGAAAAATTTAAAGAGAAAACAAAATGCATGATTAATCAATACAACAATTACTACTGGAAACAAGCTGGCTTACATGTATGTAAATCACCAGTGACTGAAAACAGTGTACATGAGGAGTTTGGGTCATTGTGCTTTTTTCCTTTTTGTTTTTTGAAGTTCTCTTTTTATAAATCCCAACACATTAGAATATTAAACTACCAACTTCATTTCTCACAACAAATGATTTTTTGAGGTGAATAATTCTGTTAAAAATTGTCTGTCAGGTTTGATTAGTCCGGTCAAATACCACTACCCACACCCTGGTGACAGGGTTAAACCATTTCTCTCCATCACATCATTTTGGAATCAGAGGAAGAGGATGAAGTCACTCAGCAGGGCTGGTCTAATTATTGTCAGCATGTTAAATGTCTTCTGAAGATGAAGTCTGTAATGAAAACTGAGCAGTCACTCTTTTAGAAAGAATATAATAGCATGTTTTATAGATTCCTCTAACAATTCTGCCTGTTATTTATTGCAGCTATAAAATGGATGCATGAGCCCTACTTTATTTCACATTCAACTCTTGCTATTTCTTCCATGTGTGCACACAGACCCCATTTGTATGTTTAATCAAGGGAATATGACAGCAGTAGCTCCTAGAAAAGGATTGAGAAAGTGCAAGGGAATTGTTTCTGTTTTGTTGTCTATCAAATGAATGGGCTTCCCTGAAGATGTGTGCATTCATATGTGTGTCCAAAATGAGGATAAGCAGGATATGTCCCAGACCTTCAGAAATAAATAGCTGAAATTCCAGTGATGTTGTCTGGGACGTGATTTTAATCTTAGTTTTCAGGATAAAACACATACTCCAGTCCCCACTCAACTCTATCACCTCTACCTATATTTTACAGATACTAGTACATCTTTGCCTTTTAACAATAGTAAGGACCCATTAAATTCTTATCAACAATTCTAGAATTTTTCCCAGGCTTGTTTGTGCTGATCTCAGAGATAACAAAGCCATATTGTGGTCCAGTCTGAAGTCCAGCAACTCAGACTTGAAATAATTCATAACAATCTAATTTGCAAATAAAAATTCTCAGGCTCATTCCTGAATATTTGTAGGGTAAAAACTGTCATTACAAAAATGCCACTCAAAAAAGATCCTTAAAACCTTCCCCAAGGATGTGGCTGAGCTCTTCTCCTGCTCTGCCATTGGCTTGGCCATCCCCTTTAACTTTTGCACTGTCTCTTCAGATGAGGTAGGTCTGGATTTGCTCCCAGTGTAGAAACTGCCTTTGAAGTCCATGGGCTTACTAGAGAGACCACAGTTACCCACAGCCTTGTCATCCCATTCCTTCTTTATCCACAGGATAACCAAAAGCACTTTTTAGATGATAGAAGATTTTTCCAATTTTCTGACATAATTTATAGCTTTTGTAGGAAGAGCTATGCCAGCAAAGACCTTTTATTATTATAATTTTGGCCTGTCATTTGCATCAGTACTCTGCAGGCTTTTTACCCTTGTATGAATATTTTTCATGGATTAAGAAACCTATTTATTCTTCTTCCTTCTCATCTGGTATGCAATAAAATGTGTCCAGAAAAGAAACTTAATGAAAGAAAAAGTGATATAGAAATAGATTCAGAGCACAATAATCACATAAAGTCATCTCATCAAATAAAGGGCTTATCATGGTCCATGATCCCTGCCACAACCTCCCTGTGCAGAGTAGTCTCAAATACTTGATCCCCAGCTGCCTGAGATCAGCAGAAAGAATTCTTCCACTTTTTAGCTGGCCTGTGGCCCTGTGGCCCTGTTAGGTTACTCTGATCTTGTGCTCCAAGTCAGTCTCCTCACAAGCCCAGTGCCAGTGAAATGTGTGAGCAGGAAGGCCAGAGGAAAAGGCAGCCGTGTGCAGTCTGTCCCTGGTGTCCCAGCACCTTTTCTCCTAAAAGCTTCTCTCCCACCCCATCTCCACCCTCCCGAGAGCAGGGGAGAGCTGACAGGAAAGGGCTGCACTTTCCTCTGTGGCTCCCATTTTTCCTGTATGTTGTACCCAAGGCATCCAAGTGTTCCAGTCCAATCTGAGTGCTCATCTGTGCTGAGTGTGGGGCTGTGCACAAGTTCCTGGCCATTCCCTTGAGTTTTCCCCTCATTTTCCATCCTGAAATGAGTCCTGATGCCAACCCCACTGCACTGATCCCTGTGGCAGGGGAGGGCTGATGGCTGCAGCCAGCATTGACCTTCAGAGCCCTGCTCAAAACCGCGCTCAATTATCTTGTTTATTTGAGACACAGGAGAGAGTAAAACTGCTTAATTACAAATACAGTTGGTAACACAAGGACCTTAGTAGGCTGGGTGAGTAGACATAATGCCACTTCAGCAGAAATTAGGATTTCTTTGTAATGATATTGAACTTGGTAATGCCAGGAGACCAGTTTCCTCACAAAGTTTATATTGTGCAGTTTCCCACAACACATTCTTGTTGCTATTGCTCCTGCTCTTGGAATCAATACCCAGGACAAGCAATAGGAATCTCCTTTGCAGATATTTTTAGAGCACTGAATATACTACAAATTTTGATTCTGACAGCTATTTTTAATTAAGCTTATTTATGTTATGACTTAGGAGTTATTTTCGCATCCCAGTAGCATATTAAGAGTTCTGTAGAGAAATAAATATAGCCTTTTAGATAAAAGTTTAAGAGGCTACTGGATGTCACATGTCACCAGATATAAACAGTCCTTAGGGGCAAATTACTGACACTGAGCTCAAAGATCAGGGACTGGATTCTTAAGTGCATTCTATCTACTACATTTTGTGCTACAGAGATCCATGACCAGAGCCAGGATAACTCATCACAGAAAACAGTTTACTGGCAGTTTTTACATGGAAACCCAGTTTTCCTAACCAAAGTTGGTTCAAATTCACTGAGTTGTTCTTGCCTTGTTTTACTTTTCCCCCTCTTTTTGAAGTTGATCAAGTAGGAAGTTCAGAAATGGGTCAAATGATTGATGTTCTTTCATTCTGCCAAGGTGAAAGGGAAGAGAACTTTGGCAGAGAACATTGCAGATAATGGAGGTCTGCGAGAAGCTTTCAGGGTAAGTAGATGGAAAATATCTGAAACATCATGTTACTTAAAAATAATAATAAAAAAAAACTGTGGTTATCGTCATGCTGCTGAAAGGCACTTAGTATCTCTTTCTTATCAGGCATACAGGAAATGGATTACAGAAAAGAGGGGAGGAGAAGAAGAGCCTTTACTGCCAGGCCTTGAGTTCACACACAACCAGCTTTTCTTTCTGAGTTATGCCCATGTGAGTAGAACAAATGTGTCCCAAACCCCATCTATTAACTTGAACAATGTGCAGTGCAGAGATGAGCTTGGTTGTTTTCAGCAATCTGCACCACCCAAACACAGATTTTGAGAGTATAAGGAGAGACTTCTCCCACAATTATTATTTCTTTCTCTTTCCCTCTTTGTCCTCAACTACCCATGGTGCCAGAACTGCTGAAATGATTCTTTGTTTTGCAGTGTTGTCACAGCAACTTTCTTTCTTTTTTCTACTTCTCTGCACTAAAAGGGTCTTCCTGCATGTGTTGACTCCTCAGCCTTCTTCAATTTTAACTCACACCATTTGTTACTGTGTACATTGTTCAAGGGAACTAAGCAGCAGTGAAGAAAGTCTTAGTTTATTTTTTCCCATCTGTACACTAAATATGCTGTGACAAAACTTTGATAAGGCTGTGAGATTTTTAGAAAAAAACACAGAGTGAGGGAGGATCAGAAATTATTTATTTGGGTAAACAAATTGGGGCAAACTCCCTACATGAGAAGTAAAAGGCTATAAAACTTTGTCTCCAGTAGAAGGAATGAATCATCCCAAACTGAAAAAACAGGACCCAATGCAACCAGTCCTGGCTAAAAATAATTTCTCTGCTGAGAGTCAGTATAGCAGTCTGTGGGCCTGTGGCTGTTTCAGTTTGACCATATTGGACAAAGAAAATATTTAATTTTCATTGTTTATGCTGAATAAACTTTCACCTTATGTCAGTTTTTCTCCAAGAAAATTTTCACGCCGTAGGGAACATCTGGGGCTCTTACAGGACCACTGCAGAAATCATATTTCCAATGGTCCCTCACAGGGAGGGCACACTCACAGTGAGAGCAGTGTGTGCAAGGTGCCCTCGAGCTCAGTCTATTTTCACAAAGCTCAAGAGACTCAACGGACTTTTATAAAATGTCTGGACTGTGTTCAGCCAGAAAAAATTGCACTGAAGTCCACTGAAATCCTATGGGCAATCTGGCTTAAAGGATTTTGTTGATAGGAACATTTTATGTAGAGGCTTAGGTAAGGTAGGGGCAGTTTAAAGGAGATTTCTCATGCAATGGATACAGCATAGGAGGAGTTATTCAGTTGTGCAAATATTCTATCTACCCTGTTTTTTGGTCAGTTATGATTGAATTAAGCATCTTATCAGGAGCAGGGAACTGGAGACCACTGATGGAAATATGGAATATGTGTAATTTCAAAAGAAACTGACATTCCAACATGGCATAAATATATCAGGTACTATAGCAGCAGTTCTAGAGATGATAAGCATTATTATGTGTACCTTTTATACACATTATATAGTTTTGAGACCAAGAAGTATATTTGGTAATTATTAAGGTGTGAGATGCTGCAAAACAAGCTGAAAGACAAGCTGCCATTATAGAGAACTTCAAAAAAAGAACTAGTAAAGTGACTGTGATTAGATGATGTGAAAGAGTGTGTAGAGAAAAACAGTGGGTGGACACTGGATCCATTAGGGGATTTGAAAAACAAGAGAAAACTTCAGATTGGCAAAGGTGAAACAAAGTAGGAGTTTATGGTGCCTTTCCATTTCATGTATTTTATAAGTAATGGACATCTTAAGAACAGTGACATTACATTTTGCTGTGCATAAAAAGTGATCCCAGATAATGTGCCTGTTTCTCTTTTTTTTTTTTTTTTTTTTTTTTTTTTTTTTTTTTTTTTTTTTTTTAATTTTTATTTTATTAGGTAAGATGCAATGCCTTTAGACCGGAATCTGCGAGGGAGCAAATATATACTGGAGCTCACAGCCCTCCTCAGTTCAGGTAGTGCAAATATGGTATTTCCTCAGTGTACACACAGAATCAATCACTGCAGAACAGAAGTGCAGAAATACAGCATTTTAAGAGGGGTTTAAGAGCAAGCACAAAATTGGATTGTGCTCTTGGTTTAGATGGACATTGAACTGCTTTTATTAGCTTATCTCTCACTATTATAAATGCTCTTCTGTAAAATTGAGGAGCTTGCATCTACCTTCAAAAGCATTTGAACCAGAACACACTCTGATCCCTGTGATGTCCTGTAATCATGGCCTGAGTACCTGAAATGCCTCATCTATCACTTTCTTTCCCTAAGCAATTCCAGCTTAGAAAACAGTGAATATAAGGAGGGGCCTTGATTTAATCCATCTGAGTTCATTAAAAGCTCTTTTGTCTCGACCTTGAATTACATTGATAAAGCAAAGCAAAAGGTGCCCTGTGAGTTCAGTTCAAGCCCTGACTCTTCCATTGGCCTTCCAGTGACACTGTTTGTGTCCAGCATAACAGAGGGAGCCTGTCCTGGCCAAAAGGCTCCTCTGGCCACAGACACTCATGAACTCCCTGCCATGGGAAGGGGGAAATTTTAGAGACCACATAGGAATTAGGAAGCCTGAGTTTATTTTTCTGCTTCTTCACCAAGAACATGTTGGGTTTGTTGGGATTTATGTTGGTTGCATTTACTTAACTAAGAATTCTGTGTTTGCCCTTGGTCAAGTACTACATTACCTCTTTATTTGGACAAAGGATGTTATATCCACAACAAAATTCACACAATACAGTGGCTTATTTGCCTTCCAGAGAATCTCACCACTTTCTGTTGACTGAAAGAGTGTTATACCAGCTAGTGAGTAGTGCAGTATACAAATCTGTATGCCTTTTGACATTGAAAATACATCATGACAATGAGGAGCATCAGGCTGACCTTCAGCCTACAGAGATATTATTTTCATAATTCCTACGCATGTTAAGATTTTGGTAAAATAACCATCTGTTGTCTTTTAAAATCCTCAGGTTTATTTATCTATACATATATTTATATTCTGAATAGTTTCATAGCTACATTCCCATGATATGGTGATACACATGGAACTCTAGGGATAGAGTATTTATTAGGAAAACTCCTGAAGGCATCAGGTTATGAAAGAAAATATCAGAGCTTAGGTTAATTTGAGATCTAGAAAATATAGACAAAACTTAGTTTTTGTGCGAGATACTGAGAACTGGCTTCTGTTTCACAACTGAAAAAAAGCAGTGGTGCTTGTCTCCTTGCAAATCATATCAGCTGGGCTAAAAAATATATCTATTTCCCTCAGCTTGGTTTCATTTATGTCCCAAGCCCATTATAAGCATAACTGCAATACAGCTAGCTCCAACACTGACAGCTCTTTCTGTCCAAAAAGCTCAAACAGCCCTTTTAAAAGTAATCATAAAAGGTAACAATAAAAATTATAGAAATGAACAACACGTCTTGAGCACAGATGTATACATCTGAACTAGTCTCACCAGTTTCTCTTCAAAGTCAAAAAGGAAATGTCATTTTAGAAGTTAATATATATATAAATACTCTTTCAGCAGGTAATAAATTTAAATTACTTAGACTCTGCAAGTACATCTTTCTATTGATTACCAAGGGAGGCCAGTGTGACCTGCTCAAAGAAAGGTGTCTCTGCTATAATTCAATGGGATGAAATCCAGACACTCCACTCTGATTTCAGTTAATGAGTGGCAAAATCAAACCATGGGTAGAAAAGTGGTGTGCATGCACACATAAAGATTTTTTCACTGGATAAATTCCGGGTTTACTTGTTTTTAATTGGCAGATTTTCAGTATTAGCATGTGTCTTTGCTATTTTTGAATGCCAATTTCAGATTGAAATCCCTGGCATGGCAGGCAGAACTCCCACCAACATCAGCAGCAGCTCTGCATGACCAACTCTTGCTGTTCCTGCCCCTGAATATGTATCTGCAATTTTTTTCTTTTTACAGTAAAGCTGCATATCTTATTTGAAGCCTAGCCTAATTTGGTAATCTTTGCTACAAAACTGACCTTTAGGCATTTTTGTGCCAGATGACTGCAAATTTTTTTACTCACAGAAAGTCTAATCAATGTAATAAGAATATTTTCTACCATGCTGAGCTACACTGAGAAGCAAATTTTCTGCAATATAGAAAAATGCCTCCTCACTGCATAACAGAGGCAAGGTATACAACTGCTATCACAGGAGATGTTTTTTCTGCTTTTAACTCAGAAAACTCTTTACAACCATTACAAGTTTCAGGTTAGTAAATCCCAAGATGGTTGAAAGTATAGGAAAAAAACAGCAAACAACACAACTGCAATCTAGCAAAGGTAAAATAATAGTTTCTGACTGCACCAAATAATGCGGACATGAAAGCAGGAGCCAAGGATGATTGCATGCAAGGACCAGCTCTTCCCCTACGCCCAAAGGTGCCCGTCTGGAATGCAGGCACATTGTCCAGCTTGTGTCAGGCAGGGAGGTGCTGCTCTTTCAGTATCACACCACCTGTGGTAGAAGCAAGAGAGCGTGGGAGCTGTTCAGGGCAGCAGGCTCAGAAAATATATTTCCAAAATATCAGAGGAGTCAGGATCCTCACAGGTGCAAGGCTGAGCAGCCCAAAAAGAGCTGTAAAGTCCCAGGGAGCCAGTGTGTGTGGGCGAGCAGAGCATGCTGCTAGGAGAATCTGGAGCCTCATGAAACCACTGCCAGCACAAGCCCAGTGTGTGCTGACATTCTCCTGCCTGCTGCACTGCAGCTGCCTGGCAGGGCTGGAAGAACAACTCCACCCTGCACAGCTACTGCTGATCTCCCACCTGTGCTGCAAGGGTTACACTAGAAAATTGTTCTAAAGGATACAGTATCACAAAATGAATTTGGTTTTCCTAAAGCTTCTAGCAAAGCATGATGTTTCTCAAAGCATGAAACTATATTTGCTTCATATTAACGTTAACTGGGATCCCTTCTCCTGAACCTTTTGCTTTTATTTGCGGGGAAAATTATATGAAAGCCTGAAAATTCAGCCTGAAGTGAAAACACTGAAACACTTTCAGACCTGTAGTGTTTGACAAAAGGCAGCCTGCATGTCAATCACCTTTCTCTTTGCAGAGTGATCGGATCCATGAGCAACTTTGAGGAGTTCCGCAAGGCGTTCAACTGCGCGGCGAACACGACGATGAACCGCGGGGCGCAGTCCTGCCGGCTCTGGTAGCTGTCCCTGCCAGCCCTGGTAGCTGTTCCTGCCAGCCCTTCTCTCAGGAGCCTGCAACTGAACTGCTCAAACCCATTGCCGGACCTTCAGAATGATGCTCTGAAATATGGAGAGGCGTTACTTCAGATGCGTCTTCCTCACCCGTGTTGACGATCTGCATGGATCCGATCATTCCTTACTTAGGGCCTAGAAACATTCCAAATAGAAGAGCTTTTCTTTAAGTATAATAATAAAAAGTAACTCCTTTTAACCATAAAACTACTCTGGCTCATCTGCAGTATCACTGCTGTTGATGGATAACTGCCATTATCAATTCTAATTCCTGATTTATAGTTGAGCAAGATGTAAATGCTAAAATCCAGTTTTAATCTATTGCTCTGCAGGGGTTCTATGCAGAATGCTCCCACAGTAAAATTTATTCTTTCTGGATGAAGAAATTCATGAGACCTGCTATAAAGCCAGCTCTGATCTGCTGCGTGATACTGCATTTTCATAACTTAAGCTGTCACTGCCCAGCATGCCATAAATGATGTTGCATGATGTAAAGACACAAGACTTTATATTAGTTCAGTTTAATATGTCAGATTAGTGCCTCTGGTTTTGGAACAGTTTCAAGCTGAGAAAGCACCTCATGGTATTCATCAGTAGGACTAAAACATGAAGGATGCTTGTCAGATCATGGCCTCTTCTAATTTTAGAACAGCTTATGATAAAAATCAATGTATGGTGAAAATCAGAGGCTCTCAGAGGGGATTCCCAGCACCATGATACTCATAAATATTGCAGCATTTATTCTGGTTTACAGTGTAGGCAGTTTTTTTCCCAGCACCTTGTGCTGAAGATAGCTTCATCTATATTTATTTTTTCTAAGCCAGAAATACTATACCAGTTTTAAATGATGGATTTTATTGTTTCTGAGTCTTACATCGCATTTTAAGTAGTGTGTGTGTTTGTCCTCATATTCTGGATGGGGCAGGATGATTTGTGATTTTAAGGTAAGAGTTTGTGACAGAAAAACAGACTACCAGCATTATTTGACTTGTCTAGATAAAAAAAGCAATTGAGGAGTAGAGGACTTAAAATACAGTAAAAATACAGACCAGCTGAGTTTTCAATTTGATTTTTAAGAATATTCATGAAAAGATATTTTATTATTATATTTAACCCATAACTATTGCTGGGGGGATGAGATGCAGGGTGAGGGAGGATGCACACACAGCTCTTTTTTCCTATCAGAGAGGTACCTATATGAGTGGTATATGTTTATACTTTGTGCATTATTTCATTTTTACATGGTGGAATTATTTCAAAAGGAGTTTCTTTAGACTGATTTAATTACTGCAAATATATCTGGAGTAATATACATGTGTATATACATATATGCAAAATATAAGTATTATATGCTTTTATTTTATTTTATCAGTATAGAAATGTTAGTAAGAGAAACTTTTTCTTACAAGGATTGGTCAAATACTGTTGGATAAGGACTTGGTTGGATGGTCCAGAGGGTGATGGCTCAGAATTCCAAGGGACACCAGTGACAAGTGGTACTCCTCAGAGGTTCATACTGGCACCAGTGCCATTTAATATCTTCATTAATGACAGATAACGGGATCAAGTGCACCCACAGCAAGTTTGCAGACGGCACCAAGCAGAGTGGAGTGGTTGTCACACCTGAAGGATGGGATGGCATCCAATGGGACTTGGACAATGAGAAGTGGCTCGTGGGAATCTCATGAGGTTTAACAAGACCAAGTGCAAGGGGCTGCACCCAGGTCTGGGCAACTCCTGGTACCAACAAAGTCTGGGGATGAGCAGATCAAGAGCAGCCCTGCTCTTGGGGTGCTGGTGGGCGAGAGGCTGGACATGACCCAGCAACAGGCAGGTGCAGCCCAGAAAACCAACACTGTCCTGGGCTGCATCCAAAGCACTGAGGGCAGCAGGTCAAGGGAAGGGAGAGGAGGCCACCAAGATGATTAGAGGGATTGAGCACTCCTCCTATGAGGAAAGGTTGTGAGAACTGGGATTGGTGAGCCTGGAGAAGGGAAGGCTTCGGTGTAACCTAAATTTCAGCCTTCAGTACCTGAAGGGAAGCTCAAAGAAAGGTGGAGAGGGATTTTCACAGGCGCATGTAGTGACAGGACAAGGGGCAATGGCTGTAAACTGAGAGTAGCTTTGAATTAGATGCCAGGAGGAAGTTCTTTACTGTGAGGGTGCTGAGGCACTGGAGCAGATGGCTCAGAGAAGTTGTGGGTGCCTCATCCCTGGAAATGTTCGAGGCCATGTTGGATGGGGCTCTGAGCAACCTGGTGGAAGTGCAAGGAGGTGACCTTGCCCATGGCAGGGGGCTGGAATTAGATGGTCTTTAAGGCCCCTTACAACCCAAATCATTCTATGAATCTGTGATTGTCCAACAGTCATGGTGGAGGAAGGTTTACTGAAGCTAACTAACTGAAAAAAGTTGGGTTATTTTCCTGTGTGTCTCTAGAAAGAAGGGAGTCATAATGGAAGCATAATTTATGGAAAAGGACAGGATCTCAAACTATCTTCCAGAGTGAAGGAAGCAGACATTCCTGTCCTTAAGGCTATGTTGCCTCTTTTTAGAAACAAAATATTGTGATTTGGGACCAGAACATTCTTTTCTCTTTTTTCCCTGAAAAATTCAAAGATTTCTTAAGAGGAAAGCATTTTCTCTTCCTGCATTCCAGCTCAGTTCCTGAGTTCCACAGATTACAATTTATCATTTGAATTGCCGCTACTAAATATTTTTCCTGGAAGTATTTTGCCCATAAATAATGGTGGCAGTATTTTCATGGAGCTTTTCCTCAAACAAGCAGGTATGGGTCTTTAGCAAACTGTTTGCTGCCTAATAGGAAAGCTCCTTAGCAAACTGAGTATGTACTGACTTCATTTTTGTGCTCATATGAGCACTGACATGACTTGATGTTGGCTGCTTTGGATCAACAGCACAAAGTTCAGGGTTGATGTCCTGGCCCAATTAAAGGTACTACCAATATGGTTGTTGTCCTCAGAAAAATCAGAACATCAACTCAGGCACTTATCTGGATTTTATAAATTACTGGAATGTGCAAAGACAGTTTCACAACAGACAACTCTGTGTTTTCTAATTTTATCTCTCAAATCAGAGATGCATTTGCAAGAATTCCTCTCTCATGGTTATTTTCCAGTGGGACAGATTCTGTCATTTTGTGATTTATGAAGTTGTTTCTCTGTACTGGATTGGATTTTTTTTCTAAAATGTCTGATGTTTCTTGCCTTAAATGTCACTCTTCCTGCTCCCTGTTAGGCTCAGGTCTTTCATGTTTAATACCAGGGATTTCTGCACGGTGGTGTGTGTATTCCCACTGGCACAGGAACCACTGCCAACTCTTTCATCCTTGCTGGGCCATCTCCTGCAGCAGGCAGGGGACAGGTCTGGGCTGGGGGGGACAGTAGGGAGCTGGGTGTTTTGGGGGCAATGCACTGGGATAAAGGAAGAGAGAGCATGACCTGATTTTGTATCCTGATTTTGGCAGCTGAGAGGGTACCCACCCTCTGCTGGGGGAAGCCAGAAGTCCTTGCTGCTGACTGGTACATTCATCAGTTGTATCCTAATTCAGGAAATTCTTGCTGTTGACTCAGGTTCTCATTCTTTGGGGTTTAGGTCTTGCCTGTGTCCACACAAGGACCCTGGCCTGCCTCACCTGCTGCTTTTTACCTCAAACCAAAGAGTTCATCATACAATTTACAGTTCACTTTGGATAAGCTGCTTAGGTACCATTTGGAAAGCAAAGCAGAAGGTAATTAAACAAGTTCTTAAAACTTTTTTCATCAAAGACAGCCAAGACATGTGTGATGGTTTGTGAGGGCTCTGCCCATTGCCTCTGTTTTATCAGAGCACCTGGCTGTGCTTTGTTTTTGCATTGTGCCTCCTGGGTCTGTGCCAGCAGTGCCTTCCTGCATTGCTCTCAGGTTCCCTTATTACATCTATGCAAAAAATCCTTCACCACATATATCCTTTTCCCAGAGCTTTTAAATTGTTATTTTGCTTAATTGTCAAATAATATATCAGTAATATTGGGAAATGTTTCTTCCTGTTGGCTCAGTAATCTACTTCTGCAGTGACCAGGAGGGGTCACCTATGAATGAAACATTTTTACCTTTGTAAATCTGAAGAGATATTTTTCTACTGTGTAGACATAAAGAAACAACCTCTACTCCTGTCCCATGTCTCCTTCTTCATGTCATAAAAATATGGGAACCTATTCTCTTCTAGTTAATATAGTCTAGATTTTTGTTTTATTTTGTTTTTGTTTTGTGTAAGCCTGAAATATTAAAACACCAGTTTATACACTGTGAATATTTCTGCTGATCATATTGTGGAAGACTAAGCTCTCTGAAAAGGCAGCTGTGCTATTCACCTGTATAAACTGCTTAGGTGCATAAATGATGTCCAAGCTGGGTCTGGCCACCAAAGGACCAAAAAAACTCAGCTGAATTATAAAACTCTGCCTCATGCCCTGTGCAGCTGGACTTCACTATTCTTTAGGCAGGAACATTATCATGTCACTAATTGGTTGAATAATTTATAAAATAATCAGGTAGGTCTGCATATAACTTTTCATTGAGTATTATTCAATTAAAAACTTGGAAGTATATCTCATAACAATGTTATATGTTATATGTATATATATATATATATACACATGTATCTGTCAGTGAAATGTTAAAAGCCTGAGAACTCAGGAGACAGAACTATAGTGATTTAAAATGTCTTTTGTCTTTACGTCTTTTTAATCTGATTTTTATTTACTGGTCAGTCTATTGTACATTTGAATTTTTCTACTTGCATAGTACATTGGTTGACTGTTTTAAAGACAACTGTGTTAGCAAATAAAGCTGAAGTGATGAAGAATTTTCCTATGCTTGCAGTATGGTAAAACCTGCTTGGCTTGGCACTGTCCAACTCTATAATATTACTTCTATAATATATAGTCTTAATGAGATGTAATAAAGAGCATAATGATGTGGCCTTAGGTTCTCAAGACTACTTTTACTGCTTGACAGGCTAAGAAGGACCTCCTCTCTCTGTCAGAGAATTGTGTAGGCATCATCAGCCAGAGTTTAGGGCCCACTTACCCTCATTACCCTGCTGGAGGTAATTAAAATGAACATCTGATGAGCTATTGTGGATGAGGGCTGGATGCTGTAAAAGCTGCAGAAGGACAGAGCTGTCTCAACCAAAAGCCAGTGGAGCACAAGAGTGAGAAAAGATCTGCCTGCCTATCAGCCTCCCTCTTCTCCTCTTCCCCAAGTCCCTGCCTCTCTCAGCCCACTCTTTGCTTTGCAGCTGCTTTAAAGCATTTTCCAGAGGAGTTTTTGATAAGACAGTCTGTTGTAATCAGGTCAACCCCAATGATGGGGGAGAATGCATCTGACTCCATTGATATCAGAAGGCTAATTAATTACTTTATTATGCTATATTCTTCTATACTATATTACACTATATTACATTACATCTAAACTGAATCTGCACAAAGCAGATTCAACTCAACTGCACAGAATCTCCTGATTGTCACCCAACAGTCCTAACACACACTCTTGGCCCTGATAGGCCAAGGAGAAAAACACCACCATCATTCTGGGTAAACAATCTCCATATTGCATTCCACCTTGGCACAACACAGGCACAGCAAATGAGATAAGAATTGCTTTGATCATTCTTTTCTCTGCTTCTCTCACAGCTTCTCTCAGGTTCAGAGAATGTGAATCCCACAATAGTCCTTGTTCTGTGCCTGGGTTTGAGCTCCAGCTCAGCAGACCATGTCCCTCATGAGCATGACTGAGCACTGCCAAGGGCTGTTTGGGCACAGGGGCTGTGCTGGGCCTCGGCCACCCCCAGCTGGGCTTTTCTGGGCTGGGTGCTCCCTTCCCTGGGCTCTGCCCTGGCCAAGCTGGCCTCCTTCAAGGCAGCACCGTGCCTGTGAGCATCAAGGAGCAGTTTCTGCTGGTGGGGAAAATGGGTGATGTTGGTCTTGCTGCAGATTTTGGATGATGCTCTGTGGTGATGCAGCTCCTTGCAGGCCACTCTACGCACAGCTCTTGGGTTTGGGGTGGCAGGATGTCTCCCAAAACCTGCATCAGCTCTCTCTTCTGCTTTACAGTGCAGCCTTTCAACATTTCTAAGGGCAAAAGCAAAGGTTTCTGTGCAGGAAGATGAATTAACAAAGGAAAGGTTGGGGTCAGAGCGTGAAACCAGCCTCAGCACTAGGGGAATGTTAGGCTTAATTCTCATGGGTTATCAGCACCTTGGCAAGATGCTTTAACAATGTCTATAGAACACCCTGAGGAATTCAGGGTTTAACTGCTGCAGCAAGAGCCTGCTTCACTAATCAGACAATTTAATCCCATTTACAGTGTAATATATATTAATAAAAAGGAAAAGAAATTAAAGATACCCCAGGGATTCTTCAGCACAGCATTATATTTTATTAAATATAACATCAGAGTTGGAAGTTACTGAGAATCAAGATAATGTGTTACACTAAATTGTGATCAAAGAAAGAGATATAATGATATAATTGTAATAATCCATAAACAACCAAAGCTGCAACACTCTAAGTATGAGGTTAGACACGTACACAGCTGAATATATTAACTGTGCTTGTGAACCGAGATGCACATTATTATACATGTCTCTAAACATTTTATCACATCCATATCTACTGTCCAAACTGGTAAACAAAGCTAGGGGAAAGGCTTCAAAAGGGATCTTAAACTTTTTCTACCACAGAGTTTATTTAACATACCAGTGCTGCTGTGAGCAATGACCACTTAGGTTGTTTTATGTGGATGATGCATAGTCCTCTTCTAAAATGTGAGCAGCAGATATTTAAGTATAGAAATCTGAAAAAAATATGATGTCACATCCTCTTGACACTAAGACAGTATTTGGGTAGAACCAAGAAAAAATAAAAATTGCATTCTCCAATACAACAATTAGAGAAACACAAACATGTGAGTCCATGCCATGATATGCAATGAGAAATAAAAAGCTATTGTAGGATATGAAGTTGCCAGACTGGGTCAGGGGAATGGTTTATAACTTGACAGATTATTTTTGCTGGGAGAAAAACCTGAGTGCAGGAGATTTATCTGCCTTTGTAAAATCCTGGGGCATGTGTGTTGGAGCTCTGTCCTTTGGTGGGGGTCACAGTGCTGTCTCCTGTGAGTTCACCTCAACCAGCCTTGGGGCTTGAGGGATGCTTCTCTTTGCTTTCTCTTGTGTGTTTAGAGCACCTAAAAAGGCTGTAATTCTGCCACTGGTTTCCGGTTTTATATGTATTTTTTGTTCTTCTCACCAAGGAACACATCATATGAATCAGCCACTCTCCACATCATGGCATTTGAAATGAATAAAGAGGAGCTTTTGTAGGTCTGTGCTGCAAAACAAGGCAGTGCTGCTGCATCTCAAAAACATCTGTGTGTTTTGTGGAGTGGGGCTGCTCTTCACCAGACAACACACGTGCTTCCATGTCATTCTGCTAGAGTGGGCCTTGGGTGGCTTGCACTGGAGAGAAGAGAGCAAAACAGGGAGTAATGTCTGAATAGGATGACAAAGAGAAATTAGGAAGTCTTTAGTGTTGTAAAGCAGAAAAAGATTGCATTAGTACAAAAGCATTACTACAATTACTGCTATAAATGATTATATATATATGTATATGGGCAGAGTGTGGGAAGTCTGTAAGTCTGTGCTATGTGAGTGCATATAAAAGTGTCAGAAATATGAATTATTTTTTAAAAAATTGAGTCTCGGGGTAAAACTCTGACCTCAGTGAGTTCATTGAGTGATTAATGTCTGTGGGTCAGCATTTTATTCCATCTGGATAATAGCACATAAAGTTTACTGATTTAAAACTATTTGGGACACACATTTTCTTCTAGGCAGAACAAAATTTCCTGCCTCTGGTATTTTCAGCATCTGCCCTGTCCTCAGTCATTTGCATAGGACTTACTCTATTTGCTCTTGTTTAGCAGATACTCCATTTTCATATTTTTAAACATTTCAAGAGTGAATTTGTCACTGTTTCAGAATTGCAAAGTAGCTTTTTCAACTTGCCCTTTCCAGATATGGTTCTATTAATCATTGAAATAAACTTGCTATGCTCTATCAAACTAAGTGTAGGCTTATTTATGACACTGAGATCATAAATATTTTTGTCTCCATAAATGTTTTTTAGTTTCTCCTAAGTGTCTTGGTCTCCATGATGAGGCAGAAAAGTTTAGTGTCACTGGAGTGGCAGGGGAAGCTGTTGGTGCCCATGGCAAGGTCAGTGCTCTTGGGCTGCAGGGTGGCTGGGGAGGAGATGGGTGATTCACCACGGGCACATAAAACTGTTCAGCAAGAAAAAGTCTGTGCTTGTCTGTGTAACTTGCATTAAAATGGTACTGTCTGAAAAAACAAACAAATCTGTTGTCCTGAGCAAGAAATTAAAGTACTTTCAAAAAGGTGAGAAGACTTGAGCCCTCATGCTGACTGAGACAATAAAAGCACTTGCATCTTGCTTGTGCAAACTCCAACAATGTTACAGCCCTGCAGAGCTGCCTCTGCTTGCAGCTGTGTCCTTCGCCTTGTTTGGAGATGACTCAGATTGCTGGGTGGGCTGAGCAAGGAACAAAACTCACTGCTATGGGAGTGCAGCATGGAAGGAGGGCTTGTGGGAAACAGGGCACTCCCTGCTGCCCAGAGAGGAATCACAGAATCCTTCAGGCTGCAAAAGATGGTTCACCTACACTGCCAAGTCCATCACTAAGCCTTGTCCCTAAATGGTACATCCAGAGGTCCTTTAAATGCCTCCAGTGATGGTGACTTGAGGAAGCGAGGGGAGTCGACCCATCCTAATTGATCAACATCGAACTCCAATTTATTGATTCAACTTACACACTTTTATAGTGGTGTTAATCAAGCTCATACATATTACAAAACCCGAGCTCATCATTGGCCACAGATTACACACCAACCCCTACTTTGTTGCCGAAACCTGTGGGTTTCTTGTTGAGACTAACACTTGTTTTTCTCATCCTGTTATTGACTTATTTATCATTCTCAAGGCCTCCACGTTTTCCACCATGCCTTTCTTTCTCACCTCAAGGACGTGGTGTTTACTGTTGTTAAGAAAAAGCCTGAGAACTTGCTGCTTACAGCTGCCTTTTACTTTTTAACCAGCTGTATATGTTCATGGCTTTTTTTTCCTTCAAGCCATGTCTGAGCAAAATTCTCCAACAGTGACTCAACCCCTTCCCTGGGGAGCCACCAGTAGTTCCACCACCAGTTCCCACTATAGCAGTGGGTACAATGCCCCTTCTTACAGTGTCCCCCCTGTAAAACACACCTTCTTACAGTACACCCCACCCAGACAAACCTCCTGCCTCCTTAGGGAAGCCCACCTGTGGAAAACCTGATGGAATGGACAGGAGGAAGGGACTTGGCCCAGAGAGGTCTGTCTAAGCACTGGGCACACCTTGGTTTGCAGCGGCACTGATGGCGTGGCAGGACTGCTGTGTTGTCACCATGATATTTCATGGAAAATCCCTTCGCCAGGATTTTTCTCCTGAGAAGCTGAGAAGCCTCAGAAAAGAAATGTGAACAATAATTATCTGGTAGCTTGAAATGTGGTCTGGAGATTGCTTACCAACAGGGGTGCATCTTTAATTGGTTCCATGTGAATTGTTTTTAATTAATGACCAATCCCAGTCCAGCTGTGTCTGACTCTCTGGTCAGTCATGGGTTTTTATGATTCATTCTTGCCTAGCCTTCTGATGTCTCCTTTCTCCTTCTTTAGTATAGTTTTAGGATATGATATGATTATGATATGATATGATATGATATGATATGATATGATATGATATGGTGTATACTATACTATACTATACTATACTATACTATACTATACTATACTATACTATACTATACTATATTATACTATAATATAATCAGCCTTCTGAGAATTTGAAGTCAATTCTCATCTCTCACCCCATCCTGGGGACCCTCACAACACCACAACAGTGTGCCACCTCCCCAGCTGCCAGGGCCGATGCATTCATGCAGGGCTCATGCACTCATGCAGGGCTCATGCTCTCATGCAGGGCTTCTGCCAAGGCTCACGCACTCCCTCCCTCCCATGCATGGGTGCAAATGCCCGTGTGAGCTGTACACACAGTGAGTTAATGTGTGAGGTGTGCTCTGTGCACCATCCTCTCCTTATTCCTGCTCCTCCTCCAGCCAGGCAAATCCCCACCAAGCAGGAGTGGGAAGCAAGCAGGGTGTCCCCTTCCCAAGCCACCCCAGATGAGCTGATTCCCTGGGAGGCACAGCTTGTAGCAGCAGCACAACCCCAGACAGTGGAAAGGTGTCAGGTCATTTCAGAGACAAGATAGGAACATTTCTCCTCCTAGCATGGGTTGAAGTAAAATGTCATGGTATGACTTCAGCTTAATAATTATTTTAGCTCTCCAGTGTATGATAGAAGGGCAAACTATGGAACCTTTCTTTAGTGAACAGTTTCATTCCTTCAGCTGGGTTTTCCTTTGTTCTGCCTCAGTTCAGCGACAGCCGGCAGCTCAAACCTGCTCGCACGAACAACATGTGTTGAGACAGTCACTGTGGCTGTATCCAGCATGCTTATTCAGCTTTCTTTTAATACATCCACTAATAGACTTTCAGAGGCAATGAAGGGAAAAGAATAATTTGGAAACAAAGCTGTTGAAAATAATACAATGCAGTAGAGAAGAATGTGATTTTGGAGGTCTCTGCAGTTGTTTTATTTCTTTAGAGGATTTTAATCAACCTGATTACACAGGGAAGCAAAGGGATTTTAAAAACAGTATGGTGATGGTCAGAAGAGAAAACAAAGGGGCATTTTCCCTTTCTTGTATCACTCACTTTTGTTTTCTCCCTTTCATGTGATTTTACAAGCAAAAATCACGTATTAGCTCATTTTAATTAAAAAAACCTATCCATGCTAGGGTTTTCCTAGAGAAGCAATTTCAGTCTTTGTCCACTAGATCATTTAATCAAAGATACCCTAAATGCTTTCAAGACTGCTGTGGCTGCACCAATCTGACTGCCGTCAGTATAATGGCTTTCCCAGTGGATTGGGAAAAAAAAATGTGTAATTGGACATGAGCCCATCCTTTCAAGTGGGATTAGCTGCTCTGCTGCAGTCTTCCCCTAAATTTGAGGGTCTCATGTTCTTTTCTTGCTCCTTCTGTATTTAGGGCTGCAAAGCAACCCCCTCCAGTGCCATCTTTAGAGTTGAGCTGCACAGGCACAGCCGAGGAAGGAGTGTGGAGTTGCACTCCTCACAAAAGAGTACAGTAGGTGTGTAGTGGGAATTTGCCACTTGTCACTCCCGAAGGGTTTTGGATAGATTTTTCCAACAACCTCCTCCTACCTACAGCCTCTCCCCAGTGCTGTGCATGTCAGGACCTGTGGTGGTGTTCACAGGGGTCTCAGGATGAGGGAAGAGAGAAGAATGTTGACTCCATGTTTCAGAAGGCTTGATTTATTATTTTATTATATATATTATATTAAAACCACACTAAAAGAATAGAAGAAAGGATGTCATCAGAAGGCTAGCTAAGAATAGAAAAAGAAAGAATGAAAACAAAAGTGTGTGTCTCGGACAGAGAGTTGGAGCCAGCTGACTGTGATTGGCCATTAATTACAAACAACCACATGAAACCAATCACAGATCCACCTGTTGCATCCCACAGCAGCAGATAATCATTGTTTACATTTTGTTCCTGAGGCCCCTCAGCGTCTAAGGAGAAAAAATCCAAAGGAAAGGATTTTTCAGAAAATGTGTCTGTGACAAGGACCCTCAAGCAAAGCACTGGTGATATTTTCCCTGCCCCAGCAGGGTATTCTGCATATCCCAGCTGGAGGGCTGAGGCTTGGCTGCTCTCTTACCCTCACCCAGCTCACACAGCACTTCCCACAGGCCAGGCCAGCCTCTCACCACGGAGCAGACACTGAGTGGCGTCCCCATGGTCACCAAAGGGCCTTCAGGCACCCCTGTGAGCAAACAGCCACAGAAACCTTGAAAGATGTGGGACTTCATGGGCAGCTTTGCTCTCTGTCTCCTTTTATAGGTGAAAGAATATTTGGTGCCTTTTGTCCAGAGCCCACAGCTGTTCCTGCACACACCATTTTTGCTCTGTTACGTGTTAGATGGAGAAATTTAGGTCAAAATTTAGCTTTGTCTTTTCTGTTAATAATAATGGTTCCCTAACTAGTCTTTCCAACCCTTCCCCAATGCCAAAACTTTTCAGAGCCTTACTTTTAGTTGACTGGTGTTTGCAAAGTTAGTCAAGTGTTTATGTTGCCAAAAGCAAGGGAGTTCCAAGAGAGGAATGCTTAGCTTAGGTGGGGGGAGACCTGCATCAGCACAGAGACCACAGGCACACTGTTCTGTTGGGACCCAGGATATTCCTTTGGCTGCCCTGGGTGATTCCAGACCCTGGCAAGGGGCTCAGAGGCCTTGGCACAGAGTCAAAAACACCTGTGCCTTCAATTTTAGTCCAGGAAAACAATTACTAACTTTGTGTGAAGATTTACAAGTCACAAGAGTTTGAGTAGAATGATAGTTAATTTGAAACAGGGTGAAAAAGTAGAATTTTTGGGTTTTAGAATGGGGGGTCAAGAAGCAAGATGGAGGAATCAGGGCGTGTCCTGTCATCCTTCTCCTTCTTCTTGTCCTCCATCTTCTGCTGGGATGGTGACACTTCTGGATTGGTTTAGAGTAGAGACAGACTGTCTAAGATTATTGTAAATAAAGTACACGTAGTTCTTAGTATAAAAAGTTAACACCACCCCAAGGGCAGTCAGTGGACCACAACCCAACCTGCTGGACAGATCTCAGCAGGTCAGAGAAAGAATGTGATAGATGAGAAAAAATAAAAAACCTTGAAAAGCAGAACCAACAAATCTCAACTTCTTCTTCGATGGTGGGGATGGGAAACAAAAGACTTTTTAATACCTCAGGGTCATCTCTGCCACAGAAACCTGAGACTGTTCCCCTTCCCTCAGCCCTGTGCCACGTCCAGGTCACCAGCAGCTGATGTGGCAGCACCTAAGTCCTGACCAAATTCCAGGACAAAGGAGAGCCAAGGGATGCTTTAGCTGGAGAGAGATGATTTCACACGTGAAGATACTGGTTTCCATAATGGCTGATGTGGGTTGATGCTTGCTGTGGAAAACTTTCATTTTAAGGCATTTCCAGATCAGTTTGTTGGGCTCGTGTTATATTAGGTGACAGCTCAGGAAACAAAGACAGATCAGGCAGAATTGAAGGTGACAGGTCCTTCTCTTGGGGTGATTGAGTGAAATGTCCTTGGTGTCAAGAGGACAGTGAGGGAAAAGAAAGAACAAAACCACTGAATGTCTCCTCATCAGAGTTAAATTTCCCAGGATATCAAAGGACACATGAAGAATGCCTAAGATTTGCTTGGTCCTGCTGGTGCAGAGGTGGATATCACCAACAAATACAATTATTTAGAAGGAACATTTACTCCCCAAAGAGCTAGCTTTGGTATTTGTGAATATAGAAATAAGTTCCAGATAATTCTTGCAGCAAATAACTAACCATAATTTTGTAGTCCAGGATCTGGAAAAGCCCTGCTCCCTGTGTCCAGACAACATATATGAAGTAAGATTCAAGTGTGATAAAACAGAGATGTGAAACTGTGATAGAGATCTTCAATATTTGAATGCAAGAGGGCACAAGCCAAAATACCACATGAAATGAGAAACAGAAAGTTGATTCTCAAGCTGGTGTGGGAAGAGGCTTCAGGAGCTGGAAAAACATGCATGATGTAGGAAATCAAGGAGGTCATAGTCCCATTATCCCAGAGGAGCAGAGTACATCAGTGCAAGAGGAGGGGATGGATAAATGGACAGCTTCAAAGCAATGCCCCATTTGCCATTTTAAGCTGTAACACAGTTGAAAACCTGTTGCCTCAGATCCCTGCCACAGAAATAGAAATGTGCCTGAAGGCAGGGACCAAAGGAGGAGCCAGGATGGCTCTGGGCATTACCAAGCAGCAGATGTGTGACTAGGTGTGTGCTTTGTTTTGTGGAAAATGAAGTGAAACTGGAACACTTTCCTTCTGCATCAGGGCAAAAAGTTCAAACGAAAAAGAGATAAAACATTTACCATCAAAGGGAAGAGGAGATAATTTTGGCAGGACAGCGGATATGAACTCTACTCTTAGCTCTACAGTGACAACCTCAGTCTGGAAAGTTACTTGAAAAAAAGGTAAGGGTCCAGTCCTCCTTTGATAGTTACTGTTTTCTCTTTCTGCTATTTTCATACTTGATATGCTTAATGAGATAATGTCAAAAATTTCTCATAGCAAAGACAGTGAATGTGTTGAACCCTCTATGAGTAACAGCATAGTTCACAAGAAATATGAAAATTAATACCTGGCAGCAAACTAAAATCTCCAAAGAAAAGATTGAAAACACATTTTGTCTTCTAGAGTTTTAATATTTGCATGTTGAAAATACTGTAGTCTTTCATTGTGAAGACTAAGAGGACACTCTTATTGTTTTCCAAAATTTTATTTGCACCAAGATTCTCCTAGGAAGTCCTGAGAGAGCAAGGATGTGAAGGACACAGTGATTTGTCCCTCGAGTATGTACTGAACCATGGAATTTTTTTTTTGGAGCTGCCTGACATTTTTCCAAACAATGTTTCATACTTGACAGAAGTGGTAGCGCACCCAATCATCTGCATTCAATTCTGGGCAGCTTAATTAATTAAGTGCTTATCTTAATGTGCCATGGGAAAAAAACCCAAAAGTTGTCTTAGTGGAAATAGATATAATGTGCTGACAGAATGTTAAAATACAATTGGTAATTAGCGTGCACTGAGAGTTAAAATTATAGAGCAAGAGTCAGAATTTGGGAAAGGATTTGAGCTGCACAGTAACAGAAGAGAACAATGGTTTTTCTTTCTCTGATGTTTCTTATAAGATGAATTTTCTATGAGCTGTTTTCTTTGAGGATTTGAAATCTTCCATGGAGGGTTGGCATCTGGAAATTGTCCCTTTCCATCTGGTTGCTGTTCCCAAGTCTTGAAAGATTTAGATGCATTTGGCTATTTCCCTTGTGTGAATGGCTCCAGTGAGTTCTTCCTCAGAGTTTTTCTTACTACCAATGGGATGAATTTATCTAATTTACTCTAATATAAGAAAACAGAGAGATACCAGAAAAGCAGCTGGAGCTTAAATTTGCAAGGGAGGTGAAGGACAAGAAGAAGGGCTTCTATAGCAGAATTGGAAAAGGAGAACTAAAGAAATTGTGAGCCTGCTGCTACGAACAGCTAGAGATTGAGGGACAAAGGACATGGAAAAGGTGGAGGAGGTCAGTGCCTTTTTGCCTCTTTTGCTGTGCCAGATTGCCTTGAGGCTCTGCTGCCCCTGAGCCTGGCTGCATTCTGCAGCAATGACCAGGGGACAGGAAGACACAGTAAGGGAGCACTCAGGCAAGCTGGGCACATGGAAGCCAGATGGCCCAGAAGGGATGTCTCTGGGAGCACCACAGGGGTGGGCCAGCATCACCATGTGGCTGCTCCATGGCAGCTTTGATGGGCATGACAAAGTTTATGGAGCGAGGCTTTTGGAGGCCCTGTCCTGGTGCTGGAATGTCAGAAGGTCACTGGGAGCAGCCTGCATGGAGTCACCAGCAGCACCTTGAGCCTGGTGAGACTGATTGCCCTCTGTGACCAGACAGATGAGTCACAGTGAGGAGGGAGTGCTGGATGCTGTGTATTCTGACTTTAGCAAAGGCTTTGGTGTAGTTTCCCATGGCATCTTGATAGCCAAATTGGTGAGATATGTTTGGCTCAGTGGACAATAAGCAATAAGGTGAATGGATAATTGCCTGCACTATGTGTCTTAAAGGATTTTAGTCAATAGTATAATGTGTACCTACTTGGTGGTCACTGTGATGGTCTTCAGGGACTCATATTTGGGACAGGACTGTTTGACATCTTTAAATTACCTGGATGATAGCACAGTGTGCACTGCTCAGAAAATTCACAGCTGATACCAAGTTGTGCAGAGGGAGATCTTGCTAGACTGGAGCAATGCATTGATTGAACCTTCATGAAGCTCAGCAAAGGGAAGTGCAAAATCCTGCATCTGGGAAAGGAGAATCCCTGCAACCATCCTGTGGGAACCCAGGAAATTCCTCTGGCTGCCCTGGAGGATTCGAGCCCCTGCCCAGGGGGCTCAGAGACCTTGGCACAGAGCCCAGTACCCCTGTGCCTTGGATTTAGCCCTTGGAAAAAAACAATTACCAACCTTATACGAAGAATTACAAGCCACAAAAGTTTAAGTAGAATGATAGTGAATTTATCACAGGGTGAAAAAATAGATTTTCGGGCTTTTAGAATGGGGGTTCAGGAGGCAAGATGGAGGAATCTGGGCATGTCCAGCCTTTCTCCTTCTTCTTCTTGGCCTCCATCTTCTGCCGTGATGTTGGCACTTTTAGATTGGTTTAGAGTAGAAGCTCACTGTCTAACATAGGTGATAGGTATTGGAAAGTAACTGTAAATATTGTACACGTAGTTTTTAGTATAAATAGATAACACTGCCCCAGAGGCAGGCAGAGTGCCTCTGACTGCCCTGCTGAGGGGACCTCAGCAGGACAGGAGAAAGAATTTTATAGATAAGATACAAAAACAACCTTGAGACCAAGAAATGAAGAGCCCTGACTCCATCTTCGACCACCAGGCTGGGAAAAGAGTCTTTTAAAAATATCTCAGGGTCATTCTGACCAGCGAGAGTCCTGAGACCATCTGGGCCAGGGACTCCGCGATTAGCAGGCAACCTTGCAGAAAGGGAGATATCAGTTTGGTGCTACAAGTTAAATATCAGTGAGCAGTGTATCTCTGTGGCAAAGGCAGCCAATCCCATCCTGCACAGTTTTTGCAAAACCATACCCAGGGAGTCCAAGGAAATGACTATTCCCATGTATTTGGCATTTATGAGGTTGTGCTGAATGTTCTGCATCCAGTTTTGGGCTCCCCACTACAAGAAAGACACAGACCTTCTGGGGCAACTTCAGCTACAACCCCAAGATGTTCATGGGGATGGAGTATATGATATAAAGGAAAGACCATGGGGATTGGTTTTTCCAGCAGAATGAAAGGCAAAGGGGAGAGTTTATTGTTGTCCACAAATATTCAATGGGAGGGTGTAGAGAAGACAGATCCAAACTCTGCTCATAGGGGTGCAGTGAAAAGAGGAAACAGACAGAAACAGGGATAAGAAAAATTATGGAAAGAAGTAGGAAAAAAATCTGCAGTGTGAGGAAGGTCAAACAGTGACACAAATGGCAATGGAGACTGTGGAGTCTCCATCCCAGGAAACACTCAAACTCAACAGGAGGCACCCGAGGCAACCTGCTCTGGCTGCCCTGCTTCTGGTGGGAAGGGGACTGGAGACTGCCAGAGTTCTCCCCAACCTGGAATTCTCTGCAATTCTCTGGCAGTGTTAATCCTGTCACAGCAACACTGTGTGAAACTAGAAGATGATGGATTAGAGACCATGATAAAAGCAACTATTTTTGTTGCCCAGTCTAGGTATGGGGATGTTGAGAACATCTGAGACGCCAGGGCAGACAGAGGAGCACTTTGGGATTTGTCTGATGTGGTGAGACAGTCCTGCAAGAGCTGGGGAAGGAACTGATGTAGGGGCCAAACATAATGACTGTGGAGCTATTAAGAGCCTGATGGAAAATCCTGACTCGTTGCATGGTAAATGCTGTTCATATCAAATTGCAAGTGAGAAATGTGAGAGAGATCAGCATTTCATGGCTGAAAACTGTTTCCAGAGTGAGCTAGACTGAGTGCCACATCCAAGGCTCCAGAGCTCTGAAAGCAGTTCAACCTGAGACCCCAGCCATACCTTTGAGTAAAGGCAGGTGGCTCTTTCAGCTGTTCTCCTGTACAAATTGTTCTGAAACAAACCACAAAGTGAAAAATCTTAAAATATATCTTATGTAGGGAAATAAATCTTTAGAGCTGTCACTTGAAGAACAATGATTTTTAAACTGATGATTTTTTAACTGATTTTTAAAGAGTCTGGGTGACTATTCATTGTGAACTCACTGTAGTCAGTGGCTTGCTCACTCTAGCTCTAGCTCAGATGTTTGCCTTGTATGTGCAGCATGACACCCAGCCTGTTCTCAGAGTCCCAAATTCATAGTGCTGATCCTGTTTTTCAGTGAGAGGCTCTAATTAATACTGCATTTCTCAAAAAATGCATTTTCTTCAACTACAAAATAAAATAATTAATTCTGGGAATTAATTTTCATTATAAAAAGTAATATTTCAACATATTATTAGTTATTATCTAGAGAATGGCTGGCAGCCTCATGTTACAGGCTAGTTTTTCCTAGTTGTGACTTGTAAAATTCTTTTTTGAGAGAGGCTGCTAATGCACTCTGGCCATTACCACGTACCTAATAATTGCAAAGGACATAACTACCTGAATTCAGGATTTTCATTAGTAAATTGGTGTTCTCAGAGTTCTGAAAGGGCTGTGTCAAATGGAATCCTAGACTGCTTCTACACAAACCCTCTTCTAGCAGCAAGCTCACAATGCTGTTTCTGTCTCTGCTGACACATATTGATTCTGAGTTTTCATGACAGAGATAATGGCTTTGCTAATGGCACAGTAAGCATCACAATTTACATCGGCCATAAATCATCAGGTATCTCAAGAGCATATAATCTACCATGAATGAGCTGAGTCATAAATTGTGTCCCTGTTACACTTGTGTCACTCCAGCCAACCTATATCACTTATCTCTCCCCAGCCTACACATTTCAAAGTGCTACAGGCAAGGGAAAAAAAAAAAAAAAAAGACAACAGATAACTCTAGAAATTGATTTTCAGACATGTAACAACACATCTAAGAAAGGTCAGCAAGTAAACTCCTTCTTGGGGTTGTTGGCAAAATAAAGTAAAATTGACACAAACTAGAAAGAAAAGGATGACAGCAAATTTATCTATCTGCCCCCTGGCTTTCAAGCATACCTGTGGCCTCATCATTTAGGAGGAAAGACATGGAACCCAGAGAGCACCACACACATGGACAGTGCATTAAACTGGACGTTTTGTCCTTCCTCAGGAGCAGGTGGCTTTGCCAGCTGCAGAGTGGTGTGGCACTTTCCCAGCCTGCTGTGGAACAGCTCCTCATGGGCAGCCAAGGAGTTAATTTAAATGATGCTCTCTCTGCTCCCTGCCAGGAGGATGAGCCTCCCTGTCCAGGGCAGAGGGCAGAGTGACCTGCTGCTGCAGGGGACACAAATGCAGTCTCAATTATACCTAACTGCTTTAAAAAATTTAAGCTGTCATGCTTCAAGACACAAGGACTTGACTGAAGGGAGGGAGCAACCCTTGGCCAGTTTTCCACTAATCTCTGTCCTGACTGCTGTGCATTTTATCCCTGTCTGACATTGACAAATGCAGTGGTTGTAAAAGCCTTCACTAAAAGGAAAAGATTGAGGTAGGCAAGCAAATTAACACAAAGTTTAGCCTCAAGCTGTTCTCTGCTAAATGTTTTCCTGGCATTCTTTCTGCTGGGGCAGTGCTGCTTTGAGACTCAGGACTGTCTGTGATGTGCTCTGCCATGTGGGCTTTTAAATAAGCTGATGTCTAGTCAGACTCTGGATTTCTCTCCCATGAGCACCAGTTGTTGTGAACACTTGCCAGGGTTTCTTTTCAGACCTTCAAAATTTGTGCCTAAATTTGTCTTAGTACATAGATTGCATCTTGTCAAAGTCACATTGGGCTCTTGGATAGTTCAGCTTGGGAGAAAACAGATCAGTCTGCTGGATGGTTTATCAGGTGTGAAAAAATGGATTGCTCTTTTTGAGGGTTTATGCAGGGCCTTGGTGGGATCAGCAATGCAAGCTTAGTTGTGCTGATCATGGAATCATGGATTGGCTTGGGTTGGAAGGGACCTTTAAGATCCCTTATTTCCACACCCCTCCCCAGGGAGCCAGCACTGGGTCAGGCTGCCCAGAGCCCTCTCCAGAAACAGAAGCAGAACCCAGCCCGACTGCATGAGATGCAAAACACTTGACATGAAAGACATGAAGTGAGTCCACAGAGCAGGCAGCTGCAGTAGTGCCTCTCAGCAGAGCTTGAATGGCAATGCAGAGTATTTTAAAATGTTTTGTTATCTCTCTTAGGCCAGGAAAACCCAACAGATCACCTCACCCATGCTGCAGAAAAACTTTCAGCTAATTGTGGAGGATCCTCAATTAGCTTCTCCACAAACCCATTTCTATCTAGCAGGCTCTACAATGCCTCCAGCTAACTCTGACCTTGACAGGAACTGAACCAAGAAATTTTGCAGAATAGGTATTCACAAATAACTGTTCCATCTCTTGGTCTTTGCAAACACCTAATTTTATTTAGAAGTATTGCTAATGAAAGTTGGAGCTGTTAGCACAGATTGTGACTATGAAAAATTTATAAATAACAACACTGACATAAATTAAATTGTTGAATAGTGAAACAATTGGCTAAATTTTTTCCAATGTCCTTTGCTGAGACTCAGCAAAGCCATGTGAACCCCAAGTTACTATGACTTCTCCAAAGTCATCATAAGATCCTTTGCCATTCAGAGCAGAGATGCACAAGCCAACATATGGAATCTTCTTATTTTCTGTAATGTAGAAAATTATGCAAAAAACATTATGAAGACAAAAGTAAGCACAAAATCTATAAATTCCCTTCACACTGGAGCTGTGTAGGCAATTTTTTGATGTTGAAGACATTTCATAGAAGTTTTGTTTGTTTTTTTACTTAAACTGTGCCCATTTGAAGCCTGCTCTCAAGCACAGGATTCCTGGAAGTAACAATTACCAGCTAGAATGCCTTCACATTCAGAAAAATGTCATGTTGGAGTTTTCTGCCCTGTTGTGTATGTTCCATTTTAGAGTAATAACTCATTTTCTTTGTAGGTGAATAATATATGATCTTTAATATTTGAATAGTCCCTCACACTGTAAAATAAAGTACATTTTGAAATGTTTTACTCTTAAATAATACTATAATTAGTATGTGTTTCATTAGAAAGTATCTCAAGAACCTTCCTATTCTTCTTCCTAAGGAGAATTCAATCAAATTCAGTCATTCTGGGGCTGGGACATGAGAACTACTGTGATAAGTTTATGATGCAGTGTGCTTGCTGTGGAATGGGAGCATCCTGCTCTATGGAAAGCCACAGAAAATTAAATAGAACTGATCTCTTCATAAAATGTTTTTAATCTATGAAACATTGTACAGAACTTTCTCCTTTCTTCTATGAGCATTTGAAAAGAACTAAACCTCTTTTATATTCCTTTTCTACAGCAAGTTTGCTTTAGGTAGAGACTGTATTACAGCAAAAAGTTTTCATAAATAAAATAAAAAAGGTTTTTTATTAGTTGCCACCTCTTTTTCTTTCATCTTCAAAGTCAAAAATTTTGCTGTGGGCCTTTACTCAAAGACTGCTATGATAAATAATAGATGCTGTACTATTTGTAAAATGTTTTTTTTCTGTTCTTTCAGTTTCAACAAATCCTGTCTTTTTCTAATATTAAGAAATCACTGTGGTTGGTATCTAAAAGTATTTTTCAGCACAAGAGAAATGATCTTCACTTTCCTTTACTCATTTGTTCTTGACTAAACTTTATGGGTACATTTCAGCTGGAAATAAACTAATGCCATGATTGGGGCTCCCCTGATATCACTGCAGAGCTGTGGCTGGGAGGAGGGGAGAGCAGAAAGGCATGACTGCCCCTCTATAAATAGAGCATTCTCTGCACATCACCAATTCTGCACAGATGTCTGTCAGTGACATAGATGCTGCTCCAGAAATTACCTAAACAGCTGCATTCCAGGCAGAGAGGAGACAATTAACAAATGGATTTGGGTTGCAGAAACATTTCATTTGGTGACAGATGTTTGGATACAATCTTACTTTTTATTTATTGAATAAATGCTCTTAATCTGATTTCCTTCTATTATGTGCCAGAAGAACATAAGTAATTATTTTCTAGGTGAATATGTTTATATCACAATCAAAGAGTCAATCATTTATTATTTTACTAGGAGAAAATAGATGCCTTTTAAGTAGTGTTTGACTAACCGCAGACCCACTGCCTGGGCAAAGGACATGCACAACATTTGATGAGGGAATATATAAAAAATGAAACAGAGGGGCTGCTTTCCAAGAAGAGGACAGACTTCTCAGGGAGAGCTTTTCCAGGAGAGTATTGGCCCACCCCTTACAAATGTCCTTTATGGGGATGTATACTGAACTTCTCAAGTTTCCAAACCCAAAGTAAATTTCCTTCTGGAAATTCACTGGTAAATGAACAAGTCCTAGATTTTTATATAAATACTTTTGCCTTGAAAATAATTCTTTGCATAATAATAAACTGCTTGATAACCTGGGGAGTCAGTTTAGGCAACTGCAGTCAGATTAGGCAACATACTTGTGCCTCCTTGTCTTAAAACCTATACATCCTTAATAATTCCCTGGATAACTTTCAGATTTTGGAAAGGAGTGCCACCATGTCCTGTTTAAATCAGGTTGCTTAGAAATACCATGTACAAGGGTTTACCTTGCTTGGTAGTTCCTTCTCATGTCACTGACTGAAACAAACCTGGAGGCCTCCTAAAGGGACTAGGGTTGTACAACTTACTCTTGCAGCTATTTCAAAAATATTTGAAATATTTTCCTTTTCCCCTCCTTTGCTAAATAATCTGTGTGGCTGTTCCAGATCAGCTGGCATTAACAGGGAGCTGGGATGAAGGAGACAAGGCAAGGGAACTGGAAAGGCATTTCAGGGAGTGTGGGGAGTGAGGCAAGTGCAGTGGGAAGGAACTGGCTGCTGTGATTTAAAGCACGTGGTACGTGTTAGCATGGAGCAAAGGACATGCAGGGAGCTAATGGAGCTGGTGTAGTCTCTCAGAGGAGATAATTTAGATATGCTGGATATCTTAACTACCTTTTTAAAAGCCTGGAATAATTTGGTTCTAATTTCTGAGCAGGGACTTGCAGCCCACACAGCAGTAAGTCTTGATAATTATTAATTATATGTTTTCCTTCTGTTCTCTATGACCTTGTTTGTAAAAGCTGTGTGGTAAAGCCAGAATATTAAGAGGTTTTTGGGCTCTGGCATGCCACCTAGCTGGAAAAGAGGAGAATATTTAAAGAAGAAATGGATAACAGAAAGTATAACCTTGAGCTTGCACCCTTTGAGAAGGCACTGAAATGCAGAGTGCACTCATCCAGCACCCTTGGACACTGAAGGAGTGAGGAGGTGATTTCCTGGTTTAGCTACAATTGAAATTCACATACACTCCTTTCAGTCTGATCTAAAATGGCACCAGGCAGCAAAGGCATAGGGCAAACCACCCATGGAGGAAATTCCAGCTTGAAAACCTGCCTTAGATTATCCTTGAAAACCTGCCTAGTTTTATCCCAGCAGAGATCCAGACTCCAAGGCTTTGGCTCCAGCACTGTACTGTGGAGCATCACAGAAGGAACCACTCGAGTACCACGGAGAGCACAAATTAAATCTGAAGAGGAGAAACTTTGGGATGAAATTTTTGTTTCTACTTCATTACCTTCCAAGAAGCTGCACTACCCTCCTATTGCAAGATCACTGTGTTCCTTTCCAAATGTGGATATTAGTCTAAAAATCCAGCCTGCTGTAAATGTGAACACTTATGCTGTTTTTTATGTTGTACCTACTTAAAGAAATGTTGCCCTCTGATCTTTCTCCAGTTGCCTGACTCCCCCAACATATTTTTTTCCACTGGAAATAATGAAGAAACCTGACTTGCAATAGGAGAACAATGTTCTGGAAACCATGAAAGCAGCCTGTTTGCCACAGTTACAAAGAAAAAATATAATTGGACCTGGATTTCAAGATGCTGAGGAGATACATAATGATTTTGACTTCTCTGAAAAATAAACATGCCTTCAATCCTTGACACACTCAGAAGAAATTATTTCCTTACTAGTTCTGTCAGGGTTTTCTTCCACAGGTTTGGAACATAATGTCATTCTCTGCATGGCAGTTTGTGTAGTAAGTGAATTATTGCAGTGGTGTTGGGAACAGGCCCTAAGAAGTTCAGACACTATAAAACCAGAGCCCACCCACACTTTACTTTTAACATTATCACACAACACAAGCACAGAATATCTCAAATTAAGTTAGAAATCTCAAAGCTTTTATCTCCTGCCCTTTTGACTAACAATGTAATGTGTTTCTCAGCTCTTTAAATTGCAGAAAGTGGTCTCACTAGAGTAGCAAACTTCTGTGATAAAGATTTATGCACAATTATGACTAGTAAGAGAGGAAGAGCAAGGCAGTTTTATGAAAGCATAGATGTCTGCTGCAAAAGGTAGATTGAGCTGGGAAAGTTAGGGCAATAATAGAACACCCTTTCTTGCCTGAATAATATTTTAAAACACATCACTGTTTGCAGTGGGATGAGTGCTGCCAAGAGGCTCTCAGAGCTGCTTGGAAAATGGAAGAAATTATGAATTCCTCTGTCATCTTTCCTTGTCTTTGTCCTCTCCACATTTGCTTTATCTCTCATTTGTGTCTTTCTGGTGAATCCATAGGTGTGCCTTCTCTGAGATAAAGTGCCTGTTTGCTTGACTGGGCTCTCCAGTGAGTATGGAAGCAGTGACAGTCCTGGTGAGGACTAGAAGCTGAAAACTGCTCAGCAGAACCCCTGACATTCAGATTAAATGCTGCCAAAATTCACTCTCTGGGAGAGGCTTGGAAGAGATTGCACCTGGGCCACTGATTTTATGTCACAAAGACAGTGGCTTGCTAATGTGAGAAAATAAAGGTTGGGTAAAAGGAAGAGGAGAGGAGAGGAGAGGAGAGGAGAGGAGAGGAGAGGAGAGGAGAGGAGAGGAGAGGAGAGGAGAGGAGAGGAGAGGAGAGGAGAGGAGAGGAGAGGAGAGGAGAGGAGAGGAGAGGAGAGGAGAGGAGAGGAGAGGAGAGGAGAGGAGAGGAGAGGAGAGGAGAGGAGAGGAGAGGAGAGGAGAGGAGAGGAGAGGAGAGGAGAGGAGAGGAGAGGAGAGGAGAGGAGAGGAGAGGAGAGGAGAGGAGAGGAGAGGAGAGGAGAGGAGAGGAGAGGAGAGGAGAGGAGAGGAGAGGAGAGGAGAGGAGAGGAGAGGAGAGGAGAGCATTACTGTGCCCATCTGCTGCCAGTCAGGAGAAGGAGGGAGACACCAACCCTAAATACAGTTCCTGCAGCTCATGAGCACATTGATTACAAAAGCAGAAACACAGGAGGAAAACTGGGTGCCAAGGAAAGGCAACAGTGTCTTTAAACTATCTTTGGTGCCACCAATGGTTTGGGTCTCAACCCTCAGGAGAACAACAATAATTAATGGACTTGTGTAGATGGGCTTTAGAGAGCTGGAAATCCCTTGGAGAGCCATTCTCCAGGCAGAGAAACTCAGTGTGCAGCAGGCAATCAGGCCTGATTGTGTGTGTTTCCAGATCAGCTCCAATGGGGGCTGCAGACACATGGCTGCTGTACCCTCTGCGGTGCTTTGTGGAGCACAGACCACCTGGAGCATCAGGTCTGCTCTTCCACTGCTTTATTTTTAGAGCCAGCCATCACTCTTTTCCTTAACAGCTGCTCAGAATTCTCCAGTGATTCACATTTTCTTGTCCTGCTCTCTATTTAGTTACATCAAAATTTAGAAGCCCTGGTGCAAAAACAAAGTAATTAATACACCATTACTTGATTTGCAACCCCTGCACCCAGTGTTACACTTCCAATTACACATTCTTACAAAACACATCAGTGCTAGGAAAGTTAGCATGTTATGTACACAAAGCAGCTGGCCCAGAGGAAGATTTGCCCTGTTGTAGTTTTGCATTTTGCTCCATTAAATTGAGCATGCAGTGAGAGAAATGACCACGTCAGTGAACAAAAATTCCTCAGCAAAGGGAAAGCACCAATAGATGTAACATACAGCAGCCTCTCTACACAGAGCACACTTCTGGCTGTTGTCACCTGGAATCAGATGGACTTTGAACATTGTGCCCCAGGTTATTACACCTCCAGTGTATGTCAGAGATATTACAGGTGCTTTAAATCTTGGGCTTTTTCTGGCAATATTGTACAGAATCACATACCTGTCACCTGACAGCATAAGACAGAGGTAAGGATAATAAGATCTTTTCTTAATGTTTTCTTCAGGTCCTAAAACTTCGGTGATTTTTTTTTTTTTTTTAATACTACAATTAATATTCTGGTTTTTTGGTAGTATTTGAGTGCCTATAAGTACAGCTGTCCACAGCAGTCATCTGCAGCAGAAGAATAAGGGTTATTCAGCTTTAATGTGTGATTCAGCCATGAGAAACCGGGTGTCTTTAACCAAGCTGATGCCAATGAAAATCTACTTTTAAAATAAGCCATTTCCATCAGTGAAGAAAGATGGCAGTGCAGTGAGAACATATTGTCTGGCACAACCAGACCCTATTAGGTCTGGCTGTGGCCTTCCAATGGTATTATGAGCAAGACAGCCAATCACTCAGAGCTCCTGTTCCTTAGCTATATCTATAATAAAGGTGATAATTCTTTGCCAGGCTATTCCTTTTTTTCTTGTCTCTTCAAGGCATGGACTGCACCATGTAGGATGACCCTACAGGGTATTATTTTTAAATCAGTAGTACCTTCAAATATGAAATGTAGGCTAAAGCATCTGGTTTGGTTGTTATTACCAGAATAAAATAAAGGCTATTTTAGATTTAGCAAGGGCTTCATCCCAGAATACAGCTGCTAAGCAAACCATCCATTCAGAATTACTTTTGGATTAAAATGCATCAGGTTTTAAATACTTCCAACTTTTGAATGAACTGTGATAGCATTTTGTTAATGAAGGGTAAAATCTTTAAGTTTTACCTTTGTACGGTTTCTTGCCTGGTTAGGATGTTTTAGTATATGGTCCCTGCTGCATTAATTTTGGATATGCAAAGCATGGAGGGTGCTGGGGTTTTGGGTCATGGCACATCATGCCAAGAGCAGCGAGGAGATGGGAGAGGCTTTCCCACCTGGAGGGGCCTGGAGACACACGTGGGCACAGACAGGGCCTGTGTGGCTCCTTCAGACAGAGGGATGGGCAGGATGGATATTCACTTCCTAACTTTATTAACTCACTTTTATTAAGCAAGAAATGCCTTTTAGCTTTGTCAATCTTTTTACTTTGGCCTGGCTCTTTGTGCATTAACTTGGAAGATTCGACAAATTCCCGTCTATGCTTGTAAGGCTGGAATCACCATGCTGTTCTGGACCTTTACCTTTTTTCTCGCAGCAAATAAATGAAGACCTTTCTGGTCTCCACAAGACCATAAGCGTTTTTTAAGACAGCACATTGCTTTTTTTTCTTTCCTGCTCCTGCAGTTGTTGTGTAGAAGTCAAGAAGCTTTGCAGTGAGCCACAAGGAGGCTTTTTTTCTTCCTGGATGTGGCTTTAACCTGCTCAATTCGAGCAACAAAAGCCATGTTTTGTGTAATTGTGGGAAAGTGGATGTAACTAATGATCAATACCAAGAATTGAACCATTTTTCCCATTTGCAAATTATCAATAAAAGGCCTGGGGTTTAATGATTTGCCTCTCATTCCAAACTAATCAATCAGGGAAGAAACTGTAAATTAATCTCAGCGTATTCCCCGAGCAGGTCTGGATGCTGATGGCTGGAAACTGTTCAGACAGGGGAGGTGAGTCCAAGAGCCTTCAGGGGCACCAAGTAAGCAGCCCTGGCAGGGTGCTGCAGAGCTGAACCCTGGGGAAATCCAGCCAGGTGAATTTTAAATCCTGCCTGGGGCAGTGCTGTGGCCTCACCACATGTGCAGTGCCAGAGAACCTGCCAGTGCTCTGGCAGAGAGCAGAGAACAGCATCCCTGCCCTCCAGTACTTGCCTGGGGACTTTGCTGTGTTACCATCAGAATGCATTTTGTGTGTGCTTTCAGACCCGTTACCCTGAATTTCCTTGCTGCATGGGGTTTGATATGCCAATACATTGGGGAATACCTATCCCAGGGCCTTCCCAGGGGGTCTGCACACTTCTAAATAAGCAGTCTGGTTTTGCCTGGAAAGCTCACTGTCATATCTAAAATGTGTTCCTCTGCCTCTTTTCATTTTAAATGCAAGAAGCACTTTAACATACACACAAAAGTGTCCATAAGGTTTGTATTTGCTCTAAAAATGCCTTACAGGTCAATACTTACAGGGGGCTCTGGTGGGAGCCATCTTCTGCCTCGCTGTCCATCTTCAGCCTCTCGTCAGGTCTATTCAAGCCAAATAGAAATACCAAGGAACACACAAATCTTTATGTATGTCACTTTTCATCAAAATGGTAGCTCTCCTCTTTAGGTATGGCCCTCCACAATAGAGTAGGTTTAGGATTCATGATAGTTGTCAGGTTTGGAAGCCTCCAAGAGCTGTATTTTAGGATTTGAGATACCCTGTGTGGCATGAGGCAGCTGTGGGCTGGCTGCTGGTGCCTTGTTCCTCAGCCTCAGATGAGTGGAGACCCTTGGAAATGATGGGGACCACTACAGCTGTGTAGCAGAGTTGAGGCTTTCAGTGCAGGAACTTTCCTGATTGATAAGGATTGTCATTTCTGTGCAAGTTCCCTTTATGTGTCTCTTCAGCATTACTCTGGGTTTTAAAAGGTTTTAAGGTTATCCACATGACCAAGATCAAGCTGCTGGTACCATGTCTTTGCTGAATATAGCTGTGCAGTCCTGCTGATAAATACCTGACTCCTCCAGCCAGGTAGGTTATCCCTCCATGTCTAATCTGTCACAAAAGATTTGTGTTTGAAAGCAAAATAACAGTTTTCTTACTTTATTTTTTATTACCGTAAATCTGTCAAAGGCAAGCAGCTGGAGCAGAGCTCTACATCCTGAGGGGAAAGAAGAAAAAATATTGTTTTGATGGGAAACTCAGCTAAATCGTTTAAATTAAGAATTACTGACACTGGGGCTGCTGGAGGTGCAAATGGAACATCTGACTGCTTGAAACAAGAGTCTGGAAAAAGTCAGAGAAATTGTACCAAAAGAAGTTGTGGATAATATTCCCTCTTCTCTGGAGGTTGTTAACCTAACATTTTCCTCAGCAAAACACCACAAGGCTATTTTATGGTGAGGAAATGGTCAATTTACTGTTGAACCAGAGGGCTGGAGTCTGAAGCAGTGGACAGAATGTATCTAGGTAGGAAGTGGAGGCTGCAGTTTCAGACTGTGGTATCTAATGGCTGTGTGTGCCCTCCCAGGCAGGAAACCTCAGCCTCACACAGCAGCACCCATTTCAGAGGTGAGCAAGAACTGCCTCACTTGTCCAAGGGCCCTTTAGCCCTGCTGAGAACTGCTTTAGTGCATAAACAGGCTCCTGGAAGAACACCGAAGTGTTTCTAATGAAAGACATGAAGGCCTGGACAAATTGGTGAAGATGGTACAAAATGATGCTGCAATTCACTGCAGAAGGCTCCTTCCCTCCTGAGAAAAGACCAAAGTCCTGAGCTACAGGGAGAATCCACTGCAGCACTTTCCATCAAAGATAAAGTCATAATTTAGAGCTAGGCATTCACCTTGGCCATGTAATTAAATAAAGACATCAGCAAGGGCTTCAGCAGAGACAGCACCCTAACTTTAAAGACAAAAAGGTGGATGCAAAACCCTTGTGTGTGAAATGGCAATACTGATTGCAGACTGGATGTGAGAAAGCAAACCACCAGCATGACTGAACAAGGGTGTACATGCCTCACTATTTATGATAATTAACATTTGAAGGTCAAAGTGTGCCTTAGATGCAATTTGCTGCATTGATCTCAAAACTCCTTACAAAAGGAATATTTATTCTTTAGAGAAAACTTTCCCTCCCTTTGGCACGTGCAGCCTGGTTGGTGGAGGGAGCTCTGCACATGGATCCTGAGTGAACACAGCCCAGCTCTGAACGGCATCCCAAGCATGCCAGACATGTTGACCTAGGAAATGTGAGATTACTATAGCCCCTCAAATGAGTTTGCAGTAATTACTCAAAGGCAATAAACTATTTTTTATGAACAGAACACAAGACATTAAACATTTCATTAATGACAGCTTTACATTTCTTTGAAGTCATTATGATTAGAGACTTATGCATTATGAAATTGCTTAGATTTCAGTTTCTCCTTCACTGGTCACAAAACCAAATCTAATATATATTTTTTTTTCCTTGTGCACATTCCCCCTATGCAGTGTGGTGCCTCCAAGGCACACATTTCATTTTTATTAGCTGGGTAGTGTGAGTCATGCTATTAATCGCTATCAGGAGCAGCACATCACCAGACTGTCCTTTGCTGCACAGCCTATATTTAGAAAGGGAATGAGACTGCTGCTGGCTTATATAATGATGCAGCTATTTATAGATCTCCATTATACCTAGAGAGCACCATCCTGCCATCTGAGCTGAGAGCAGCCAGCCTGACAGAGGTGTGATTATAGATTCCTCATCTTCCCTACCTGTCCTCCAGACACAGTTGCAATTTTGTTTACCTTGCCAGTATTTTTTATTCCACCTGCATTAAAAATACATGTAAATTCCTCTGTTCAGACAAAAAAAAACCCCAAAAACCCCAACATTTTAAACCCTGTGATTACTTGTGGAAAGGTAAAACAAAATACAAAACAAAAACTAAAAATCCCCTACATTTTCATTTAACTTCCTTTTCAATAGCATGAAACTCATCAAATGGACTTAAAAACACACCCATATGTCTAGTAGCATTGCACTAAAATTTTCAGATTCTGAATTTTTTCCGCAATTTCTTTTTTCTTTTATACTGATTTCTAGTGGCTATGATTAGAAAAAGCAATGAGAAACATGACTTTTTGTTGGGCCTGAGAAAACATAAGGATGGGGGAGTCAAGCATTTGTTTTGGAGGTAGAAATGTGTTTTTTGCTGTATCTAGCATGTCTCACAACAAAGCACTGGTTCAGTCTTGCACAGCAGTTAGCTCAGATGAAATACATTTTCAGACAAATAGTTACAAAGCAGATATTAAAGGCAATTTAAGGTGAGTTAGAAGGCTCAGGGCACGGTCTCTCTGTTTGCACATCACAAAATTTACACATTTGTAAATTTTCTTGAGCTGTAATTTTACCTGTAGAATAGTAAATAGAGCAGATTCCTGCCCTGGCCTCTTGGTGCCCACAGCACCACAAGCAGGAGGCTCAGCCCTGGCTGGAGCTGCTGAAGCAATAATCTCACTGCTGCAGTTAGCTCACACCAAGGCACAGTGTCATTCCACAGCAGGCTCTGGTTGTGGGAAAGCATCAGGCTTGGAGCTGGTACAAACCTGGGAGGAGTGTCAGGTGCACCAGAAGGTCGTGCTGACATCCAGAGGGACCTCACCAGGCAGGAGAAAGGGGCTGTCAGGAACCTTGTGAAGAAGTTTACCCAGGGAAAGTGTAAAGTCCTGTTCTAGGGAGGAAAACCCCAGGCACCAGAACAGGCCAGGGACCATGTGGCTCACAAGCATCTTTGCAGAGAAGGATGAGGGGTCCTGGGGGACACCAGCTTTGACAGGAGCCAGCAATGTCCCTCCTTGTAGAAAAGGCCCGCAGCACCCTGGGCTGCACTAGGAAAAGTGCCACCAGCAGATCCAAGAAAGTGACTCAGCCCTGGTGAGACACAGCTGGACTGATGGGGTTGAACTTGACCATCTCTAGAGGTGTTCTCCCACCTCAGCTTGCCTGCAGGCCTGGGAGGGCTGTTCCTCAGCTGCAGAGTCACTTCCTTCACCTTTAAGGTCCCTTCCAACACAAACCTTTCTGTGCTCTACAGCTGCTGGACAGAACAGGGTCAGCACAGGACAGTGGGTGCCAGGCACAGCTTGCTGGAGGAATCCATGGGAGCCATGGAGTGGATCCTCTATGCAGTGACAGACAGGGTAAGGTATGTCAGAATGGATCTGTGGGACCTGAGGTGCCAAGAGCAGAGTTACCAAAGGTTCTCTGGTTTTCATGCTGTCAGATGCCTGCTTCCAAGAGGGACACAACACATGCTCTGGAGTTGTGCAGCTTCCTATCAGTAAAGCAGCCAGATGCTTGCCCTCCTGTGCAATAAATCACCAGTTAAAGCTCTCCACCAGGCTGTGGGGTATTTGGATCTGTCCCTTCCTCTGCTCCCAGGCATTTACAGCCATGGGGCATGACTGAGGGCTGCTCAGAGTCCTGCTGGTTGAAGCCCAATTGCACACAAATAGTCAGGAGACACCAGTGACAACCTGTTGCGCTGGCTAAAAGTAATCAGCTCCTACCTGAACAAGTCAAATGCATTTACCTCCAGCTTCCTGATTTTCCATGCATTTGTTTCTCCCCAGCCCATGGAGGTCCATGCACCAGAGTGAAGCACAGGGAATCCCAGAGCAGTAAGTCCAGGTGTCTTTGTGCTGTCTTTGCTGTTGATTGTAACTGTGCTTGGCAGGGTGTAAAGTCCAGGTGCTGCTTTTGAGCTGCTGTGTGCAGGCTGGGTCACCTGATGCCAGGAGCAGGGACAAGGCAAGCAGGGAACACACCAAGGTCTGCATCTGGCAGCAAATGTGCAGATGTCTAATAAGACAAGAACTTTTCTCTGTCTTCTTTTCTCTTTTTGATCTTTCTTTGGTTTTCTCCCCCTCTTCTCTCATCAGGGTGTTAAATGTGTCTCTTTTAACTCTATTCAGATACCCCGTGCTCACAGAGCTGGCTAAAGTACAATACCCTTTGAAACTCTGTCACAGCTGATTGAAATCTGCTACTGACTCAACAGTTTTCAGACAGATACAGTCACAGTGCAGTCACATAAACATCAGGAAAACAGGATTAAAAATATTTCCTTGTAGTATCAAAATAGTTTAGTTATGCTGCTATAGTACTAGTTACCTATACTATATTGCTATTGCCCAGTACGTATGGCTAGAGGTGGTTTGTGATAGATTTGCAACAGTCCATGTCATCACAATGTGTCATCACAATGTGTCATCACAGGCCACTGTTTAGAGCAAGCACAATAGTTCCAGCTTATTTCATCATCATGTGCTATTTGAAGTGCTTAGAAGACTAACATAAGGCATCAGCCTCTTTACTGCAATTATAAGCAGCTTGTTGCTGCAAATTGAGATAGGTAATGATACAAAAACCTGATGAAATGGCACACATTTTGTTCCTGGCCAGGGCTGCATTTCTCTCAGGCCACAGGATTTATAAAATTCCCTCATCCCCTTTAGCCTGTACATGCAATGCATGCATAAGTACCACAAGAGAATTAAAATATAAAGGGGGCACCGTCAATGTGATGGCCATTAAAATATGGTCACTGACCAAATCCCTTAATATACTGAGTTACTGCTGTTGGCTTTAAATACACTTTGGAGAGGATTAACTGCAAAGCATGTTAAACCAAGGGCATATCTCTCATCCTCAGCTGCCACAAATGGGATGTAAGTTTCGCATACAGAAGAAAGGAGAAGGATTTTGACAGCTGGAGATGCTTATCTTCCCATACCACAGGGAAGGCTGGGCAAGATGCTGCCTGCCACCTTTCCAGGCTGACATTATCTACACATCAGTGAAGGTGCTGAATGTCAGTCTGTGATAACTGGGGAGCTCCTGCTTCCATATGCAGAGGAGCTTGCCACCACACAACAGCAGCAGATAATGTTCTTTGAAGTGGGGCAGGGCATGCAAGGCACAAAGCATGGATTCAGAATAGGCACCATCCTCACAAATTAATTTGAGGACTGTTTATTAAAACATGCAATAACACTGCAAATGCCTGTGTTAGCTCGCAATCATTATCCATCACATTTAATTAATCCATTGATATTTAACTTACTCTGAGCTTCCTGTTAATATATAGAGTCTGATTTATTGTGATGGGTATTGAATAGTAACCAAAATATTCCCACTAAGACAATGGGTCAAACTGTTGTGGAAGACAAGAACTGTTGCTGAAATGTAAGAGCTTTTTGGTGTCCTGGAAGGAATTCAGACCAACCTGCCCTGTCTGGAGGTGGTACAAGCCCAAGCTGTTGAGCCACTGCAGAGGGGGTGGTGCCATTTGTCAACACTTGATGCACATTTCAGGTCCAGAATGTCTCTCTGTTTAGAGAAGAAGCTTTTCCAGATCCCACAGAGAGGTTCTCAGAATACAATGATTAAAAACTATAATACCCCCACAGGGTTATTATTTTGGTGTAACATTGCACTGTGGACCCAGTTTGTGTGTCATGCTGCATCTCAACAGTTGCGTCCTCTTGTGCTGTAGGGCACTGCTCGTGCTTCTTGGTCAGGGAACCCCTCCACCAGCAAACATGTGCCTTCTCTGTCCAGGCAGTCTCTTCCAACAGGGATGCTTATGCAGAAAAAGTTCTCAGTTTTTCCTCCTCACTGTGTATTGTCAATGTGAGACACCTGAGACCAGGCTTCAGAGAGGCCAGGTAAGGAGTAACATCCAAAACTTCTTTTTCTGCTGCAACATAATGAAATGAGGGTAAGGCACAGGGTAAGGGCAGGTAAGGGGGAACTGAGCTCTCTAGCCCTGTGATTTACTCAGTCAGTCACTCAAGGAGAAGAATATTCAGAAGTTGCTCACGGTTCCAGTGATGCATTTTTACAACCTACAACAAATTGTTCCCCCTCCTCTGCCAAGTGAACAGCTCTATTCCCATGTGAATGGAGGCAGGTACACTGAGGTGGGTAGCAATTTGGGTGTGCAACCACATTTAGAGTGCAATTCACCCAATCATTTAGGTTGGAAAACACCTTTAAGATCATTGACATTGAGTCCAACCATTGACCCAGCTCTGCCAAGTCCACCCTTAAGCCATGTCTCTAACACTACATCTACACATTTTTGATAGTTTTCCTCTACTGTCCAGGGTAGCCTGTTCCAATGCTGGTCTACCCTATCAGTGTAGAAATTTCTTCTAATAATTTCAATACAGCCATGCTGTTGATATAGGTAATTGTCCCAGGAGAGCTCTCAATCAGACAAATGTTGGTGTCTGTTACAGGTGAACCCCCTTGCTGACTCGACTGAGTGGAGTCAAGGTTCAGGTACTTAAGTGCAACAAACCATTATTAAATGATTCTGGTGGTCTTTCCTGTCTCCCATCAGGAGGCTGAGGTCTTCCTAAGCCCCACATCACCTCAGCCAGCCCTGTGTGGGTGTCTTGGCTGCCCTTGGTGTCTCAAGTGGTGTCGGAACTCAGCACATCCCTCTGGCTGCCCTGGATGGCTCGAGACCCTGCCAGGGGGCTCAGAGACCATGGCACAGAGCCCAAGACACCTGTGACTTTGATTTTGACCCATGGAGCAAATTATCACCTTTATAAGAAGAATTACAAATCAAGAGAGTTTAAGCAGAAAAATAGTTAATTTGTCACAGGGTGAAAAATAGACTTTTGGGGTTTTTAGAATGGGGGCTCAGGGTCCCAAGATGGAGGAATTTGGGCGTGCCTCGTCCTTCTTCTTTCTTCTTCCTAGCCTCCATGTTCTGGGTGATGTGACACTTTTGGGCTGGTTTAAGGTAGAAGCTCACTGTCTAACATACGTGATAGCTATTGGGAAGTTATGGTAAATAATGGACACGCAGTTTTTAGTATAAAAAGACAACACCATCTCTGAGGCGGGCAGTGTGCCTCAACCCAAACTGCCAGACAGACCTCGGCAGGACAGGAGAAAGAATTTTAGAGTTAGAAATAATAAACAACCTTGAGAACGAGAACAGAAGAATCCTAACTCCTTCTTTGATGGCTGGGCTGTGAAAAGAGACTTTCTAATGCATCTGGGAGTCACTCTGACACCAGCAGAAATCCCGAGAAAGTGGCACCAGGATGTGAGGCTGGGGAGCTGAACTGGAACCTGGCCTCCCATTGCTTACAGTCAGGGTCTGGGTGTGTTTGTCACTGGCAAACCCTTGGTGACTTCCCTCTCAGACTGAAGGACTTTTGCTCCTGGTGTGCAGTCTCATCCCGTGGCCACTGGAGCTGACGGGTGCTGGTAGCCGCTCCCGGAGTGACCGGTGGAGACCACAAATCCCACCACTCCCAGGTTTTCTGCCAGAACCCCAAGTAGTGGCTCTGTCTGTGACGTGGTGACACAGGCGAGAGCAGGACTGCGAAGCACTGAGGTGAAGGAAGGAAGGAGCAGACACACGTATGGGTATTACTGCGCCTGAGTGGGTCGCTGGTGGTGAGAGAGAGACGGTGAATCTTGTTTCTGACAAAGAAGAACCATCTTCTCTACACCAGTGTTTCCAGAGAGCAATAAGTTTCTCCTATGAAGGGGAGAATTGAATCTCTTATGGTAAGGCATGTGTCTGCCATACGAACAGCCACAAGCTACGAAGGGCTGAATCCTCAGGGATAGAAAAGCCCACAGTACCTTTTCAAAGAGTCCAGCTTGCTCTGGCCAGCTCCACAGGTCTGCTGCTCTTTTCCATCATCTTTCCTGATGGTTTTCCAGAAGAAGGTTCTGTTGTGGTCAGCCTTGGCCGTGAACTCTGTCCAAATCAGGATCTTCAGTTCTTCAGCTCCTGGCTTGAATCCACTTTTGTGGTCACTTCAAAGCAACCATCAAATGCTACACATACAGGATTTTTACCCAGTGCAGCAATTTGCTCCTCTGGTCTTATCAGATTAATTTCTGCTCTGACACGTCGGGTCACCAGATATTACTGTGCCTGAGTGGGTTGCTGGTGGTGAGACAGAGACGGTGAATCTTGTTTCTTGAATCAGAAGGCTTGATTTATTAAGATATTATATATAATACATTATTACTATACTAATAGAATATAGAGAGAGGTTTGCAGAGCTGCTAGGCTAAGCTAGGAATAGAGAGAAAGAATTCCATAACAAAGTTTTGCCCAAGGACTCAGTCCCCTAGCTTGCACTGGTGATTGGCCCTTAATTATAAACATAGAAAATGAGCCAATCAAGAAACCCCTGTTACATTCCACAGCATCTGATAATAATTGTTTACTTTGTCTTCTGAGGCCTCTGGCCTCCAGAAGACACAGAAATCCAAAAGAAAGGATTTCTGTGAAGAAATGTCTGCAACATATGGGTGCCAAGGCGCTTTATTCACGCAGGCGGGGCCAGTAATGGCATCAAAAATAACCATAGGGGAGGCGCTGATAAAGGGGATGGGTGTGATGGGAGGAGACACAAGGGACCAATGAACGATGCACAAGGGAGGAGCGAGGGACACAACTGAACCAATAAGAATGGCACAGGGACAAATCATATCTTAGGTAAGGGATGATTGACATAGAAATTCTTGAAATAAAGGGGGGGTGGTTACAATGATGGACAGGTAACTGGCAGGAGGAACAAACCATTATGAGGGAGAACATGGGGGGAACCGAGGGTCAAACCAAAATCTTCACTTATAAAGAATAACCAACTTTACAATAAAACCCGTATAGAACACACAATGCTACACTGGTGTCCCCAGCTGGCAGACATAGCACTCAGACCCTGCAAGTCTCTGGACTCCGGGTTTCAGCTTTGGCTTGCAGATTAATGGAGCTACAGCAGCAAGAGGAAAAAGAACAAGCTTCAACTCCTCATGAGAGCAGAGCCTGAGGTGGGGGGAGAACAGGGGTGAATGGGGCAGAGCACAAGGTTTTATTGCTTTTACATACCAGGTCTCTTGGCAGACCTGCTTTTCTTTAATCACTGTTGAGTGTATTCTCAGTGTAATGTCTACAAATGGTCCCTCAAATGTATAAACAATTTTTTTTGTATAATAGACACATAGGTAGTAAAACAGTGATTGCTCATTCCTGCTTAAGTGCTGGAGGGAGCTTGAGTAGTTGGGAATAGCTGCTATAAAGGGTTTGAGGTCAGGATCCTTTGAGATTTTGAAATATTTCACCAGGTTTTTAACTAGCCTTAGTATACTGTCTCTCCCTGTCCCCAATTAGTGGGCTTTGTATTTCGGGATTCTGCTATGCATAAAAGTTCTGCTTTACCTAAAGGAAAATAAAACTGCCCTTTAGCAGATATATTGCTTTTCAAAGCAAATTGGTTTCACTATATTTGGAAGCCCATATGTGCTGAAAAAAGCCCTTTAACAGAGAAGAGTTACTCAAAGCCCATAAAATGAACACAGAGTAAATGTTCATGAGCTCAAACCAGGGAGCTGTTTCATTGAACTGCAGGAGACATAATACAACTGTAGAACATTGTTTTCTCCTTTTCTTCACTTTTTGTACATTGCTATTCAAAGCAGGTGCTATCTAATGGTAGAAACACGTTTTAGAGCTATATCCCATCTGAGGTGTTTACAGAATTGATACAATGCAAATTAGACAAATTCCAAGGCTTCCCTCAGCTTTTCAGCTCCCTGGTTTTCAAGTCTCCTGTCATACTGCAGAGCTGGTTTGGAAGCAGCACATCCTTCTGTGGCACTGGGCTTGGGGCACTTCTTGGGTCCATATCCATGCCTCACATTTTGCTTGAAACTTGGGAGACCAGGGAGGGCCCAAGGACAGTTCTGGGCTACTGAGCTTCAGAGAATGCCCAAGAGCTGGACCCTGGTACCACTGATGAGCTCTCAGATCCCTCATGGTGAAAGCATTCCCCGAGCTGGGGCTGTGTGGGTGTTTCTTCTTAACATCTCAGGGATTGGAAGATAGGCAAGAGCTGAGTTGCCCTGGGATGGGAGAGCTCCCAGAAAGCCCTGCCTGGGTTGTCCTGCACTGTGCTTCACAGCTGGGCTCCTCCAGACACAGAGGGACATGAAGAGCCTTTTGTTTTGGGGACAGAGAAATGAGTGTGTGAGTTCACAGGGGAGATTCCTTAATGGTGAAATCTTTACAAGGCAGATCAGGACTGCTCCTTTGCAGAGACAAGGAACTTGTGAGCCACACAATGTGATGATAAAACAACATTCCACGTTCAGCCCACATTTTCTCCTGCCTCCAGAAGCATTCTAGTTCTTCTGTACACTGCTCATTGGCTGAGAAAGTGAGACACAACACCTTCCTCCCTGACTTCTAGGATAATTTATTGCTGATACCAGAGAAAGCTCAGCTTCTCCTGCCCTTCCCTTGCATGTCCCTATTCCTCTGAATTATTGCCTGAGGTGCTGAGACAAGCTCTCCTCCCTTTCAGTCCAAAAAAGGACTTTCTTACCAGCAAGCTACAGCTGAAGCTGTGTGGCTTTCCTTTCTCATTTCATCTGGAGCTGGTTAGGGACAAATAAGGGTGAGGTGACAGCTCTGAGTAGCTCCTGGGAGCTATTGGAATAAGCTGCAGGGGAGAAGTGATATTTTGTCTTCAGTAGGCAGAGTAAATAAGAATACTGCCCTGGATGGGCAAGTTAAACCTGGGATAGCTGGTGAGGTTTAGCTGTCACGACCATCTGCCTCACCTCTCTCCTGGAAGCTGCCTCTCCGGATGAATGATTCATGAAGTGCCTCAATTTACAGCTTGGCATACTCATAGGAATTAAAATTAATGTGCACTGGCTTTGATACATTAAGCTGTAAGTGCAGCATTGCAGAGACAGAGGCACATCCCAGTCAGGGTGTGCCTGATGTGAGCAGGAATACTTGGCTCTGCAAGGAGTGCAGGATGGCTCCTGAAAAGAATAAACCTGTCAGCCTTCCTAGTGCCATCCATGTCAAATATGTGCCAATAAATTTATCACCCCCAAGCTATTTTTTCTGTGCCCTCAACAAATAAATTTTTTTTTCAAGAAAAAAAAAATTGGAAATATTTTAGATTATTTGGTTGAAAACTTGTTTCCTCAGCAAAATTAGTATATTTTTTCTGTTTCTTTCTGAAATGTTTTAAGATCCTGAATTGCAATTGTCACTAAATAGAACACCTCTAACAGGCAGTTTTTACTAACACAGTTGGCTTTGGTTTCATGCAAGGAAATGTCATGGATTGTGATCATGCTTATCAAGAAAAATGAACAATTCTACTCATCACTTCCAAGTTATCTGAGATGATCTTGGAATAAATTTCAGGCTTTTAGTGGCATCAAAATCCATACATCGGAATCATGGATAGGATGTGTGAGCTGAATTAGATCTCCAAAATCCACGCTGGGTTTGCTCTGCCAGGTGTGCCTTGGGAGGTCATGGCTAAAGGATGTGGTTTGTTCCTTTCCAAGGTACCCAGGAGTGAACTCAAAACTTTAAAAGGCTTTGGGAGGGTAGCCCCCAGGGTTTCCTGGGACTTGGAGATAAACCAGGCAGTCTCTAACTACGCTGAGCTGAAGAGAGAGGACAAAAGAGAACTTAGGAACTCTAAAATAAAACCAAAATAATAAAAGCTTCCTTTGACAAGTTATAAAGACAAAATCAAACAAACATTAAAAAAACCAAGTCTCTTAAGAGAATTGCATTTATACCCAGCTGGTGTTGTGAATGATTTAAGGACAGATTTCAGTTCCATTGCCTTGTTTTCTTTCCTTCTCCTCCTTCCCTCATTCCCTCCTCTCCCTGCTCCCCAGACACGCATGCTGTGCCCTCTGCAAGCCAAGTGTGAAATAGCTGCCTTCACTCATGTGTGACCTGCATCAGCCCTCGGGGAGCCTGGAGGGGAGGGAGTTTCTCCTCCTGATTGTTGAATGCACAGGGTCATAGGCAGGACCTGCAAAGACAGCTCTATTGTCTCACTTCCTGTGCGTGAGGCCCACAGGTTCCTTGGCACAAATACTGAGAATTACACACCAGGGCCTTGGAGTTGCATCTGTTCTGCTCCAGAGGCACCTGTGTAATGCTACAGTGATGGTAAATGCTTCAGGGCTGTGGGAGCTGGAGAAGAAAATCCCCAGGGATCACTGATAGGGGATCACCTTGCCCTCTGCAGCTCATGCTCTCCCATAGGTTGCTCAGGATAAAGTAGAAAATAAGCAATCCACATGTCCCTGGTATAAAATAGGAGTCTCCTTTTGGTTTCATGTGCATGTCTGAGCCACCTAAAACATGCCACCTCTTTATTATTTTGTATGCCTCTGGTGTACAATTGCTGTGATTGTGAGGACAGGGTTATTTTTTGCTTATGATTGATTTTTCTAAAAGAGAAAGTGGTGGTAGCTCTCCTGTTACCTACTGCTGCTCCCCAAAATGTGAGCTTTTCTAATATAAACCAAATCTTGCAGTGACAGGGAGCTGAAGCAGCCCAACATGGCACATACAAAACTGAAAAGTAAATGGAAATTGCAGCTTTGCTTTTATCAGCTTGCAGACAGCTGATTCTTTTTTGTCTTGGCTAGCAGAGGAACCCCACCTCTCGTCTGCCACAATAGATCAGGAGGCTAAGAATAGACATGGCAAGTTCCTCTGATAGGCTTTAGTGGTGTCTCTTGAGAAAAAACTGGCAACCACCAGTCTGTCAAGTTAAGTCTGAGAGAAAGGCAGCCCAGGAAGCACAGGGTGAGCATATTGATGAACTGTTCAGCCTTTGTTTAGGTGCCACCTGCTGCTGGAGAGGTTTTGCTTTTCTCTCCTGTGATTGCGTCAGTGTGCGATGCTTTCCTTGCTGCTTCCTTCCTCCTCCTCAACAAACAAACAAACAAACAATTAAGTTTACAGCCATGCTTATCAGGAAGGCAGGGTTGGATTAGCTTACAAAAAATAAAAATTTCATGGTGTGCTGGAGACAGACACGGAAAGCAGAGGAGCACTTTGGTGTCTGTGTTTGTGCAGTGCTGTGAGCAGTCAGAGCGTGTCACCTTGACCTCAGCAGTCAGCAGGAGCCTCCTGCAGCAGAGCTCAGAGACCATCATCCCCCCTCTGGGGCTGCTGACCAGGGCTTACGGCTGGTTTAAATAAGAGGACTCGTTATGGTTCACCCAGCTCTGGAGCACCTAGCTGATAGGTGTTCCCCAAGTGACTGAAAAATGTGCAAAAATTATTGTTGTTTAAAAAAACAGCCAATGTTAATTTCCCTAGGAATTACTATGAGCCCAAAGAGCACTTTCACACCTGTGCTGTTGAGAGCAGTGTGTAAAGACCAGCTTGTGGCTCTTAGGAAATAGCAGTGGCTACTTTCTCTTCCTTTTCACCTGCAGAGTGGCAACCCCCTTTTTAAAGGCTAATAAATGAAATTATAGCTTGACTTCAAAAGAGCAATGTGAGAATGGTCAGTACTTTGCTTTTCCATAGGAATGTTGCCTAGGAAACATCAGCCTCTGGCAGCTGTATGTTGGTAAAGACAGATTCACTTTGTGTGTGAGGAGGCAAGTCAAGAAAATGTTCCACAAAGGAAGGGGGTGCAGGCAGACAAAGCCCCCCTGCAGCCTGTCCTTGCTCTCCTGAAGCTGAGGCATGTCACTAACAGCTAGAGCTGCCAAAGGACCTTGGGATGTTCCTGGCACTCCTTGGTACACTAATTGCTAAATTAAGGTGTTCCAAGCCTCTCTTTGTCTTTGGAGCAGCCCTAGAGGCACATGAGACACATGGAGTACAACTGAGATGGATCTGCCTGTGCCATGGAGGGGGCACAGTGGGGGGATCTGAGGCTGACTGCCCTGGACAGACACAGAGGTAATCCTTGGAACACTGCTCTGAGGCAGAGGGATGGCATCATTAAAGAATGAGAAGTGACAGAATCAGATAGTAATGAAGACCCTGTCAATACCAAGATGGCAAAGGCACAAGAAAATAAAAGCTTTAAGGGGAACAGGGCAGCTCTCAGGAGGGAGGGAAGAAAAACCTCACTCTTCCAAAGATACAAGAGCTGTAATTAAAAGCATACTGAAAACAAAGCACAGCAGTTTGGAAACATGTTGAAGTTGAGATGATACTGTCAATAGAGGAGGAAATAAGCCACCTTTTGTTCTTTCACAAAAGCTGTCAGAAACCTACCAGATGAATCGGGAAATAATTTTCTATATGACAAAACTTGAAAAAAAAGAAGATTTTGTACAAAAACCTAGGGAAAACTGGAACTAGTGAATGAAGGACTTCAATACAAGCTGAAAAATAACTAGATATCAAAGCTAGCTGAAATCTAGTGGCATGCACAATGGCAGGTACAGTACTGATTTCCTTGGAAGACAGGGTCAAGGACAAGTGACTTCTATCATTTCAGAATAAATACTCTTTTCCATCCAGCACTGCAATTGCTGTAGTGTCTCTGCATTTTCCATAAGTACAAATACAATAATTCTACAAAGCCCATTTCTCTTCACTGCTCAGAACCACCTCACTTGTTCATTTTTTGGTGTATGTACTAGTTGTACATACATGTAGTAGAGAATGAAAGATTGAGGTGCTCTTTAGCAAAACAGAGGTTGAGATATGAAGTTTTTAAATCCCAGGACCTGTTTTTTTGTTCAATTCTTTGCTTTAAATCCCAAAGACCTGGGCATCTTCCACCACTTCTAGAACTATGTCTGTATTCTGCAGCCATATCAAATAGTCCCTGCAGCTAAAGCCAGGGACTTGGACCAACAGAAAGATTCCCAAAACCTCATAGAAATTTAAAAATAGAGACTACCCTCTGTCTTTTCTTCTGGCAGGATCTCATGATCAATTTTGTCTAATTTAGGCTTTGCAGTCCTCCAGTGGTGACAGGGTTGGCTGTCCTTTTCATCAGGAAACATTACTCTATGTTTATCCTAAACTTCCCTTGCTGCTGTTCAAGCTCACTGCTGTTTTTCCCAGCACTGTTAGGGAGGGGGGAAAATTACTCTGTATTTTGATTCTATATCTTGAACACATAGCCAAAAATAATTATCAACTCATTTTTCAGCCTTCTTTTTAGTGAAACAAAATAAACATCTCTTACACAGCATCATCATCCATTCCTCAGTATATTCCCCCAAGTGATCCCACAGGTTTATTGACGTATGCTGGATATCAGCAACTAATAAAATAGGGGAATTATTCACCCAGCTACATGGGTTTGTTTATCTATTTCCTCCTGAGTCTGATCCTGTTCTTTCCCTGCAGGAGGGCAAAGATCTTCGATTGCAGCTGGCAATCAGTGGAAGTGTTCTGGCCCAAGGCTGCAGTGTTGGGGTTATGCTCCTTGGGAGCTGTGCACTGGTATCAGAGACAAAACCCAGCCAGAGATTTCTCTGCACTAAACAAGGTGCTCTCCCAAGGTCACTGATTGCATCTGTCAATCCATATCATTCACCTTGAATATTAATGCAAGTGACAGTACACTGTTATGAACTTGTCCTATAATTGCTCCTGTTAGCCCAGGATTCTTGACCTGCTGGACTTCAGGGGATGCTTGGATTCTTTTAAAAAAGCATTTTTGCCATCATTATAATTTTACATTGTGGTTCTGGTTGTGTTAGGCAGTCAGAGATGATCCTCAGGCCATGGATTGATTTAGCAATGAGTGCAGCAGATGCTCTCAGAAGGTGAAGTCTCTAGAGGGGATTTTTGAAAGTGATTCTATCTTCCTCCTGGCATAACTTGCACCTGAGCTCACTGTGGGAAGAAGGAATTCATCAGCACCTGTTAAGGCTCAAATAGAATGGAATCTGCAATATGAATAGTTCATGTTATCCATATTGGCAGATATGGCCCCTTGGGGCAAACTCCCTTTCACTCAAGACTGAATCTTTGCAATAAAGGCCTGGTGGAATATGCATATTTCTGGATTATATGGAAAGTCCTGAAAACATCCCTGGAACAAATGGACTCTGCTTATGTGGGCAATGAGTTTAGCTGTGTCGTGGGCATCAGTGGAGAGTCCTTTTGTTCTTGCAAAAGTCATTAAACTTTCAGCAGTTCCTATCCAAATGTAGCAACAATGGGAATCCCCTTCCTAGGGAAGGGTTTAAAAAAACATCCCTCAAAGAGTTCCATGCAGGTGTCTAGTAACACCTCTGGAACAGGGAATAAGGAGCTCTTCCCTCGTTACAGACCAAAAAGACCTCGTGTGGGCTACAGACTAACACTCACTTCAGTGAAGTGAGAATGGACATGCTGGGAAAGAACAAAAGGCCATTCAGCTCTTTTTGAACGTGTCAAAGAAAAGATTATATGACATGAGAAATAAACTGTGAGGATTTTACATGATGTATTTTCTCAGCTCTCAGCAACCAATCCTTGGTTTAGGGAAAATAGTAAGAAGTTGCAAACGTTCAGAAGACAGTAATAAGGAGGGGTGGACTGGAGGAAGGCACACAAACCAAAAGGAACGTGGTGCAGGACATTTGTAGTGAAGACACAGGTGGCATCCAGCCTTTGGGCAGTGGGTGTTCACACTTGTGATAGACATAAAATCATAAATTGGAATAAAATGTGGGACATGTTAGCAACTGAAGGGCAAACCTCTCTGCTAGAGACCAGACAAGGGACAGGAACTGTGGATTACAGGCAGAAAAAGTTTCTTGAAGAGGGGCTGAGCTTTGTTTGATTTAGTGCATAAGAACAGATGCAATGAGAAGAGTGTCTGTCTGTGAAGGACAAGGGGGAAAGAGGAAGGAGAAAAGTGGGGTTAGGAATTGGCATGAACCAGCATGGCTCTGCTGGCTCTGACAGTGCTCTGGTGGAGCTCTCCTGAGTCAGTCGTGTATGTAGGAAGCATTGTTAGTGACTGAGGTTGTATAAAGAGATAAAATAACTTTATACTGACAATTATAGAGACTGACAAGGAAGGAGATCCATGCATCTGTCAGTTTGGTCAGAGGTGTTACCATCAACTAAATATGGGCTCTGACTTTAGGATGTGGGGAATACTGGCTTCAGGGGAGCCCTGCAAAGAATATTAAATGGTAAAGGAACAGAAGCAGCTTTAAATTGAGGCTGGAGATTTTGTTCAGAATAGACTCAATAATCCAAGTTGCTCTTCTGCAGTAAAAATCCTGACTGGCTTGCTTCTGAAATTCCCAGAATTTTGTGACCTGATATGTTGAGACATATGAAAACTGAAAGTGATGGGTCAGTTGATCATCTGAATTTACCTGAATGTGAGGGAAAGTCTCAAACCAGAGTGAAAATCATTTGTTCACAGGAATGTGTGTTGAAGTCACTTTTTAAAATTCTGTTTTTAATAGACAGTGCTGCCATTTATTGATTAGAAGGGAGCATATCACCCTGTTACTCCTTGACATCCCATAACACCAGGACACTCAACTGTTTCTGCATTAACAAGAACATATTGAAGAAATATTCCAAATCAAGACTTTTTGGACGATTTTCCAAAAACTCCAAATAAAATCATAATGCTCTTCAAACTATCAAAAGCATTGATTTCCCCTTAATTTTAAACAGACTACGATGACAATAAAACATTTTAACTTTACATGTTCAATAGCAATATTTTTATAGAGAACTCTGTAATTAGCTTGTGTGTTTTCTATTTTCTGCCTAATGGTGACAAATGGCATTTAATTCAGGCCAAAATTAATATCATCACAGAATTATTCTGACAAAACCACTGGTTTACATTTGAACTTCACTATTTTCTTCTCAAAGAGGGGAAATATATTTCTGCCTGACACACTGGGTCCTATCTCAAGTCAAGTCACATTCATTGAGTTTTAGGGAAGAAAATACTAACAGTTTTAATGTTCCCATTCTCAATTTGGCAGTGGAAAATAACTTAATTTTTATGGGAAAAGGTTGGATTTATAGTGAATCTTTGTTTCTGACTGATGATAAAGGAAAGAATGATGTGATTATCCTACTTGATAGTGTTTAGGGAAAATAATGATGCATCTGTCTCTTTGATGGATTCCTGTTTTAGCCAAAGCTTGCAATACAGAATCCTGGGGATATTATAGAAATTTTCATTTTCCAAAAAGGCTTTCCCAGTAAACAATTCTTCATTGTGAGAATGAGATATCAAAATACATCAGGCATGCATGGGAGAACATGTGTGTTTATAAGTGTGTATTAAAGAGCAATTTTGGATTAAAAAAAAATAAGGCAAATTACTGACAGACTATAAGTCCATCAAAATGAAATTTTAGGCCCTTTGCCTGCAAAATGGTTAAAAACAACTCAATAGAAAGCCTTGAGAAGCACCGAGAAGCACCTTGAAGCACCTTGAAGTCAAATTTTTCTGCATCCTGTGAACGGGACCATGTCCTGCTGTGCTCTGGTATAGCAAACCAACAAGCAGTTGAATTCAGGAACCACCACAGTCATTCTAGGATTTTCCTATTGATTTGAAATTTGATATATTTTATTCTTCCCCTTCTGATTCAAGTAGGCTGTGGGTTATGGAAGGTGAAGGTACTAGAATTTTTGAGAAGTTAAAGGGGTTTTGGCAAAAAGAAGATTTGCAGAAGGATAAAGCAGCTGAAGATTTTCAGACAAGCAAAGCACTGTATGTTTTGATTAAAACAGTTCTCAGTGAAATCATTAACATTGTTAATTAAATTGTCACTTTTAGATTTCATGATTAATAGTTGATGGAGATGAATGGGGAAAGTCACACCTCTCCAGTCTTTTGCTCCAGGCATTTCAAGATTTCCTTCACAACCACAGAAGTTAGTAGCTGCCTCCACAAGCAGCAACAGCAATGGGATCTGGGTTCCTTAGCTTTGCATTTGAAGTCAAATGTTCCAATATTGATTAGAGTTTGAGAGTCTTTGGATGTTTGGGGGCACTGGAGCCCTCCAAGCAGACCTGTGTAGCTTGGCCCCTCTGCTACCTGGGCAATGCATAATGAAGGCTTGTCATCCACAGGGTCATTTCAGGCTTCTCTCTCTCTCTAAGCCAGCCACTAATTTTCAGGAAATTGTTAAAAACATATATATTTTTATATGGTTGTCTTTATGTTAAATTTGGATACTGTCCCATCTAAAATGTATTAGAATCAAGTAAACAGGTATTTAATATACTTAGATGCACACAAGAAGCTTTTCTCGGCAGGCAGGGTAGACAACAGACCATCTCCCCAGGTAGGAGCAATACCTGCACACACCATTTTCTTCCCACTGAGAGTTAGGGCTTTCTCTGTTTCCTGCCAAAAGTTTTGACACTGGATGATAAACTCACCACTGCCAAAGAGGCAGCCCTGCCTTGGGGACAGTGGATTGCATGCCAGCCTTGTAATCTTCTATTTTGTGGGTTTTTTTGAGTTTTGTTTGGTATTCAGGGTTGTAAAACTCCTTCTCCCTCGGTGCACTTGTGCTTAGTGCCTGTGTCCTATTATTTCAGTTTGCCACTAACCTTTTGCTTCCTCTCCTCCCCTTTTTCTATAAAACCCATGGAACAAATCAGATAATTGGGAAAGAACTGACTACTGTGCTGACTCATACCCATCAATAGCTCTCTTAACAAACTTGTAAATGGAGGATGAGTATTACTGCTGATGGTCCACAAGGAACAAAATAACTGCTCAATATTCAGATCAACAGCTAAACAGAAGTGGCAATGGGGAAAAACCAAATGCTTCCATTTGCAAATTGACTCAACTAATGTAGAGCACTTCTAAAGAAAGAAGGCAATTTTAAAGCTTAGTCTTAGGCACTATCTGAATTTAAGCAAAAAATCTGCACACACCTCACTGCAAAATGCTCCCATGAGATAAAAGGGTCACTGTAAAGATCCATTATTGCACTTTCTCCACCTATTCAGTCACTGTGAAGAGGAGGTGAAAATGACCTCTTGCTTTCTACATGGGAAGTGAAATTTCCTCACTTTTAGCTATGCATTCCCAAAGGAGAAATGAAGTAATGTGATATTCAGAGCAGCAACATTTAACATTTCAGCCTGGTTGAGTTCACAGCTGCTGCCCTCGGTGCCTGCTCTCACACACGCCAGGCAGGAGGGCTGGCTGGCACCGCAGGCTCACAGCAGCTGCCAGGCTGGGGGAAATCTGCCTTTCCTGCTTACACAAAGCACTGAAGAACACAGTTCCTATGTTTAGTCCCTCAGGCCTAGGTTTAGGCTCACCTCAGGTCAAGCAGAAAGTTCCTGTTACCCTCTGGGAGGATGAATATCTTCTTTCTTGGAGTTTTCCTGTGTAAAGGCTGAGGTGCTGGAAGTCCTTTCCAGCAGAGACTGGAGACCACCCTGAGCATGCACAGCTTGCTCATTGCTCACTTTCACTGCTGGATGAACAACCCTCCTGGGTGGGGGAAGTGGAGGAAGCAAAGAGAGAGAAAATAACTCTGCTGCCAGTAATTTAATGCCTGCCTGCCTGTCTGCCATTAGTGCCTTCTCAGAGCAGGGAGGGTTTTTCCTCTCACAGGGAGGTTCCCCCAGGCATTCCAGCTTTGTGTGCATGGATACAATGCCAGGCTACCTCAGGGACCAGGCCAGGGGTTTGAGATTTAACTAGCTGTGTACTTGCTATGTAATTTAGGATTAGGCAGGAATTACTTGAGTGGCAAAATGTCAAATATAGAGACTTAAAAGTTCCTGAAAAGGCTGTTGTTTATTTATTAACTCTGTTGTTGTTAAATGTATTGACTCTGCCTTTTACTCTTTGCTAACTATTCCACAAGATGAATTAAAATCACAGAAGAATCCCATATTCATGTTTTCAAATAGGTTTAGATATCACATGGATAATTACATTATTTCTACTAACTTGAAGGAAATGTTAAAATGAGAAGCTCATCATTGCACATGAGATGCTATTAATTATTTCAGATATAACCCATTGCTTAATGAGATCCTTTAGACTCTGAACATAGCTTCTGTTTAATTCAGAGCTTTAGTCCCCCACTGCAGTATAGTGAACACAGGTGACTTCTGGGGTCACACAGGACTGGGAGTGGCCCCATAACACAATAAATTCCAGCAGACAGTCTGGATTGCACCACATCATTATCACTGCCCCACAAAAAATGGAACCCAAGTTTTGAAGGATGTCATGAGAAGACCTTGGTTTGTGAATACCAGGTTTGATCACAGTGTGCTTGGTTGCAATCTGAATCAATGATATTTGTTAAATAGAGAGTTTTTTACAGGGAAACAAGGGACAGGAGTTTGCAACTTCTTTTCTTCCTGGAGATTTTTATTGAACCTTTTTTATTATGATTGTGGGCTATATTGAGCAATAATTCATTATGAACCTGATCCAAAGACCATTTAAGTCAGTGAAGGAAATCCCATGTAATTCAGAAGCCACCATTCACTGCAGAGGGTTATGGATCAGCTCCAGCACCTATAAAGTCTGGTCTGGAATAGCTCATTCCGAGACTGTAGAGTAGCTCTGTATCAGTGTGATCATCACATTAATACTGGAAATTTAATGTTTTTTTCTCTGTTTTGATTAAGACTTCCATGTAAATTTTCCCATCTGCCTTCATTAGATATGTTAAGAGAAGCAGCTGTGATCCCCAGGGTTGACTTGGGTTTCACAATAACCACAACCAATGATCTGCTAAGTGCCAGAAGGACTCCATCCTTTACCCCTTTCAGACTGCACCTGGAGAGCTTGCAGGGCAATAATTTTTTTTTCCCATTAAATAAGCCCTATAGATTCATAGACACCATTAAAATAGTGCTGCTCTGGATGTTTCCAAGATCCATGATAATGTAGAGATCCTTAAGGTCCTTCACAGGAATTCAAGGCAAACAGCCAGAAAAAGAAAAAGAAAAAAAAAAGAAAAAAAAAGGACAGTTAAAAGTTGGTTCTTCTTTGTGCCACTGGGAAGAAAAAGAAAATCAAATGCTATGACCAATAAATATTTAAACCTGTAGAAATGTTCAACAAGTGAAAACAAAAAAGCTAGTCTAGGCTGAAATTAAGCCCTCAGCTTCCTTCCCCACCATATTGCACACTAGCCCTTGTTGAACTGCCTTTTTTGAAATTTCCACATCTTTTATTCTTCACCAGCTCCACTGCTGTGTTTCCCTTCATCTGCACATCATGCCTAATTCATCACTGGCTGCATATGCATTCATCCAGCAAGAGGTCAAGTCCTCAGTCTGCTCCTTGGGACAGAAAGGTTTATCTTTCTTTGGATACGAGGAGTATGCACACATTTTTTTCCTCCAATAAAAGAATAAATATACAAGTCAACCTTTAAAAGAGGGGTGTATTTTAGAGGAAAATACTGGCTAGTTTGGACTTTAAAGTAAAAAAATATGTGATAAACCTGAAATTTACTTTAAAGATATCTTAATACAATTTTGAGGGGCTTCCCCTTTTAGTGTATCTAAACAGAATTCACAATGATACTTGATAGAAGAGATTGTCACTCCCTGTGTGGTTGGTTATTCACCAGCCTGCCCAGTAAAGACAGAAAAAAAACCATTTAAATATCATTCTAAGAGACCAAGTGGTTTCAGAGGAGAAGGGAACTGAGCTGAATAGTAAACTGCAAGAACCAAATTATGTCAAGCAGTGGAAGAGAGCTGTGTGAGGAAAATGTTGTTCCTTATGCATCTGTGCATGTTGACTGATGTGAGGTAGAAAAGATGTCTTCCCCTTTCTAGTTTGTTTTTTGTAAGATAGTCTATAGTTTTGCTGTTCTTCATGTGGTTTTGCAACATGAAGTTTGAAAAAAAAAAAGTGTTTTATAGAACTGCAGGGGTAGTTTTATATAACATTGCTCAGCACTGTAAATTTGACTGCAGACCTAACATTTTGGACCTGTTCCTACTTCAGTGCTAAAGGAGATTGAAGCACTTAAGAACCTTATATATATAAATATTAGGTTTAGAAATCTCTGCCCTTAGAAGGACTTCTTCAGTGCTGGGGAGGCTGTTTATTTCCTTCTTTGCATATAGAGCCATGGATTCTCCCCAGAGACCTGGTGCCAGCTCTCCCAGCAGCAAAGAGAATACTACTGAGGTAGTTAGAGATCTCACCGAAGAAAATGGACTTTTTGTCTCCTTTGTGTAATTTACAGAATTCAGTCTTAACTCCAGTCAAGCTAGTGGAATATGGGCCTGGGTGTGCCACATCCCAGGTAAGGCTGGAAACCAAAACACACAGCAGGGAAACAGAAATTTGGGAGAACCACACTGGAGGGACAGTTCAGGTTCTGAGATGTTTTAGCTGGTATCTAGGGACCAGATCTGCAAATACCCATTTTTACAGGCCTCTAATATTTCCAGTGAATCCTATTCTCTGTGCTTGCATGGCTGGATAGTGTAGCTCAGACACAGAAGGGGACGGACAGCTTCTTGAATTGCTGTAAATGATTTATGTCAGTGAAATGGGGAGACACAGAAAGCTTGTGGGATCCCCAACCCTGGGAGTGTTCAAGACTAGGCTGGATGGGGCTCGGCGCAACCTGCTCAAGGGAAAGGTTCCCTGCCCATGGGGATTTGGGAGAAAATGTTCTTCAAATCTCTCCAAACCCAAACTGTTTTATGAATCTACAAATTGTCTGTGCTGACCAGATCTGCTACAGGGCAATAGGGAGTCACCTCTGGATCCAGCCCAAGCAGAAAATCCAATGTCCTGAAACTGTCAGACTGAACTGCAGATGTGCACAAAGGAATCCATGATGTCCAGTCAGAGTTATTAGAGGGTAACTCTGCTTGGGCTGCTATGTGTCCACAAACTTCAGAAAAAAGTATAAAAAGTTATGCATGTTGACAAAATCTGTGTTAGGGCCTGGATACATCCCACATAATGCTGAGTTACTCTGCAGGAACTCACGAGTTCTGAATGTACTTGTGCAGCAGCAGCAGTCTTACAAAGTGCTCCTATTAACTAAAATTACATTTTCTGCTATCTGACATGAAAGGGGAGACTTCCTCCAAATTATCTTCACTTCTGATAAAACACCTTGCAGCTTTCAGAAAGGTGCAGAATAATATAAAATTCACATCCTGTTCAAAATCTGAGACCATTAACTGAGAATGATTTCCCAGAATAGCTGAGAGAGTGATCACTCCTCCCGGACATTCACGCACAAGAAAACTCTTGTGGAGAAATAGATTGTCAAATCACTGAAGAAGGACTGGATATGGGCAGATTAGATTTGAACTGTGCACCTACAACTTTGAAACAATACCCATATGGGTCCTGAGTATGGCTCATCCCACTGTGGGGATCCAGGAGGCAAGCTGACTTATTTCTCACGGATGCAGTTTAATTTTTCTTTTTGCAGCTAAGTGTCACTGACTAATGAAAATATATCAGCACAACCCTTGAAGGTTATTGTTCCATGTGGCTGTACTTCTTAGCTGGGAATTTGCAAGCAGGTCATGGCTGAAAGCAATATGAATGCACTTGGCTATTCAAATATTCAAAATATATCATGCTATATTTATTGGAAACAAAGTCTGACAAGATTATATGTATACTAGGAACTGATAATGAAACATGGCATTGCATTGGCACTGGCTTTGTCAGCAGCAGAGAAATTACAAACTTTAAATATTTATATAGTAAAATTAAATGCAGCTATTAGTGTTTCCAAAAAGCATGCACTGCAGTGCTATAGATAGAAATGAAGAATAGAGTTTTAGAATATCTCTAACAGGACAATTTATCATTTGTGCAGAATAGTTCCATGTCTGTGGAAACAGGGTCTCAAAGAAATTAGAAAAAGACTTGCAAAGAACCAACAAGGTCTGAACACAAAAAATGGATGTTCCTAAAGGCTTAAATACACAATGGAAAATGAATGTCATAAGTAATCCATTTTTCTGCATTGCTGATTTATTTATGTTGATTTAAAAACAGTAAGTACACATATTTCTTTAAAATGTTTTGGAAGGCAATGATATTTATGGTCCTTCAAGAGATCATCTACTTATTTTCTTTTAATTTAATTCTTTGAAAAACTACCACTTTGATGTTTATTATTTTTGGTGTGAGAAGATGAGGAATAAACAGAGCAACCCTTAAACACAGCTAATGGTGTTTCATCTCAGTTGCTTTTCTATGCTGTGGAAATCCTGAAGTCCTGCCTAGAGCATGGAAAAGGAACCCTGGGAGCATTTAGGATGTGGGCCCATTACACCATTTCCTTCAGCAGCCTGAAGGAGCAAAGTCTCCTGTTGCAGTCCCAACTTCACCATCCATAAGCCCAGAGAGACTCCTGTAGGGCTGGGATTTCTCTTCACTTGTTCCCCAAGTGGGATGAAGACATGGTGATTTCTGCCCAGAAATAAGAAAAACCTGCTTTATTGCAACACTAAAATTAGTAATTTAAAGTCCTGGGAAGCTATGCATATTGATTTGGATTGTCTTCAGTTGTCTTGTCCAAGTTGTTGGTGTAAAATTTTAGTAACTTTTTGAGACAAGAGCTAAGGATATGGTGTGGAGCACTATGCCTCAGTTTGTTTTCTGCATTTCTCTTTTGGCTGCTTGTTAGTGTGAGCTCACTTGAACCAATTGAAAAGGTTAACTGGGAGAAGGCCTCCTCCCTTCTGGGAGTGATGGCCACAGCAGTGTAAATCAGAATATTGCCACTGAGAGGTGCCTTCCTTTTCTCTTGCCCTGCACAGGCTGGGACCAGAACATCCAGCTGAGACCTAACCCAGCAAAATGAAGCAGTGCTGAGTCTGAAGCCAAAAGAAATCCCTGAACATCTCAGCACTCCACCAGGTGAACTTCAGCATCAGTTCAGAGAAGGATAGAACTGGGTAGTGGGATACTCTCAGGTTGTATCATCTTAAATTGCTGGGGGAGCTCAAACTTGGTGTTCATGCAGCTATGACAGTCTTTAGAGATTGTTGCCTCCTTAGCTCAGCTTCAGCAGAAGCATCCATGTGGTAACCAGGATGGATTTCAGAATCTAAGCATTTGGCATGAATGATGTATGCAAAATGCTATTTTTTCCCCATCACTGTATATCTTGACTCTGAAAAGCCATTGACAAAAGAAGAGGATGCATTGTACAAGGGTTTCTTATCGCTTGTCATGAATTTGACAAAACATGTCTTGTGTATTGCATTTCATCACCTCGGAGATCAGACCCTTCCTGAAGGCTGTGGAAGAGCAAATCCTGCAAGCTGCAAAAAGGCAATGCACCCACACTTGTGCTGCATGGTCCTGAGGCTGTCCAGGCACTGGGCTCTGTGCTGGCAGGAGGGATGGACATGGTTGATCTGTTGGTTTTAAGAAAAACAAGTTCTATGCTTAAAATCACAGTCATGATTTGTGAGCTCCCATCTACTGGTAAATGTACTGATACCATGCTGTATGTCTCACACACCACCAAAAGCTGCTGCTGGACCTGCGCATATAAATGATCCTCAGGTCTTCACACTTCTAGGCAGGCCAAGAAGCTTATTTAAAAGTAAAGGGACTTGTACTGAGCTTCATAACCTCTGAGCAGAATTTAGTCTGTCGTTCAATCTCTGTCTTTTTTTCCAACTATAAGCTTCAAGGCTTAAAAAAAACCCATTTTTTTTTTCCTTACACAGGCATGGAAATGCTATTGCTAAACTTAGTGCCTGTGGCACCACAAACACACCACAAAGGAACAGGAGCTCAGGTTAATAGAACTGTATGGTGCCTAAGTTGCATATTTTGCTTTTTATCTTGCAAATAATTTGACAGCTTGCTTTGGTTTATCTTGGTAGATGATGATCATTTACAATTCTGAGGGTGGATGCCCCTTAGAAGATGAAATATTCATTCTACATTTTCTCCTCAAAATTGCTGCTCAGTAAGGGAAATACCATAGTACTAAAAAAACCCTGAAATGGTATTAGAAACATACTTCTGAAAAATTTGGCTGATTTCAAGTTTTAGGCCTAATCATCCCTTTGCATTCACATTTGAACCCAGCTGATGGATATTTTTCAGCCAGGACCTGTCTCTACTGTTTGCTCTTCCACAATCCAAGCTATCAACTTGATTATACTGAGCATCAAGCAGAGAAATCCAAGGAATTCAGAAGAGTTTATGGTCAGAAAATAACACAGCACTCACACCAGCAGCTGCAGTAATTATTTCTGTTGCACTAAAGAGCTTAAGTCTTGTCTTCTAAATTTAGTAAATGGGAAAGCCCAGGCATAAAGGAAAAATATATTTGCATTATGCATATTTTTCATGTGTAAAAGATTCTCTATGGGAAATGCTGTGGTAGAACCGGTCATGAATACTTTAATGTCTTTTGGGAATTTGCAGTCAAATGTCTTTTCCATTTTAAGAAAAATCCTTCTTGGTTGAAAATGCCCCAGGATGTTTGCCTGATCCTGGACTGGGGTTTCCTTTTTGCCATTAAAGTGAAATACCAAATTACAATTTACAAGTAAATTTGCAGTCTGTAGTGATAGCAATATATCATCTGATACAAAGAAGCCTTTCCAGAGCTCAGGGAAATAGCTGTGCATTCTTAAATGTCTGAATATTTCAAATACAAGAGTGTCAGCAACAGCATTTTAACCATACTTCCTAATGGGCAGTGGCAGGGGGAAGTGGAAGGATATTTCACATCCCATATTTCACATCACAGCAAAATCAAATACAAGCAGTGGAGCATTCATGCATTTTTTAGTACTTGCCATTACTCTGCAGAGAATTTAGTTTATTAAGTAATGGTTCATTTCAAGAAAAGTTACAATATTTCATATCAGATGTTGTTTTTCTGCAGAATTTTTCTGTTTTGTGGGGTTTTTTGGTGGTTTTTGTTGTTGATTTTTGGTTTTGGTGGTTTTTTGTGAGGAAGGAGTGGAATATTTATTATTTTTGTTTGGGATTTTTGGTTTGTTGGTGTTTGAGGGTTTTTGTTTGGTTGGTTTTTTTTTTTTAGTTTTGTTAGGTTTCTTTTTGTTGTTTTTCCTTTGGTTTTTTTTGCATTGTTTTGGGTTTTTTGGAGGGGTGGTGGTGAGGACACACACACGAGCAAACCCTTGTCCAAGCTGGATCAGGGCATTTTCAAAGGAAAAAAAAATAGGATAAATACAATCTTAAACTCTTGGTAATATTTAATCAGAGACCACATTTCAAAATAGCCCTTCAAATATATATATAAGCAAATTATAAATGCTTATACTTTGATAATGAAAATTAATAGATTATTAACATGTTGCTCATCTATGAGAGAAAAAAATACAGTGATCAATATAAAGGGATAAGGTGAGTTTTATAGGTAATTTTATTGTAGAGTGTTTTTACTTTGACAGGCATAATGAATTAATTTATTTTACTGCCCAGTGCCGTAGATAAATGTGCTGAAAAAAAGGGCAAAGAGGACAAAGAATAGAAAATCTGAATTTCCTATTCCTTGAATTTTCTATTCCTTGCCTCCTGATTTTTTTTTAAATATACCTAACTTGTGATGCACCTGTCACATTTTCTGTTAAAGAGTTCAGCTTTTTCTCTCTAGTTTTGTAAGGATTAAGAGCATCCCCACCACCTGGTGCTGGTACCTTTACTGTGGTACTACAGTACTCACAGCCTCTGATGTCAGTAATTTAATGCTGTACATAGGACAATAATTTCCAGTTCTGCTGAGCTTGTTTGTCCAAACATGATGCTTTAACCCAATTTGGGTGCATTCAGTGGAGAGGAAGAGAACATGCACAAGCAATGCTTGTCTAAGGAGCTGAGCAGTCCTGCGTGGCACTGACACTGAAGCACTTCCCTGCCTTAATGTGTGCTTGTGTTTTCCTCTGTGAGTGATTTCACTCCATACAGATTTTCTAAGCCCTTGCTTACTAGGATGGCTGGCTTAAGCTTGCTTCCAGGATATGATTGTAACAACACTCCAAAACACAGGAGTCTCTCAATCTAGATCTTGAGTGACTATGGACCCTTTTAAAGTGGTTTAGACACTGAGCTAAATTTTTAATGGCATGGATGGAGCTCTGTGGTGTCTCTTAGTCAAACCCTTTGATGATGATCTGCTTGTACTTCCCTTTCAATTCCTAGTGCTTCTGTTTCCAGCACACACCTTGGCTTTCCCCGGCAGCCCCTGCCAGGGGCAGTTTTCTCATCCCTCCTTCATCAACAACCCCCAGCAAAGCTGACACTGAGCAGTAAATATTTATGTGACATCAGATTTCAAACCCAATATGAGCACAAGCTTTCTTAGCTGAGCTTTTACCAATAGCCTGAGAACTTTTCAGGGATGCTGCCTGCACATCTCTTGGAGATTTCCCATTCTTCCCCCTTGGGCAGAGGCAGAGACATTTGTGACACCGTGGCACAAACCTCACTTATCCATGTAAGTTTTCTGTGGGATTGGGTTTGGTTGGTTGGTTGGTTTACCTTTTTGGCTTTCAGCCAGGTTGCTTTGGGGGTTTTTTTGCACTTCACAGCCATAAGGAAAATATTGTCCCCATCCCCTTCCTTTTGGGAGCTGGAGGAAGTAAAGCACTTTTTGGGTTTTTTTGTATGACACCCATCAGCAGTACCAAGCCATGTATCACAAGGAACCATTTTGGAGTAGCATGGTAGTTTTTAATTGTGAATTGGTAATAGAGGTACATGTTGCCTATTTTTTTTTTAATGATGTGAGGTTTCAAAGCAAACTGATGAATTCTATGTGGCTTTCTATAAATCCATGCCTCATCCTCTCTGGAGTTTCATCTATTTACTTTCCTCTGTGCTGCCTAGCATAAAAGCATCTTTGGTGTTGAACAAATGCAAGCAAATTTTACTCTTAGATGTTTCTCTAGGAGTGTGACAGAGAAATATAGAAAATTAGCAGCCCAGATCATGCTATGAATGATACATTTCAAATATCATTACAGATCAGTCATGTCTCTTGTATAATTGGGTCACACAACACAATGAGATAACCTAAGTCTATCAACTTAACATCTTGGCATATTTCTATTTGTTTCTTTATAACCTGCTCCTGAAACTCATTCAAATTCAATTAGGGTCACTTCTTCTGCTTGATCAACTTATGCCTCTTTTTTCTGGCAATAGTAGTCTGTGAAGAAAACTTCAAATGAAATATTTATCTAAAAAATAAAGGTGAATCAAATCTTTCAATATTAGCATGTTTATTTCCCCCCTAAAGGAGGGAAAAGGCTTAGGTAATTTTTTTTTCCATCTCTCTTCTTGAAACCTCAGCATAGTTTTCACTTCCTTCTAATTCAGAAACTGGTTATGGTATATTTTATTGCTTCTCCCTACTGAGGAAGCAGGAGTCTGGGTGCAGAAAGAAATCTGCAAATATGCAGGCATGCTATTCTGTTAGATATTATTTTAATTTATAGAGTTTATGTTTTCATTACAGCTGTTGGCTAATGAATCAGTTGGAAACCAGGCATGCTTTGCTTGAATCAATACCATTGTTGCAAATATCCACCTACTAATTCAGCCAGTAATTTTCAGTGGATATAATGTTCATGACTGATTTGCTTAGCATGCCAAGGCCACTTATCTATGTTAAATGCAGTGATTTCCTTCTGGTGAGTAAATGATCAAAATGTTTTATGCATAACAGTAAAGAATAATGAATTTTAGGTATCAGATTTGGATCTGTACCTGCTGTTTAGTAAAGCAGACTACTGAGATATACTTACTGGCTCATGAGAGTGGTACATATATTTGTGATTAAACAATATTTTAGGCTTTGTTAGTCAGAGAGAGCTGAGGTCTTATTCATGCAGATGCATCCACATTAATTCTTCCATAATTTACCATATGTGGTAGGTTTAAACCACAAAATCATGGTAAAAGAACTATTTCATCAAACTAGTTCATCACAGGATGTCTGTGTCATTCAGTACATTAAAACAGACTTTGTTCACTTATGGGCAATTATTCAGCATTGTGTGTTCCCTTTATTGCTCAGTGTATATTCCAGCCATATTTATTGCACACAACACAGTCTTACTTTTCAGACAGATTTATTCAAGTTCTCAAAGCTTTCCAATGGCTTTGATACCTAATTTTGAAGCCCACTAGATGTTTCCATAGGCCTTCAACTCATTTTTATGGAAGATTTCATGCTATGTGGGCCCAAAATAATAAGAGATACAAATCATCCTGTAGAACTGACTTCTGCTTGTAATTATTTCCCAATCTGTTAATGTTTGTGCCATCTGAAAACAGTACCAGCAATGATTCATACTTTCTTCCCTGTCATAGGTGAGAATATTAAAAAGCACCAAGCTGAAAGCAAATCTTGGGGTGATTTGACTGTTGACAATCCCTTTGGGAGGTGATTTTTTTTTCCATTAATCCTGTAATTTGATAGGTATTGTTCTTTCAGTTTAACAATCCATTTATAAAAGGCTACATTTTATTTCATGTAAGGCTATTATTTTGAGCAAATAGTATTAGATCAAATACTTTTAGAAATCTGTTGCTATCTATCCTTTCTGCCAGTTTAGAACTTCATCTGACTGAGAATTTTTTTGAGTATTGCCTTCGAAAATCAAATAATAAGTTACAATTTTTATTGAGATTCTTATCAAAGTGATGACATAAGTGTGATTGAAAAAAAAAATCTCAAAAGAAAACTTATAGTGTAAATGGTGTGAAAATGAGGTTCAAAAGCTATTGAAATTTATTTTTTTTCCATACCCCCTAAAAGTAATTTTCTTTGCTGTTTTCCCAGAAAAATGGATATTTTGTTCTTTCTGCAACCAGCTAAAACAGGATTTATGATCAGCTTTAAGCAATTTTATGAAAAAAACCCCAAAGTATCCATGAAAAAATCAGCAATTTTTTCCAGAAAAGGTCAAATAAGAAAAGATAATTGATCTACTCAATTATGCATTAACAGACCTGTTCAACAAAGTAATTTGCAAGTGCCCTCTGCGTATTATTGGTTGCTAGGGCTCACTCAGTTTATCAAGAACTGACTCAGATAAAGGAAAACAGCAATTTTCAGTCTCCTAAGCTACTCTGACATGCCATTTGTTTACTTTTTTCTGGCATGAATACATGCAGTGGGCCTTGAGCAATTCCTGTGTGGAACCCTTGGACTCAAGGTCAGCATGGATTGCACCTCATCTTTGGGTGCCTTAGGATCCCCAAGAATGCAGTGCCTGACCTTGGGGCTGAGAAGGAGGGGAGACTTTACCCTATAGCAGAAATGGTGTCTGTCTGTCTGCTCCTGAGAACTCAGTCCTTCTCTGCCTCTCTCCCAAGCCAAAGGAAGCCCAACCACTGCTACCTTTCAGAGTGGTCCCACAGCCTCCTTGGATGGGCACCTGGGGAAAGGGGAGCATTGCACACTGCTGGTTTATGGGACATGATTGTTTTCTTCCATTGGTTTCTGTGCCTGCTATATCCTGCTGGAACTTTGGCTGCTCCAGTAGCATCACCAACTGTAACAGGAACACAGCAATGATGATTATATCCTCTCAAATCTGATTTGTAGCAGCTAAATCCAATTCTATTTAATTTGAAGATTTTATCTGAGCTTTTACTTGCATCCAGAGACTCAAGAAGCAGAAAATGGCTTACCATTAATTATGAATATCTGTGAGAAACAGAAATCCAATGACAAATTGTGCTGCCAACCCCCCTTTATGCCTAGTACACATTGGTCATGCTTATTTTGTTCCCACAGAGTGCTTTGTCTGTCATATTCCTATCAGCTTCTTTTATGATCGCTTTTGGATTTATATTATTTTTGATTAGCTCATGTTTTAGATCATTAGTTCAACAAATAACCTGTAGCCCAGTGACAGATAATCTGTGTTGAGTGAGCATCATTCAACCAAGTCCTGACAATTCCCCCGATTTAGTTTTTAATAGTCATTTTAAACACTTTAAGAAAGAGTTAAATGAACATGAAAATTGTTCTCAGTTTCAAATTTTGTAAATCCATCATCTATTAGACACCCACTCTGGGCTCCATCATGCTAATCAATCATTTTGGGTAAGTTATTACATTTGCATTACATAAAGAGATAAACACTTTCATTTTTCAAGTGCTATTGTACCTGTTATTCTTTCTTGCGTGCACAGACAATGATCACAGGAATAGGTTAATACCAATTTCTGTTTAAAAATTGACCTTTGAATGCCATTAATTTATTGATTTTTAAGTTTCCATACAGTTTAAGTTGCACAAATGGATTTTAAATCACCTACTGACCTGTGTTTCTCCTCTAAAGCCCTCTAATTTTCTGGGAAAAATTGGATTTGGGGCAGTAGAGTCTTAATGGCAAGACATTCTTTGGGTATTGCTCAAAAGTGCTAACCCAAAGAACAATGTCCTCCATCAGCACAGATGTCCTATGGAGGAAAATCACCTAATTATAATGCTGGGGAAATGGTTATCTTATTAGGGAAGTTTAAAAAGATTCTGAGTATGTATTTGCAGACTTGTAATGTTATATTGTATAGTTTCTTATCAAAACTGAGAGGAAAGGATAGGAAGAATATTGAGGTGGGGGCAAGTATTCAAAAGCTGTCAGCCGCTAAGGTCTGTATCCTGATAATAGAATCACAGAACAATTTAGGATGGAAAATATCTCTAAAATCATTGGGTCCAACAATTAACAATTCCAAGTCCACCATGAAATCATGTCTTTAAGTGCCACATATCTTTTAAATACCTCCATGGATGGTGACTCAACCATTCCCCTGTGCAGCCTGTTTTGATTGTTGGCAACCCTTTGCATGAAGATATTTTATCCTAATATCCAACCTACACCTCTCCTAGGACAAAGTGAGGCTGTTTCCTCTTGTCCTATTGCTTGTGCTTTGGGAGAAGAGACCAACCCCCATCTCACCACAACCTCCCTTCAGGTCGTTGGAAAAATTGAGAATATCCCCCTCAGTCTCCTTTTCTCCAGGCTGAACACCCCCAGCTCCCTCAGCTGCTTCTCATAAGACTTGTGCTCCAGACCCTTCCCCAGCCCCATTGTCCTTCTCTGGACACACTCCAGGTTCTCAAGGCCCTTCTTGTCATGAATGGCCTGGAACTGGACATGGGATTTGAGGAGCAGCATCACCAGTGCTGAATATTGGGGGACAATCCCTGCCCTGGTCCTGCTGGCCACGCTATTGCTGACACAGGCCAGGATGTCCTTGGCCTTCTTGGCCACCTGGGCACAGCTGGCTCATGCTCAGCTGGCAGCACCCCAGGTCCTTCTCCATTGGACACCTTTCCATCCACTCTTCCCCAAGCCTGGAGCATTGCCTGGGGCTGTCAAAACTCAAGTGCAAGACTTGGCACTTGGCCTTGCTGAATCTTACTCAATTGGTCTTAGCCCATCGATGCAGTCTGTACAGACCCCTGTCTGCTCTGGACATACAAGTACTATTTTCCTTGAATACTGTTGTTCTTCCCATTTGAATGGCTCTATGAAGATGGACAGAGAGGGCAGGGTTCAAGACAGAGCACCTTCCTCAAGTTGCCCAGGGGGCATCTGTATCCATGCATTATATATATATATATATATATATATATATATATATATATATATATATATATATATATATATATATCTCCAAGTAAAACCATACAATAGATACGACATGCATACAAATTTCACAGGTACAAATGTGTACATCTAACACAGGGTATGGGAACATCCATGTATTGCACAAATGTATGTTCCCACACCCTGTGTTAGATGCTGGCCAGGTCTGTGAGCATCTCTAAAGGCAATCAAAAATCAAGGGCAAGGATAGGCCAATAACTTCAGGTTACTAGGCAGGCTCATGCTGCAAGCTAAGAGAGAAGTCATTACAATCTCTAGTTTTCTGCTCTTGGCTTTCTGTATTTCTGTATCTGAGATATGCTTATCTCTTTTGACCATGTAGACTGGCTTAGTGTGTGCTTGCACATCAGCTGGGGGCACAACTCAGCCTGTGTTTGTGGGACTGCCATGAATGGGTGCAGTATTGAAAGGTCAGTCCCTCAAGGATTTAATGAGCCCACAGCTCACGTCAAGAGCCTGATGGCAAAGATGACATTCTTCCTGAGAGTAAGAGATGACTACTTTGGAATGCTTGTGACCATGCTGTGCCATTCCCAGAGCTGTACCACAGGCCAGAAAATAAGATAATGGTTTTCACATCCAAGGCTAAGGTAGTCCAGTGTACAAGTGCCCTGCAGATCCCAGACCAAACTTGGGGCCACCAAGCCCAATGGAATGCTCTACAGCAGAGGGTCTCAATGACCTCAGAGGTCTTTCCCAACTTAAGTGATTCTGTCACCACTGCTCCACAGTTTCAGCACCATGATGAATAGTTTCCTGATGAAAGTCTTGTTGTAAACACAAAAGAGAAGTTTCTGTTTACCAAACTGTAGGCCCCCATCCACTGACCATAAACAATCCAAATGGATGTGTGCATGGCTGGATGAAGAGCAGGTGATTCAGTTCAAAGTGTGGCAGGAGACATATGTATAATTAAGTGGGATGAATCAGGACAATAGAATACTCTGATGTTATTACTAGTCAGCTTCTACTTTTGTGAAAAGAAGAAAATTTCTCAGACACAAAGAACCAAAAATTGAAAAAATGTATTTTATTGTAATTGCAGTTATTGTCTCTAGACAATTATATTTTATTTTCTTGCATGTTTTCCTGATGTTGCTTGTTCATAGATGTTAACATAGTAATTTCAGGAAAGTGGCATAATATTAAGCTGAAGATTTTGAAAGCATTAAAAGGTTGCATCTTAGGAACAGTATACTCACTGGAGTTTATTTGAAAGCTTGACTCCTTAACAGCAGTTATTTCTCTGTGTTGCCTTAAAATGTGCGAGTTGTGCATGATTAGTAGATTCACAGACATTTTCCTTGAATAATCTTTTTTCTTCTAAACCTGTAGAGCAAATTTAGTGGCTTTTCAGTGCTTTCTTCCCAATTTCTTGTCACTGGTTTTCACTCTCACTGAAAGTGGAAGACAAACCATTACAGATGCAAATCTCCCTGTAAGGCATATTTCATTTAAGATGTATTTCTCTGGCAGGGAGGACATAGAAAAACATCTTCTGAGAGACATTTGAAAAAGAAATCAAACAATCCTGTTGTGAATCACCAAAAGCAAGTGCAATCTTTTCAAAATTCAATAGAAGTGATGTGCATATGCAAAAATTTCTTTTTGAACTTCAAGCTAAACAGCATTCTCTGCTCCTGCTCAAAAAATGACAAGGGCACACCCCAAATTGACACAGTTACAAAGTGAATGTGCTTAGGCAAAACACTTTCTTTTTCTGAGTGGAGGAAATTTGTTGTGTGTGTCAGATTTTAAATGCCCAAGGGATACCAGTCATGATATCCATTATTATCAGCCAATAAATCCTTTTCTTACTCCTCAGGGGATTTCAGCAAAAGGCTGCAGAACTCTTCTGACAGAGAATGCCTCAATGGTATGAAAAAATGTTTGAATTATCAACCTCCTGGCCATTGCACCATATGGGAAGCATTGCTTGGGAAATAGTTGTCTAATTTAGCCGTATGTTACATAAATGAAGTCAATGATCACAGGTTAAATATCAAATTACCCATGATGTAATATTTAGCAACACTTAGACAAAAAAAGACTGGTTAAAAAGTAAATAGTCATAATATCTAAATATGTGAAACAAAACAACTACATTTACATTTAGATATCTATTGATAGAAATTTTGCAAAAATGGCATAATGTGTTCTGCTCCCACTAGCAAAATCTGACTGGAGAGCAGAGAGCAGAGTGAGTTCAACATATGATATCAACTGGACATGTATTAGGTAATGCCTCAGACTATATTCTGATTTATGCCCCAATTAGATATCCAAACATCAATGTCCACATTAAATAGTTTCAAAGTTTCTGCTGCATATCAAGAAATCCAGCTTTACCTTGGGAAATCTAGTGCAGGCAGTTTCCTCGCAAAAAAAACCCCAAACCAACCACAAGTGATTCTTAGTGAATGCTAAGTACAAGATTTTGAAAAGAAAAACAAACCTAGGAAGCATGACTCAGTCTTACAGAAAACACTATAGCAACTTTTGTGGTTTATAAGGTCCTGATACAAGAAGTGCAAAATGCTGCACATATGTCCTTGCTTTAAGCCATGTGCAGATTTAAAAATTCCTTAGTAGTATTTTATGTTACCAAGAATCACGAGGCAAGATAACTCAAGTCCATATCTCCAGACTGATTCTGATCTCACACTGACTTAGTATCAGTAGAACACTGTTGGTATCAATTATATTACTTTGCTGATTTGTACTGATACCAATTCAATCAGGAAGACTCGCGATAAGTAGATTGTGAATGACTGGATATCATGTGCTCTCCCTTTTGCTTTCCACTAGAGGTACTAAATCAATTTTCTAAACTGCCATATATCTTTATAACTGTGGATTTTTATCTCCATTAGCTCCAATTATTCTTGTTTCCCTGCCTGTCATTTTTCATGAATGCTTCACAAACATTATTGCAGTGGCAAATTACCATTGCCCTTTCTTGACTTCAAAATTAGCGTAAATGTTTATGGCATTGTTATATGGTGGTACTGTGATAAAATCTGAATGTTAACACAGTCAGGGAGACTGCACCAGGCAGGTAATGGGAGACTGAAGCCAGAGTTCAGGGCAAGTCTGAACAGAGCATGTTCAGAGCACCTTGGAAGTGCTTTCTCCTCTCTGTGCCCATCAAAACTGACAGCTGTTGGGACTTTTACTGGAATCATGACAAGAGATAAATAAAGAAAAATACATCTTGTCTTCTTCATCTTTGACTGCAAAGAAAGTGACAGAAAGTAGGCCAAGAGTAAAGAATAAGAGTCTTTGGATAAAACCATTGAAGAGGTACTCACTGGCCATCACTCTCTCAGTCCTACATGGTCTTTACAGGTATCAGCTGATTGACTCCTTCCTCCCTGTTGATTTTGAATTTTCAGATTTTTTCTGCTACAGTATTCCAGGTGACTGTTGCTCCTGATTTACTGCTAACTTCTGTCCTGCCCAGTATGTCTTCTCCTGCCAAATACTTCTGTTTCACTCCTACTTGTGCTTACACCTTCCTTTGATGTTAGTTGAATTTGTGAGGTCTTTGTCATGAGGGAGGCTCACAAGGTGGATCTCTTTTGTCATGCAAGTCCCTTTGTGATGGGAACTTCTGATGACAACTTTCTGATGGCACTTAATTACCAGCTTCAGAGCGGTGCTGGGTTTATAGCTACTGAAGAAATATCACAGTGGTCATCAGGGGACAGAGCTGGCCAACTGACCAGGAGAGGCTGCAAAGCACTCATGGCCAGCCTGACACGATTTTAAGTTTGCAGTAACAGTATCTGGTATTCTGCTAGAGACCTGCTACAGTCCAGGGTTTTTTTTTTTTCTAGATTTTCCTCTGCTAGACTAAAGATTAAATCTCCAGTTTCCATCTCTTCACATAAAAATGTGAGGCACCAAGAGATCAGTCCATTTACCAAGCAAAGAGGTTTTCACTACACTTAGTGCTCCAGAAGGTGATTTGGAAAGCACAAAAGAAAATCTATAGACCCTTTTCCAGTTTGGTACTCCAAGACAGATAACTGCAGGCAAGCCACAGAGAGGGCTGTGCTGGAGCCCATGTGGGCTTATCCTCAATTTCAAACAGAAATGGCCTGGCCAGGCACACAGCAGTGATACAAAACTGGCAGAAGAGCCAATTTTCTTCTGTTCAAAGTCTTCAAAATTCATAACCTGCATGACAGAAATAAAACCAAATGGTACATAGCAGTGCTCAAAAAATAGGGATGAAAACATTTTAGACTTATGACATTGTAGCAAACAGGGGTCCCATTCTCTGATAAGGGATTCACATTTATGAGCTGACCTTGAACTGAGTGCATCTTCTCACAAAAACACCTATTCAGTGATTTCAGTTCCCCTTCTGGGCTGTGGGAATGAATAATTCCCCCTCTTTTCCTTGGTGCCATGTGCCAGCCAAAGGAGCTTATGAAAGAAAATAAATACATGAACATTCAAGCCTACATGAGAGAATAGAAGTTTTTGTATCACAGAGCCAAATGTAGTCACACATGGCTGAAGCAGCAAAAGTCCTCTGGTGAAACCCTGAGAATCTGCTGCCAAATTCTTGTGTATGTTCAATAGCTGAATAGTTGTGGTGGGATTTCCAGGCTCAGCCTGGGTGTGATTACCTGGCACAGGTGCCTCTTCTTCCTATTCCTGTTCAATGATGATAGCCAGGCCCTCCAGCCTGCAAGGCTCACACATTTGTGACTCATCACTACAATGAGGAACAAGAACAAACAAGTAAAAGATTCACACAGGAACCCTGAACAGCTGCAGGCTATCCTCGCTGGTATAAATGACATTTCTGGTGATTCAACTTGTGGCAGTTTTTATTTTTGGTGTAAAGGATATACCTTATGCCCGGAATCAATTTGACAGAGGGAGGAGCAATATCACCGTGTTTCCCTCGGGGGCATCACTTTATCATCATGGAGGAAACAATTTTCCTTGTGTCAGGTCTGAAGACATTGTAAGAAATGGTTGGAGCAACAGAATTTGAGATAGGAAAAATGTAAAATAGAGGCCAACCCCCTGCACGAAGAGCTGGGGATATTGGTTTAATCTGTGATGTGTGGCAGACCTGTGTACACCTGGCCAGCCCTTCAGACCTGCTGCTCAGGGGGCTCTGCACTGCTCATTACCTCCACATATGGGGTGAGGAGATCTCAGCTGTGGGGCAGGTATGCACCTGTCTCATAAAGACCCTAAAGACCCTGGCCAAGACCTTTGTGGGCAGAAAAAATTAAAAGCAAATTTTTAATTCTTTTCTGTGTTTGTGTGATTTTAATGGAGATGGTGAGACTTGTTGCAGTTGGATGAAACCTCACAGAACAGTCCTCAGAGCTGCAGTTCCCTCAAGATCCATGTAACAGCTGACTCTGGAAATATGTCCCCTTTCTCCAGGGAAACATGGAAATGGGTATCACCTGCACTATCAACCTGTTCATTTTGAGACTGGGCCCCTGCAAAGGAGTTAGTTAATACAGCTCCTGGCATTTCTCAGCATTTATGTGCATTTCTGCTGCAGCTGAACCCAAACTGCACCTGTAATTTACTTAGCTCTCCCAGAATGGCTATTGATGGGCAGGAAAGAAGAAAGGCCTGTAGGTAGTTCAGATGGGCAATAAAAAAGGAACGGATTATTCTCATAAAGTTTTTCTGCTGGTAAACACATAGTTCGGACCTGAAGCTCATTTCCAGGTCTTTCATAATTTAGAAAATCCCATATTGGAGACTTTGAGCTAAGACATGGATCTTGCACTTACATATTTTTAGTATACACAGAAAGCACTTAAGCTGAAAACCATAAAATTTGAGAAACCAGAAGTACAACAGAAATGCCAGAGGGCAGAGTCTTTAACCACCCTATAAAAGCAAAAAGAAAAAGAACTACTACCTAATTTCTATATTATTCGTTTTAATGGAAACAATAAATAAACCCCACTTATTTATTGTTCATGTAGTCCACTTGTTCTTCCTTTCAGCAGCCACTTCAGTGAACAGATTTATAGAAATGTCAAATCATTAAAACTTTCTGAACCTTGCAATTTCTGATCTATTAGTAGTCTTGGCTGTGCAATAGGAAGTATATTCTATCTGTAGTTAATGACCTTTGGTTCCTGCTGTGAACAAAAACAACAGAAAAAAACCAGGGCTACCATTCACCCTTAATATTTGCACAAATCACCTTTGCCTAGAAAGGAAATGATCTTTTGTTTTTGTTTTGTGATTCCCTAACTTCTTCAGGAAATGAGGAGTACTGCCTTTTCTGGCAGCACAAATTAAATAAGCAGGTTTGTTGAAAATTACACAGCATCCTACATTTTTAATCCAGTTGCACGAAGCCATAGTCCTGTGGTGATCCCCAGCACGGGTCTGCTGTTTTGTAAGAGCAGAGAGTGGCAGAGCTGATCTGCTGGAGGCACTATATATGATAATTGCATACAGGTTAAGTGTATTGCAAATTAGCAGTGCTTCATCATCCACTTTGCTTTTGCTGCCCGTTCAGGTTGGCATACCAAGTGTGCTGAAGGTGACTTGTTTAATCCCCAGCAGCTGGAACTCCCTGCCATCCCCACAAAATGATTCCTGCCATTTTCAAACGAAGCTCATTGAGATGGCTGTTCTTCTGTCAGAAGTGACACGTGGCACCATGGATTTTGTCCAGCAGCAACCTCGCTGGGGCTCTGTGTGAGCCACTTGCTGGCAGAGCATCAGGGCTCAGGAGGCCCATTTTGGATTCAGAACAGCACCTTGAGGTGTTTCTCTCTGGACTTGTGAAATCCACCTCCATCCTTCCCCAGGTCTCCCCAGAACAGCTGTGCTGAGATTTACCTCTGTGCACTGGTAGGAAAACCCACACATGGCTCTTGTGGCTGACATTTCCCTGGACCTTCAGCACGTATTTCAGTGAGATAATGCAAGATGTGTGCTCTCTCTGGGTGTCTAAGGTAACAGAAGGAGATTATGTTAAGTGCTTGGTAAGAGGCATTTTCCATTTGCAACATTCAACTTCATTTAGCTGTAATGCATGAAAAAATTGACCCACGTGGGTCTTTATCGAGCCATTTAATTGTAGCCCTGAAGTGCGAATGCGATGAGCATCATGGATTTTGGCACTGTTGACATTTCTTTTAAGCAGATGACAGTTTGAAAGGATGGGAGCATATCCTTTTATCACTGCAACAGATAAATACACTACAGAGTGATTGAAACAGCTTTACACACTGGAAAGTGACAGAAGAGCAAGTGATGGTGAAAAAGGCACAAAAGGCTTGACAAATTTGAATTTAAAAAATCAAGCATAAAACATACAAGTGTTGTTAAAGCCTTTCTGATGAATTCACACTGTGAATAACTGGTGCACTTGACCAACAATTGTCAGTGAGAAAATTAGAAGACTCTTAAAAATTCTTCAGAAGTTTCTTTAAAACAGTGGATCTTGCATATGTGCAGTGGGAAAGCTGAAGGGAGCCAAGGACCTCTGGTAAAGAACAAGAAGGTTGCCTCTGACAGGGCAGACTCTGATATTCCAAATTATCCCCTTTCTCACATCAATGTTTTAAAAAAGCATTTTGTTTGTTGGTCTGGGAGTCTCAGTACTTTTAGCAAGTACTTTTGGTGCCTTCTGGGATAGCAAGACCTAAGAATGTTCTAGAAACAGACTTTTTTTCATGGTAAGAAGCAATGTTTTCCAGAAGTGGGCTGGACTAGAAGCAGACAGGAATGGGTAAGGAAAAGCTCTGGGTGAGGATCACCAGGACTGTAGAAAACATGAAACCTCTAACTTTAAGGG